>NW_022170596.1:24577065-24792889 GCF_008802855.1 Photinus pyralis | reverse complement strand
TTATGTGATTAGGATTCGATTAGCTCACTAATTCACCACACTTGTGATTTGCACATAACTTCGCCCACGTCAATTCAGATTTTTTATTCATCATTTAAAAAAATAACACTTTCTCCATTTTGTAATATATTTTTAAACAATTGCTTACGCGTCTATTACCTCCCTATCAAAGCGAATATGGTACAATTAGTCACCGTTCCCACTTAATTTTAATTTGATTAATAAAGTTTGCCGTCCATTACATTTTTTAATTAGTTTTTAATTGTTTGAAATTAAAGTGAATCAAGGAATAATTTCATTGTTTGTTTCAATAACTGCACGTTAAGCCGAGAAAATTGTAATCGATCGATTGAAAATGTGAAAGTATCCAAAAATCGGCGTGTGGTAATTCGATGTTATCACATCGGGCGTAATGTTTACATGCACCTGCAATATTGTTTAAATAACGGTATTCGATTATGTAAATTCTTAGGACGTATAATCGAGGTTATAATAATTAAAAGTATTTGTTCCTTACTCGCACCAACATACTTACTTAAAATAAAATGGCAGATAATTTGTTCGTTTGATCAATCGATTATTTATTGACCTAAATCATGAAAGTGTCGTAAATCACGAATTATTTCCGTAACCGTTAACAAGCACGAGCGTTCATGAGGTAAAGTACCCTTTTGCGAAAAAAAGCTTGTGGCAAAAGTGGTCGTCGATTATGCGTATGATTGATTAGAAAGTATTGCGTGACGGAAATTTAACAATTGTTTAATTACCAGTTCAGGATGCTAATTTTTTCGACTTCGTTCGAAACCTTTTACCGAGGAGGACATTTTAAACCCGAAATGCCAAGGATGTGGGAAAAATTCAATGGGATAATGTTTTCGTTATTAATACGCTTTTTATTGCTTGTGAAAGATCATTAGGGTACACTTAACCTTGGGTATTGAATTTTTAAAGTCAAATTTCGCTTTGTTCAGATGGTTGAACGAACGACATCAATTGGATAATGAACAAACAAGTTTATTTGTCGCTTTTCCCACAATATTCCTAGTAGAGAAGGGCATCGCCTGGATGACTGTGGGAATGTACTATCTATATGGCATGGAAAATTTCGAACGCTTCGAAAAATGTGTTGCTAATTAAATCATCAAAGGGAGTTCCGCATGGTTCTATTTCGGGACCATTGTGACCTCTAAACTAGATAATCATTTGCCACGCAACATTTATTAGTTAATTGTAACACTCACGTTGAACTAATTAAGTGTGTAATCATATTTTAGAACAAACCTGACGTTTAAAAAACGGCTGTACTGATTGATCATTTGACTGTGGAGAAATTATTAGTATGGGTCTGCAAGTGCAAATAAAAGCACATTATTTAATGCTCTTAAGCGACATCTAACAGAAGAAAATAAGTAAAGGAGTTTCTCACGGGGGGCCATATGGCGTATTTCTTGGGGGCCACAAATGAAAGACAGAATATTGGTAGGCCACGGAAACTTTTTAGTGGGCCACGAAAATTCCGGTATTTGCAATAATTAATATCAATTTCAAAACGACTTCGTCTAATGTGATGTCATGTTACTTCGCACTCTCGGCACTGTTTCTGTTTTACTCATAAAAAATAACTTATCTTTGTTGCACTCACACAAACATTAACCGTCGTTTGGCTATACACGTGGTATAAGTAAGTTAAATAGAGAGGGAGGAAAAAGGAACCTACGCTACCCTTAAAAAATAACAAATTATTCATTTCAAATTGACCAAAGAAGAAGAAAACAAGTTAAAAAGTAATCGTAAACGATTTACATAAAGCGCATTTCCACTTGCATTCATTTCCCATTTGTAAGATGCAACTTCTGTTAAAATCGTAAAAATCCGGCCACAAATATGAAAGATAGCGTTGCACATGGGCAATCCATTGTTGACGTGCTACTTCAATTTCAGTTTATGAGAAGAATTTCATTTCAATGCTTTTCTAAATAAGAAAGTTGGAACTGCGCATGCGCAAACCTAAATTTTAAAACTAATTTACTATAACTAACTAATAAACTAAGATTTTCCTTTGTTGCAAGCGCCTAAGTATCAAATTTCACTTAAATAGTTCCATAGATAAAAAAGTTGGCACGGCGCATGCGCAAAATAAAATTTTGAAACTGGCGCTAGATTTTCCTTTATTCCAAGTGCGTATGTATCACATTTCATTTAAATTCTTCCATAAATAAAAAAGTTGGCACTGCGCATGCGCAAAACCAAATTTTGAAATTGGCGTTTGATTTTTCCTTTATTCGAAGTGCTTATGTATCAAATTTCGTTTAAATTCTTCCATAAATAAAAAAGTTGGCACTGCGCATGCGCAAAACCAAATTTTGAAATTGGCTTTTGATTTTCCTTTATCCCAAGTGCCTATGTATCAAATTTCGTTTAAATTCTTCCATAAATAAAAAAGTTGGCACTGCGCATGCGCAAAACCAAATTTTGAAATTGGCGTTTGATTTTCTTTTATCCCAAGTGCCTATGTATCAAATTTCATTCAAATACTTTTATAAGTAAAAAAGTTTGCAATTCGGTTTATAAATGGTCGAGATGCGAAAAGGGCACTGTGAATTTTGAATCGATTCGATCCAACTTTTGGCATTGCCGTATTATATGGCTAAATCTATGCCCATATTGAATTTCATGCAATTCAGTTCATAACTAACGGAGATGTAAAAGCGATCGAACATTTCTAAAGTTATCGTTCACACGGACAGATAGATGGACAGACAGACAAAGGAACAGACGGACAGACCAACAGGCAGACGACAAATAGCAATGCAAAATTATAAACGATCTCTAGGATCGTTAATAAACGGCAAAAGTGTAAAATTATGGAACATGTAAAAAACGGTTTTTTGTTTTTTTTACAATAACTTTTTTCTCCAACCACCTGAATAAGACGCTATTTTGTGACAGTGTTCGGTACGTAAAATTGACGTTTTGCGGATTAATCGCTTTCACCATGGCAACTGTACAAAAAGTGGATACTTTTGGTCCTAGTACCAAAACGAAATTGACCTTGAAAGTTGGCCAATTAAAAAATTACAATCACGGAGATATGTCACATTGACATCGGTTTACATTGCAGGTTGTAAGATATTTCTATACATACAAATCAAATATTTTTGCATATTCAATGCAAATAATGCTGTTACCTATACGTATGTACATGTATTGAAAATGATTTACGCTCGCTATTTTTATTTAAATCATGTGTAACGTAATTTACATATTTGGTGAACGTAATTTTAATACGTATACAACCCGCCATCGCGCGTAACGCCATCTACTTAAGACACATTGCACTATTATCTGTCATTTTGAATTCAAAATTTGAAAAAGTTAATTGCAATTAATTTTAATTAAAAAACTGTATGGTAAGTTTTTTATTTCAATACAAAATATAACAATATTAATTGTGTATATAATAGAAATGACTGAAACTGATAGCGACATGGATTGCACTCCGCCAGAGATTTTAGAAACGGCAGAACATGCTACCTCAAGATTTGCTCCCTACAAAGTCCGAGAGGTGAGAAGTAAGCAGTAAGAACGAATAGGTTATAAGTTAACCTAAAAACTAGAGTGGCATGACACGTGAGGACAAGAAAGCAGAAGTTTTTATACTAGTAGTGAACTGTGACTGAATCTAAATTCGAATATAATTTGAAGTAAAGGGGGTTGGAGAAAAAATTTTATGTTTTATTCGTACAAAAAATGCGTTTTCGGGACTCGGAAGGTTGCTGGACTCCGCTGACGCGTCGTCCAGCAACTATCTTCCTCGTCCCGAAAACTGACATTTTTTGTACTAATGAAACAAATAACTATTTTTGTAAGCGGTACAGAAAAAATTCCTTCCTTGGTACAAGATTCGACACCATAACGAACCAAATAGCGAAAAAAGTAGAACAATAGCTCTTAAGATAAAAAACTAGTAGCGTCGCAAAGTTAGCGGACGGACAAAGTGGCCACAATAGCGCATTTTTTTTTTATTTTTGTGGAAATGCGCTAAAAAGATATTCGTATGTGAATATTAGTTCTATGAATGGGTGCGAAAAAAGCAAAGCGTTCAATAAAAATATTTTCCCGAAAGGGATACACAAGTAATAATATCATTGTAATTGCATACACTGTAGGAGATGACGAGGGTGATAAAACTATAGTACATAATAATACCGTAATGTTAACGCGCCTGTACACAGCCGAATACTAACAAGATTTAGAAAGTACTTCTTTACATTACAATGCAATTAGGAATGTGACTCGGAACTAACGCTTTTGAAAAACAAATTAACCTTGCGATTGAGTGGCTCTTATCTAAAGTAAAATGGATTTTTATCCTAGTTTCGTGTGGTGTGTATCTTGGATAAAGTAAAATGGGTTTTGTTTTTAGCTAATGTATTGTGTGGTTTGTATATAGGGTAAGGCGGATCAGTGTCGACTTTTCTTGTTCCTTTAGTTTAATCACGTATGTTGGCGATTTACGGTCACGAGGTCCATGGAATTTGTTTTGATTATTCTAGAATTGTGAATAATTTCGTGGGATTTAAACTTTTAATTCGATGATTTAATTTATTTCGAGGTTTTTAAGTAGATTCGGATTCTGCTTGTGGTATTGCCAGAAAGGTTTTAATCCTGGTTTTAATTAATTTGAAATTAGTTGATGATTGCTGTACCATTTCCTTAGAAAATTTTTAGGTTTTACGGAAACCAAAATCCAAGATGGCCGATAAAGCCGTCCCTCTTTTTATTAATATCTTTCAATTTTTAATGTTCAAAAATTGTTGTATTAAGATCACAGCACCGTTTCAAGGTGTAAATAGGAATTTCATTTCTTTCAAGCACTTCTCAGGGGATGAAATGCGAAAAAATATTTGCATATACCTACCGTATTATTTTTCAATGGTGCATTTTTTGGCCAAAAATGATTGTATTAAACTTTCCAAAGCGCAAAACGCTGTTAATATTAAATATTAATGCAGATTTTTATCCAAAAATGATTATATCAGATGTGGATAAGCTATGATTGGCACATTCCCCTCATACAAACTTTTGTCCATTAATCGGGTTCATCAAAACAAGGAAGTAAATAGGAATTTAATCTAAAAAATAAAAGCAAAAAAGTGATGATTCAAATAAAAGTTAAATTTATAACGATCCCTTTTCAAGATTCGTCGTTATTACATCTGATAGCGCCTAAAATGTTCTTTACATTTCTAGCTCTTTTTGGCTTGTGAAGTAATTTTTTTTCGGGTTTGTTGCTTATTGTACATAGTCCAATGCAGTTTGCAGCATCCTTTTATTAAATTACTAAATTAGTAGTCCGGAGATTTGTGACAAAACAGAAAGACGTATAAATTTCAAACTGTTTTTTTGACTTTCCAACGCAAAGACTCCCACTTAAACTGATCGAGTTCCATAATTAATCTACTTTGTCCAAGGAGAACAGATTTCAAATTACCACGTTTAGTCTTGTTTTTATGCTTATTTCGACCAAAATATCATTAATATTGAAGGTGTCTCATTTAAATTGATCGAAAAAAAATTGTAGGTTAGAGAAAATTCGACAAAGATAAATTTTAGTTTCGAAGGCAATAAGAAGAAAAATTCCAATCCGCTTTTGATTGACACGAACTAATTGAAAACGTCTATTTAAGATTTATTAACAGCATTTTTTTGACGTATCAAAAAGACAATAAGAAAATAAGTTCGCTTATAGTTAAATGTCGCGTGCGAATCCACAGGTGTGTACCTTTTTTGAACTTCCGCGATTTCTTCTTCTCGAGCGGTTGAACTGAAAATACATTTACGCCATACGGTTGGGTTACCTACTTATTTCTTAATTAAACTTTAACGATGTCGAATTGACTTGAAAATGAAGTTGTTTAAGATAACACCTTCCTTCCTTCGGTTTTGCGATGCGTTTTTTTTAATATTGGCACATTAAACCACGTGGGCTCATTCTAATATGCATACAATGTTTTTAAACTGCGCCCACAAATTGTTCATTTGAATTTGTAATAATTATTAGTATTATTTTGTACTCTTGTCGAATACAAATTGTGCTTTACTCGACCTACGTACTATGTTGCTTCAATTTGCATGTAGAGTGTGTTTGGGTACTTTGGCGAGCGAGCATCGATTGTAATTCGACATTGCTAAGATACCGAAATTTATTCATAACGTTTCTCTGTGTTGAATACATGGACACAAGGTTCGATTATAAAATAAAATGCAGGAATTTACTTCTCCTTCAAGTTGACACGCATAAAATTCAAGCTCAAATTGTCCTTCACTGATTCAGATTCGCTAGGAAATAGTGTGTTTTGATTATGTTATAAAATAAATAATTCAATCAATAATATAAATAAATAATAATTATAAGCATAAGTCGGCGGATTATGTGGGTCAAAAAATCTACTAGCCAGTCACCCACTGTAAAACAAGACAATAAAAATAAAAATAAAATACCTGATTTTTAGATTGGCTCTACCTTCGCCCACTTCTTAATCGCATAAGCTAATTAAAAAAACAAGGTTAATGTAATCTTCGAAACAATATATGGGGTTGTTTGACAGGAACCTGTTGTGTAAACAACCTCATGCAGACGTTTTGTTTGGGCTTTGCACCTAGAATAATAATGGGTCACCCTGTATGTGGAATATCAATTTTTTTAAGTGTAAATTTGGTTGTCGGTTTTGAATTAAGCACGGAATTCGCTTTGTTTATTTAAATTTGTAGTTCAACGGTGTGATGAGAAAACAACAGCTGTGCAGTTTATTTCTAAACTGGCGTTAATCAAATTTGGTTCTGATTTTGTAATGAAGTCTGAAAGAGGGAAGGCTACTTCCGAGGTTTCTTTGGGCTTTGAGTACCCAGCGTCCTCAGTAGGTTTGGTTTGATTGGTTTTTGCCCGGCCTTTTTCTGTCTGCGAGGAAACAGAACTCGCCTGAGCTTGTAAGCCAATCGCTGATTTTTGTCTAGATAATTGACCGACGTATTGTCAACCGTGGTGTTTTGGACCACGTTGCGGTAGATTTCTTTGCAGGATTTTACGTTAATGTCTGCATTTTGGTTGTGTATACCATTTTAAAATGTGGTCGGTCGACTCTCCCGCCTCTCCCTAAAAGTGAGCCATAAACACGTGAGGCTTTAGGAGATCCTTTTTCTTTCGAACTTCATGTTGAGCTTTCGCAGTTGCGACGTGGTTTTCCAACCACTGGACCGTCTCCATGACGCCAGCTTTGCTTGCCAACCGAATCGTAGAACCGGGCTTTGTCGGACATGAAGGTCCCACAAGCATTGGGCTTTTAAACGGTCACTGGAAGCTTGCCCCTGCCACCAAAAGGCTACCTGAAATTGGGGGGCGCCCGGTACCCAAAGTTCGTTGACTGACGTACAAACTCTCTCTTGGTCATGCAGTCCTCGCCGCCAGCTGTTCCACTTTGACGATTTGGTTCGTCTTACTGTCATTCGCCAATCTCAAAGTTCCGTTAGGAGTGTTGAGATTGTTCCTAGGGGGCAGCACTAGGAGGTTGACAGACGACTAGTCAGGTATCAGGTATCACTTAGCGCTGAAGAGAGTTTTTATTTCGGCATATGATGGTTAGGACCAATGTTTCCGAGCTTAGCTCTCTCTAGGTTACTGGGAGCGCCTTGCCTGCTTCTTCCAGAAGCTACACCGCCTTTCCCTCACATTTACCCCCAAATTGACGTTAAAGCGATGAAGATAGGAAGGAGAATGCAGACTGATGGCGACGTTTTCAATGATACTTTTTTCAACGAGTAGGTAGTCGACTCCAGAAGTGTGATGTACAAACTTTCAGGCATGTTGGTAATGTTTAACGGAATTTTTGAAGTGTAATGGTAATTTAACATCGGCCAATGCTTTTGAACTGTTAGAAATATACAGGGTGTTACAAATTCGATGCTATAGCATTGCTATGTTAATAACTAGACCACTTGTTTATTTTGAATCGGAACACTTTATACCTAGGTATATTATTTCATTTTTAGATTTTACGTAAAATTCCATACCGGGTGGTGCCTAGCGCGACGCAGCATAGGGATTTCAATGGTAATTTCTTTATAGTCCATTACTAGCTCCCCTAATTATTTTAGAGCAAAAGTCTAAATAGGTTTTTTTTAGAGAAAATAATACTGCATCTGTTCATACTATTACTTATAATTTTCCGTTTTTCAAAACCATAGAAATCGCCAAAATAAAAATGTTCATTTTACAATAAATCAAATATGCGTTGGAATTATCTAAAAAAACAGCGATCACGTTTTGACGTTTATTAAATTTGTACTTGTTTATAAATTAGTTAAAGAACTGCAAGTGCAATAACGTTCAAAATGTCCGTCAAAACCATCAGGAAAACGACAATACATTGAACGATTTGGCTGCAGTAGCGGAAAATCCAAATATAAGTTTAGGAACAAATCTTCTTCAAATCAGTTTTTTTCTTCGATTATGTAGGTACCTACTCTGATTCCGGAAAATGATAAACAAATAGTATCTGATGCAGATGCAGCATACATTCTCTAAAAAACATTACCCTAAGATGCCTTTTATTGCGTCGGTTAGTTGAAACAGAATTAAATATGAAAATCATTCGACGTCAAACAACGATAACTTAGATGCGATGCGCTTGTAGTTTGTTAAAAGATTCCAAAGCATCACTGATGTATAAAAATGTAATTTTTTATTTTGTCGATTTCTACGGTTTTGAAAAATGGAAAATTATAACTAAAAGTATGAACAGATGCATTTTTCTCTAAAAAAAAACGTATTTAGACTTTTGCTCTAAAATAATTAGGGGAGCTAGTAATTGACTATAACGAAATTACCATTGAAATCCCTATGCTGCGTCGCGCTAGGCACCACCCTGTATATACCTATATTGTGTCTAATTTGCGGTCTCTAAAGTTTGCCGTTTATAATATATTCTTATTTTTATGTCAAAAATCACGTTTGGAGTTTCGTTTCCTCTTATGATATTTTGATGATTAGTTATTTACGAAGTTATTTACATAAAAGTCAGACAAATGACACATTACTAGCGAGAGGCTTTAACTTCCGAGTCAAGTTGACGACTTTTGTATCAAATTTTACCCGAAATCGTATTGTAATATATAAAATTTCAAGGCGACCCAAGGCGACAAATGCGGCCGGAAAAGTGACAGGCGACAGGAAAAGTAATCATGTAAAAGTAAAGTATCATGGAAATAAAATTTCCTCACATAAAGTAGGCATGAAAATGAACATTTCATGGCGAATTTGGGTGAAAGTAGGTAAATCCGAGTTCAAGAACTAACATTAAAAATTGAATTAAAGAAATCGTTAAAACTAAATTTTTTTAATGGCAACCCCCTATTTTTGGAACTGTGTCTCAACTAATCAGAAAAAATAAAGATAACTTGGTAGGTATATTCTAGTCCTAAAAATTTCATTTTTCCAAATATTGACTAGAAAAATAACAAATTGGGGTGTGGTGAACTGGGGAAGCAGTTATATTAAAATAATCCCAATCGGGCAAAATAATTACGATACATTTATTGCAATTTCCAATTTTGGTATACAGACAGATGAATAGCATTCCTGACCTGCAATGACGCCGTTAATCAGGGTTGCATACAAGGCCTACCGCAATAATGCATCAAACAATATTCTTCACGAATTCAGGTGTGTTGCATCGAGAGTTTCATGATCTCATGAAATGAATGTAATCGATTGCAAGGTTGATTATCGCCCGAATGGGAAATTTCCGCCTTTTTTACAGGGCGTTTTTTTTTAATTGTCGATGGTACATTTACTCAACGTCGTCGCGGTAATTAAATTATCCGTCAAAATTGAGTCGGACTTTAAAAACAATGGAAAATCTCATGACACGCTGTTATATCCATTATTTATGCTTTTGTTAATTACACTTTACGGTAACTTACATAATTTATGGCGTGTTTTTTTTTATTTTCGTTCTCATTTATATGGAATATAACACACTTAAGATGTTTTTCTTTCACTTGCAGGTAAGATCTATGGAAAAATTGCGCTGTGATCCATCATTCGGCCAGACTGGTTTGTAAAGGTATCTATTTATAATTGATATTTTGACTTTTAATTAACTCCACTGTAATTCCGCCATTAATATACGCTACGGCGTGCGTTAGGTTTCATAGGCACTTTCGGACATGATGTATTATTTGAAGGCTGTACGCAAACGTCCTTTTATTTTACATTACTTGCAGAGGTATTTGGATTTTAATTAGAAAATACTTTTATGCACTTCCTGCATGAACGAGGATAAAAAAGGACAAGAGAACTGATTTACAGCATTGAATAAAAATAGTGTTTTTATTCAATGTTTACAGCGAATCTCAATACCGGCGGTCATTTTTTGCCTTGTCTTGTTTTGCCAAAAAACAGCATCTATCGAAGACCTGTAATTATTGTTAATTTACGTTGGTTGCATAAAAACGGGGACTTCGAGGTTAATTTTTCAGACATCTGGAGCATATATGCGTTGAAGGTCCTTTTTTGCAATCTTACAACAACGTTCAGATTACCACGTACCTACTAGTAAACGATGAAAACGGTAACTTCTACCAGTTTAATTTCTTTCTACTCATAATAATTTTATATACCTAGCACCAAAGGGAACGGAGTCGGTCTAATTTGCTTCAGAAGGACTCTTCCTTCGAAGTGAACATTCGAAAAATTTACACAAGGTTAATTTTTGAAATGAGATTTGGGCAAGCAAAATTGTGTTTCAAAATGTATTGTGCGGTCAGAGGTGGCGTGGGACACACCCTCATAATTAGGGATGGGCGATAACTGTTTTCACCCATCGATATAAGTATCGGGTACTTACCTATCGATATATTTTACTTATCGATATGCCGATAATTATCGAAATATCGATGGTTATCGATACACCGATAACTATCGAAAGATCGATAACTGCCGCTATATCGATAAGTTTCGGTATATCGATAGTTCTCGTTATGGCGATAGTTTTTAATATATAGGTATCGATATAATATTACCGATAATTTTTTTGAAAGCGTGTCTAAAAACTGCATGAGTTTACTTTTATATTTTGGCGAAAGAGCCCGACAAGACAAGAGGGCTCTTTTAACAAAATATGAAAATAACCCAATGCAGTTCTTGCAACTTTAATGGAGTTACCATATTAAATGTGCAATTATCGCAGGGCTCTTTAGCTTTCTACAATTCAATTACCGCTGTAATTAAGCGGTAATTGCACGCCTCATTTGAGAGAAATATTCGACGTATCGATAGTTATCGACAGGGATAGTTATCTTATCGAGTTTTATTAATAAAATCCATTTTCCGGTTTATTCTCGTGTAAAGTGACTATTAATAGTTACTCGACGTTTCTTTGCTACCTTTATCAAGAGTTTTTTTGTTAGATTTCGTAAATGTCAATCAATTGAAACTGTATATCTAAATTTGAAGTGTTCTTAGCTTTTTCTGTTTTTTTGTGACTGGTCCTCTGTAACCATCAATCAGGTACCGATACATAGGCCATGATTACACCCTTTGATTGTCTTCTTTATTTTATCTAAAGAGTAGCCATTTTGATGCAACATTTTGTTCAAGTTTTTGAAGTGCTTCTTTTTTTTAGCAATCGTCAGTAAGACGAAAAGATCTATTTTCTAAAGATTTTATTACTGCGTTTATTTGGCATGGATGATGATGTGACGTAGCGCTTCTCTTGAGAAAGGGAGCAAAGTTAAGTTTCCGAAACGTCGAGCAACTAAAAATAGTAAATTTACACGAGAGTAAACCCGAAAATGGATTTTATTAATAAAAATAGTAGCGCTCGTTGAAATCTCAACAATAACATAATTTTATCGTACCAATAGTTATCGACATATCGATATATCAATAGTTATCGACATATCGATATATCGATAGTTATCGACATAACGATATATCAATAGTTATCGACATATCGATATATCGATAGATATCGACATATCGATATATCGATAGATATCGACATATCGATATATCAATAGTTATCGACATATCGATATATCGATAGTTTCGACATATCGATAGTTATCGACATATCGATAGGTATCGATATATCGATACTTATCGATAAGTATCGATATATCGATTTTTTTAGCTCTACCTATTGTTATTCGATATATCGATAACTATCGATACCTATCGATATATCGAAAAAAATTCCCATGCCTACTCATAATTGTGTCCTATTTTGGTTGAGGCTGCAGTGTATCTCAGCTATTTTCGAAGTTCGACATTTGTGGTTTTTATGACCCTGTGCCACTTTTTTGTGACTTTTTTGGTGATTACTTCTTATCGCTCGGTATGTACTGTACGTTTTGCACGAGAGTAAAATCATCTCATAAGTGTCATCGGACAACGCCGTGAGAACCGAAGGCATATTTAAGCCCATTTAATAGCTTCGGAGTGAATAAAATGAGTAATTATCCGTATTAGTTATAGGGCTTTCTTTACAAGTTTCTAAATAATATATAATAATACATATAATAAGAATCATGAGATTCTCCAAAACATTTCATAGATCTCCAAGAAAAATGAACGGGCATTTTATCTTTAATTTAATTAATTCAAAAAGTTCTACGTTTTTTAGAGCCTTTAGAGTTTAGAGTATCTATTGGCCTTCAAGGACTTCTGTTGATTTTAAATCCTAAGGAGTCTTATTCAAAATATTATACAGTGTGTAACGAGGTGTGTAACATGCAGGGTGGCCATTTGAAAACGAAACAGAGCCTATTTTGGGGACCTCAAAACATTTACGAAAAAATCCTCGGACCCGTCAATTTTTGATTCAAGGAGGAACCATTTTTTTGCTAGTTTCGCCCCCCTGGGGGCAAAGCCATAGCAGGGGGTGACAAGTGCCCCCAAAATTTTAAATCGAATGAGGGGTCGAGTGATACCTTATTTTAAAGGTATTTTTATGTAGATTATAACTCTTAAATTTAAATCAATTTTATTTTAAGTGCTTAAAGCTAAAATCAATCAAGTAAATGTTAAAAATGTTGGCCTTCGACTTCCATACAATAATACAGGTTTTGTTCAAACCTTTCCCGTACTTTTTGCAAAACTCCTGGGGTGATTAGACGACATTCATCAATTATTCTTTGTCGCAAGTTGTCTAACGATGTTGGCTGACTAGCATACATTTTAGTTTTTAAATGCCCCCATAAAAAAAATCTAACGGACTTAAGTCCGGGGAACGAGGAGGCCATTCAATAGCTCCTCTTCTTCCAATCCATTGCCCTGGAAACGTTTGGTCCAAATATTGACGAACCCTTGCAGCATAGTGGGGTGGCGCACTGCTGAAATACTAGACGATTTTCCAAGTACTCGTTGTTATTTTCTAGTATCTCCACTAATGCTGGATGAATCGTATTTTTTCTAATAACTCCAGGTACATCTCTCCTGTTAGATTGTCAGGTAAAAAGAAGGAGCCTAGGATATGGTTACCAAAAATGCCAGCCCAAACCTTCAATTTTTCGGGATGTTGTGTATGCACCTCACGAAATATTCTGGGATTTGAATCAGCCCAATAGAAAAAGGAGCATTTATTTCAACTCTTTCAGCAAGTGAATAAACCATTATCACTGTTCAATGTGCCGATTTTGCAACTAAATAACTTTAAAGTGCTATTTGTCCCTACTATGATTTGACAACAACAATTGACAATCACTATTAAACTTTAAAATGTTGCTATAATAACGCTCTCAACAATAACCAAGATTTCCGTTGCAGAATTGGCATAGCCACCTAGGTACCTACAGGTATTAAAAAGAAAAAAAAACAACAAAAAGTACGATTCAGAATGTAGGAGAACAACATTTTTTGTATTTATTGTTGTATTAATTTTTGTTATTTAACTAATTCATTTACAAACATTTCTTTTTCATAAGAAAATGTTGACACGTTTTTGTAACTTTTATTAGCCCCTGTATCGGCTAGGCAAATTAGTAGCGATTTAAAAGTTAAGTGTTATAATCCACATAAAAATACCTTCGAAATAAGTTATCACTCGACTCCCCATTCGATTTAAAATTTTGGGGGCTAGCAAAAAAAATGGTTCCCCCTTGAATCAAAAATTGACGGGTCCGAGGATTTTTTCGTAAATGTTTTGAGGTTCCCAAAATAGGCTCTGTTTCGTTTTCAAATGGCCACCCTGTATAAGTAAGTGAAATGTGAAAAACATTTTGTGGTAGAATAGATTAAAGTATTCCTAATTTTTCTCCAATTTCCATATTCAGTTAACCGTAACCATGCTCCATCAAAAGCACTATTTTCCTGTATATCCAGCAGTACCAGATCTTAGGCTTCGAAATTCGTTTAGGATCAAGGTTTATCGGGATCGTTTGGCCAAATGCCCACAAGTTTGTTAGAGTATAATAAATTGCTTTTTAAACATTCCAAAGGAAACAATAAGCACTTCATGAAATTACAACATTGAAAAACATTGCCTTGCAGATAATAATCTCAAACTCAAAACTTGTCATTCTCACGGACAGCTATTACAATAAGTTCGTATGGAATAATAAAAACATTTAGAGAAATAATTAATTGAACCACATCAAACGAACTTAAAAAGTAGTAGGCACAGGAAACCGTAATTGAAGTGGGTTAAGAAATAAGTGTGTCATTAAAAGAATTGCCTTTTCAAATATTGAACGTGCAGTGCTAACCCGCAGGCGATTTTATAAGCGAAAAACGTAGAGAAAAAGTAAAAGATCAAGTAGGAAGCGAATAATTAGGCTCTTTTCAAAGACGCTTGTCCCATTTATCGTAGCTACAACTAAATAAATTAAAGCGTTGATTTTCGTCGAATTGTTGGTTCTTTACAAAATGCAGTAATGAATTACGAGCCGAATGTACAACAACCGAACAAGAGCTTCTCGTGTAGTTATTGATAATAATATTGGATTTCATAACGGCAACGCGGTATGATTAATGATACAATTACTTTTCAATCGTGTTGCCTTCCGTTAGTCGCATCATCTAACAAAAGGAGAAGTAAAAAAAAATCGCAAAGTTATGAAACTGTCGGCTGTGGCATTGAATTTAAATGAGAAGGTGAAATGAACCGCAAATTTACTTACCACGCTCGATACAATACAAAAAATACTAAGATCAATTTCGTTTAATAAATAAGCAGTTATTATATTATTAATAGAAGTCGACCTCCCGGGGCAGTTTTAGAATCACACCTCGTTTTGAAGAAAAGGAAAATAGGTACATAAACCTGTAAATAGCTAGCCTTGAATTGATCTATGGAAACGATACCTTCAAACTCAAATGAAATACGAACTTTATAAACAAATTGCAGTTTAATTCTGGATCGAGGGGGTGATTTTAGGGATGAGGATGCTTAACTCACAAATTATCCGTTCTTAATTTGCGCGGAAGATCGCACATAGCAAATAATTGATACACTTTGACATATTTGCCATAAGAATCTGTGCTGTAAAACCTAGCCACAATTATGAGTTTGAGCCTTGAGCTTTGTTCAAAGTTGGACGGACGTGAAAAATGCTCTGCAGGTGCTCCTTTTGATTTTTCTTTTGAGTTTAATGGCACTACAGGAGTTCGAAGGATGATCTAAAACGTCGACATTAAATGAAATTTTAGCTTGTTCAAAAAACTGTAATTTTGTACACAAATTTATCACATACGAGCGCAAACTTCACTAATAATCACTTCGGCGTCACATCGCCGGTGACTAACCTTTTATGGCATCTCAAGGGCGGGTGCCGGCGCCCCGATGTCTGAAATACTAATAACTTACGTATTCCACTTGTGTGTACTGCGTAATAAAGTAAGTTTTCCAAAATTCACTGAATCTTTCGAATGGGTCACACCTACAGCACCAAATTCTAGATTCTTTAAGTTTTGTTCATATTTTCACCATTCTTAAATGTCAAATTTATTGACAGTTTTCTTAAGTGACAGTCGACGTAATAATTAAAAATATGGCAACGGTTGCATAATTTTTGTTCCACTTTCTATAAAAACGGTTCATTTTAGACATAGGATTCATTAGTGTAGAATCTATTTTTGAACGAAAAAAAGTTGAATTTAAAAAAAGTAAGTTTTCTGCGCCCTGTATTAATTTTTTGAACAGTTGTTATCGAGGTTGTTATGTATTAAGTATGAAATATGCCTTATGTATCATTTGCTTTATAAAAGGAAAATGTAACGGTTTCCGGTATTTGGGTTTGCAAGTGGGTTGAATTTGTGTTTGTTGAACCGGTCGGTATTGCGTTCAAGAAAAGTTTTTCCATTGGACATTTGTTGCTAAATCTGTAGCGTTTTCGAACAAGTCTCTGAAACCTACAAAGCAACGAATGAGCCAGGGTCCTAACATTACCAACAGTTTTGAGATATTTAATTCGTAATAAAAAATGATGATTTCTCTCAAACGAAATGTTGTATGCTCAAAAAGTGGCAATAAGAAAGTGTTTATTTTTTGGTATCTGTTCAAATAACATCAGAAACAAATAAAAACAAAATCGGCAAATTTAAATTTTTCTGGCATATCTTCGCAAGTAATTTTCTGGTTTTCTTTACATGATACACTTTAATTGCGCAACGTTTCCCTAATGTGACCAGCTTCGTATCTTCTATTATCTTGGACATAGTGTATAATCATATTTTGCTTAACTTTAAAAAGAACGTCGTGATCATAACAAGACGTGGGTAATCATTTAATATGTGGCCTTTTTACTTTTCATGAAGTAATATTATTGTTATAGTTCGTTAAATAATCGAAATTGATTAATTTGATTCCATCTTTCTCTTCTATAGTTTTTTTGTAACTATTTTTAATAACTTAATAAGCACTTGGATCAGTTTTTAATACACGCCCATTAATTTAAATTAAACGTTTTTTTTTAAATTTTAATAGGCTGGAGTAACTAATTGAATATGTGCGGAACGGAATTGTATATGCCTTTCGAATTGGGGACCGACTTCCAACCGAGTCTTAAAAAAAACTATTTGTCTTATTAGAAATGAAACATTGATTATTAGGTGGCGATTTAATGGTAATAAATAAAAGTGCACACCAGCAGAGGTGAATGTATATACTTAATACGTAAAAAATTAATGTATGGTTATGCAAATTATCGAAATCCTTAATTCAATTTATTATAATGGGCCATAAAATCGTTAATATTTTTTTTAAATAAGCTTTGGTCGCGGTATACAATTTTCATATTTTCTAGACACCTTTTTGCAACATTATTTTAACAAGATCAAAATTAATGCAAACCCTACAATTTTATGTTGTAATTTTTTCGTATGCAAAACAACGTTAATTTAAACTAGATTGTATTTGTACACATTATAATTTGGTATTCAAATTGGAGAATAACGCAAGATTTTTAAAAGTGTACGAGGTTTCGTAACCGAAACTCAATACATTTCTAAAAGTGGCGATGTGTTTTAAGTATTTATCATCGCGGTTTACCTAACGGAATCCTTGGCCAATCGATTTAAGTAAATATGAACTAAATACGTGGGTCGATTTTACGAAATTCTCTAGTAAAATGGACTATTGGTATTGAGTTTTCTTTTATTTGAAACTAAGTTGTTTGAAGTTGGTTGAGTAATGCATAGCCAACTATGTGTTATGTCCTGTAATCAGCAAATACAGGGCTACTCAAAACTATAAAAATATACAGAGTGCCCCATTAAAGATATTGAAAACGTATTTTTTGGGCACGCCCTACATTTTTAGTTGGTGCAGATCTGTCTCATTTTGTAAAAATCCAATGTGGCGCCCATAAGAAATAAGAAAGTTACAGTGACCTGTAGCTTCTACATCTAGCGTGCTACGGAAATTCTGATAACAGATTCAGATTCTCAGAAAAACAGTCCCCATAGAAGATGCTAACGAGAGCCACGAATTTGAACCACCCTGTACAGTAATTGCAGTTTATAAGCTTTCTGGGTTGATCTCTTTGGTGGAGAAATTCTTCACCAATTTCGTCTAGAAAACAACAAAATGTACCGTTTCAATAAACAGGAGAAACTTTTGCACTATTCAAACTATTTTTCATAATTGGTTTGAACCTTCAACTTTTAAATACTTTGCAAATGTGCTTAATTCGGGACGTCACTGTTTACTGATCTATTCCCATGCAGTTCTGGTAAATCTATAAATCGGCCTCTAACGATATAAGTGAAGAAAAATTTTCCTTTCGTTTCTTTCCGATATTTAAGCAAAAAAAAAACACTTCCTCTTAACAACATTGTTATTAACCCGACGGTACTAGAATTTCCTCTACGCGACCAGACCTGATAAAACACCTGCATCGCTTATCTCGCACGTGATGTTGCTTGTCGAAAAATCAATTAATTGTTGCCCGATAACAACTTTTTATGAACACCTGACCAGATAAAACTTTAAAAAAATTCTCCGATCTTACGGAATCTTACTTGAATTATGTTACATACCCTGACTGCGATTTCCGATATTCAGACCGAAGTTTCAGCAAGTTGACGGCGAAAACATCCTCGGATAGATAATTAAAATATCCATCGGATACACAACCCAAAAAAAAACAAAACTTCGCCGTGTACAATTCCGAGCATAAAACGATTTTACAATAAAGACCTTTTCTTTTATAGTGTAATTACGGGTATTATCAAAGACTGTCCTCCTGATAAGTCTTTGGTATTATTCATGTTGACGTGATTATTAGAGATGACAGTTAAATTAAAGAATTACCTAATTCTGCCGTAGATAAATGTAAATCATGGCCAAGCAATTGTTTACCAACTTTTTGGATTTATTAACGATCCTCGAGATCGTATTGCTGTCTGTCTGTCCGTGTGCACGATAACTTTGTGTAAGAAACGTCCGATTTTTGGACATGAACCGAATTCCATGAAATTTGGTATGTATAGGCACCTCGAGTAAAAGTAAAACAAATGCCGAATCAAAAAATTTGTTTTGCACATGAGTCATTTAAATTTTTTTATCTGTTAAGATATTTAAATGAAATTTTGTATATACGGACCTCGAATAAAAGTAAAACTAATTCCGATTCAAAAATTTGTTTACAAGCTAGTGACCTGGTGGGACAGAAACAATCCCTTAATGTGTGTTGTAAAAATTATGTATGTGGGAAGATCTCGAGGATAGTTTCGCTATTCAGTTGTATCGGATTTTTAATTTAACTTTTATATTTTTAAAAAAGGGCGTAGGTGCGCTTTTGCCGTGACCGTTAAGAACCTTTTGAAAGGGATTTTAATATGTTTAGCAATACAAAGTTTTTTGAATTGGGCTGCAGTCGTAATTTGAATATCTAAAAGCAATTTATCATTTGTATATTTTTCAATTTTTTGCTACATTCTACGTAAGAGTTTTGTGACGAAGACATTATAATTCCTCCCTTATAATTCAGAGGGAGGGTTAGAGGGGGGGGGGGGTTACACATCCGTGTAGTTTTTTTGTGGTAAATTTAATCATTTACATCTACAATATATCACGTACAAATTTGATTATATTATTTGTGTTAACCCTGCGTTTTGAAATAAGTGCGCGCGATCGTGATTCTGGTAAAAAAAACTCCACTAACGAACGTGTGATATATTAAGGCGGTATTTCCGGTCCCTTTTAAAATTGCGTCGACCATAGATTTACTTTGTGCTTTATATGCTGAAGTTATAGAGTTCATACATCCTCTTATTTTACACCGATGGTTTCAACATATCGCCAAAAGCGCCAATTATCATTTCAGAAGTTTAAACTAGCACGTTACCAGTTTCGACGGTGCGACGCCACCGGCATTAAATTTACACTCCTTGTTAGTCGATATTCGACGTTTATATCAACAAATATTTATTGTTGTTGTGAATTCCACCTCGTTTTTCACCATCTCCAATTTTTCAGTTGGTGTGTGTATTCAGGGGCGGACTGACCCGGGGGGGGGGGGGGGCGTTGGAAATGTATAAGTATGTGCTGTATTTAGTTTCTTGCACTATTAATAAATTATTAACACGTTTCTCTAATTGCGGTTGATGTTAGGTTGTTAAAAAATTCTGTTTTTGTGGTGCACCTCAGAGTTACCCCCCCCCCCACCTTCATTACTACACTAATACTTTAATGGCCCGTAACCTATGCAATTCCACCTGGCCCTTAAGTACCCAGTCCGCCCCTGTGTGTATTCTTTTTGTTGTTACGTAAATGCGTATCATGGTTGTTTATTGGTTTTTTGACCAAAATGTTGTGCCTTATTCGTAAAATTTGTTGAACGTTTAATGCTTAATTCTTCTGGGAAGGCTAATTACTTGCTGATGCTTAAGTGTCGGTAGCTACGCTGTAAATTGTGGGTCAGTAGGAATTTTGTTTAGTTTTTGATTTTAACGTTAGCATTGTGCTCATTTTCGATATTTGGATCTCAGTAAACGTGAATATTTGAAGTGAAATTTAAAGTCTGTAATTTTCAAATCGATTTAAGTAGTAGCTATTTTATTAAATGTATAATAGAGTTGAAAAGCTCCACAGTTCTGAGCAAATGTTATAAATATGAATGTTCTGAATTTGATTTTGTCGCCAGTTGGTATGCCCATTTGACCTTTTAAAATCTTCGTTTAACTTATTAATGAATGGATCCGCACAGAAGGGTTCGATTGACCCGGTCAATATTATATAACTACCGGGGAATTCGAAATGCCTAATGCATAATTAAAACACAACGCATACCTAAGCGGCCACATTTTTGCGTTATTTATTGATGTTTTGGTTGATTCTTATGTTTGCTGAATCCCTAGGTCATCATGGTAAAAATTCCAAACAGGTTAAAAAACTCGTCGTATTTACGCAGAGAAGCAGCCTTTTTTAGAGAACCGAATTTGAAAATTTAGCTCATTGGTCCTCTTGGTGAATGAAAGTAAAACAGTTGGGTGCCGAGAATAAGGAAGTGGGATTGAAGCATGACCACATCGCTTGGTAATCAAGTCATTTATATTCACCTGCCTCAATATTGATCAAATCACTCGCTTGAGTCAACGACAAAAAGTGCGTATCTAAAACCAATTCACCTTTCAACGCTCATCGAGTGGCAAAATGAACCTTCCTAACGCCACACTTCGATTTTTGAAGTGACCGATAAGACAGTGCAAATATTTAATTTAGATTAACTTTCAACGACACAGAAAAGTAAAAATGATAACTATTGCCCGCAATCTAATCCAGTTTGTAATCGGTCCACGTGAAAGTCTACTACGCTGCTAATACCACTTCATTATGCTGCTCGCTTAGGAAATTCATTCACAGGCACGATTTCGACATCTTTGATTTACTCACCGTCGCCGCTCTTTATAATGTGATGATAATCGCTTTTGAATATTTCGACATTTACAACCGAAAGCGAAACAGGTTGTTAAGAATTGAACTTGCAATTAGGAAGGATAACTAGTTTGGTTCGCCAAAAAAAAAACGATGTTGGTAACCTTTTGCTTTTTACCGGTAGGTAGGTACGCGTATTTGCCACGAAAAAATTATGTCTGTATTTTATCATCATCTTGCGTAAAACACGAATTCAATACCTACGTTGGGATTATTTCGTTTAAATGCCAAGGCGTGTGGAGTACGACGACATGTGCGAAACGTTCACGAGGAAATTCCAATTAAGATGTAGAAATACATATTCTAATCACGTGTTTGGGATGTATGCTGTTGTTTATTATGTACACAGGTACAATGCGTGATGGACATTCAATCTACGTAGGTATAGCGGATGGGTGTAGCATCCATTTACGTTTATTCACGCTCCAAAAATTCTTTAATTTCAACGGTTGAATGGTACAGAACATAAATAACGTCGTCTTTAACTTCTTGGTTATGGTTCATGGTTCGCAATTTTTTAAAATACATATCAAAACCTCTCTAATTTCAATATTGGGCAAACTACATCGCTTATTTCATAATCCGTGGAGTTATGGGTGATACGATTGAAGCGAGCCCTGATACCTCTAAAAGCTTTGATTTATAAATTTTCTTTAAAAACAGTTGTTAATGTACATCTTCACTTTACATACTTCGAAAGTTGTTCCCCAAGGATGAACAGTAGCTGTAGCATTCCAGCACGAGCCATAATTATTCATAGTGTAAAGATATGCAAACCATATAGTTAACTATTAACAGACCAATTTAGATGAAAAGGAAGCTACCCTTCCCTGGCCTCCAAGATAATCGATCTCTGGTCCAAATTTTTCTCCCTTCGAAGGAAGGAGGACTGTTGTCGGAAGCTAATGGAAGTGTACTGATGTTCGTTGTCCGCATGTCTGATTGACTAGAACGCAAGTCTTTTGTTCTGTAGGGCCATTTCAATATTAAATTTAATAAATCAATCTAGTAGGCTTGTAGGCCATGCAATTGCTTTGTTATCGTTTTTCAAGAACGTTTAACATCTGAGCGTTATCTAATTGTTCTACAAAATGAGTTGCAAGAATTATTGGAGAATGTTTCACATCAGAATGGACATGGACATTTTGAACCAAAACTTTAATTCAATTTTTGTCAAAAATAACAAATTCTTAATTGAAAAAATATTACGTTACTTTATTTAATCTACGACGATGTCACTATGACAGATTTAGTATGGCCAATTGGATGTCATTACGGCTTTCATAAAAGCACGCAAATGATAACTGCTACTATTTTCTATAGCAAACCTGAAAATTGACAAATGCGATTACCATGACATCCACTAGTACTAGTATCACTTGATAATTTTGCATCATAATTTATGAAAACGTTTAAAAAATTTAAAAATCTGATTAAAATCTATTTGGACCGTCGTAGATTAAATTTGGAATGACACACGTTCTATATGAACGTTATTAATGAAACTTGTGTAACTAAGATCACTCGGCCTACGCCTCGTGAATTTAACGTTACACGTGTTTCATTATGACGTTCATGAACGAACTCGTATCATTAATAACTTTAATTAATTTAATAATATAACACGTTAACATGACATTTTAATTGAATAGGTTTGAATGAGTAGACGAAACCGTTCTTTAACCCTAAGGATAGATAAAGTGATCACTGTAACCGTACGGGTAGATAGTGTGAAACAAATGATTGTGCATTCTAATGACATCTGTCATTCTTATTTGAAATGCGCGTGATAAAATGACGTTCAGAACATATGACAATTCTGTTTCTATAGAAACTATCGCGACGGCAGAACCTAAGCTTACTATTTTTGACGTCCCTAAATTAAATTCGGAATTGTCAGCTTTACAATGATTTATATCGCTTCTGCTATAAAATAATGTTTTGTATTATACACGACGATAAACGGAAACTAACCACCTCGTGAAAATTTCTTTCACTCGATGGTTAAAATATCCCTTTATCGTCTTGTATAATAAATAACTATTATTCAACATGCTTTGTACTTTATTTTACACACTGTTAAATTTAATATTACCCAGAATTTAAGTATTGAGATTTGGACAAAGTGTATAAGGAAATTTGGACTTAAAATTGACCGAGGAATATGGTGTTAAGCTATGTCCATCCAGTAACAGGACACCCTGTGTACAGGGTGTTTTTTTGGGAGCTTTAGTTAAACGTTTTTGAGAAAGTAAAATAGGTAGGTTTTTGAAAATTTGAACTTAGGAGTTACTCTGAAGGCCGAATCGATGTAAAATATTTTCAAAATGGCCGCACTTCCGGAAACACCGGAAGTGGATAGTAACTTCGTTATTTTAAATGGCAACCCCTATTTTTTATTGCATTTTTGGATTCTATGTGAAATTTCAGTTCTTTTGATACCCATATGTCGATATCTGCCATTTATGGTTTTTAAGTTATTTTGACTTTAAGAAAAAAAATGGCGGATGCAGATGGTACCTTGATAATTGATTACTTGAAAACGGTTGTAGTCATGGCAACCCATTTTTATCAGTGCATAGAGAATGAATAGGGCTTTATTTTAGTGTACTTAAAAAAAAAGTTAAGTTGCGTACAACCGCACCTATGGAGATCCAAATTTAAGAAACTTTAAAGTCTAAAAACTCAGTTTTTTTAAATGGAATGACCATGTTCTTACTATTGCATGAGATAGAGAATCGAAATTGGCATATTTTGATATTACATGTTCCTATAGCTATCTTTAACAGTCTGACTTATTCCCATTTTATTGAATTGACCTATTTTTTCGGATTTTCTTTTTAGTAGTCGGCCATGATTTTATAACAATCGAATTTTAAACAAATCAAGGAATGGATTCGTTAATATCATTGATTCTAGTCTAAATAATTCATTAATAAATAAGTTTGTTGTTAAGGATATAGGACGGAAAATTTTTGAAAAATCTAGACAGAGTCGTTCAACTGAATTTCTTAAACAACGTATAAGTCTGGAAATTAAGAGAGGTAATGCCATATCTATTCTAGCAACAATTCCATACCAAAAATGTTTCAACGAAGTTTTTTATCCGAAAAAAATCGCATCAATTCCTAGATCAATTCAATGAAATGGGAATAAATCAGAAACTGTTAAAGATAGCTATAGGAACATGTAATATCAAAATATGCCAATTTCGATTCTATATCTCATGCAATATTAAGAACATGGTCATTCCATTTAAAGAAATCTGAGTTTATAGACTTTGAAGTTTCTTAAATTTGGATCTTCATAGGTGCGGTTGTACGCAACTTAACTTTTTTTTAAGTACACTAAAAGAAAGCCCTATTCATTCTCTATGCACTGATAAAAATGGGTTGCCATGATTACAACCGTTTTCAAGTAATCAATTAATCAAGGTACCGTCTGCATCCGCCATTTTTTTTTCTTAAAGTCAAAATAACTTAAAACCATAAATGGCAGATATCGACATATGGGTATCAATTGAATTGAAATTTCACGTAGAATCCAAAAATGCAATAAAAAATAGGGGTTGCCATTTAAAATAACGAAGTTACTATCTACTTCCGGTGTTTCCGGAAGTGCGGCCATTTTGAAAATATTTTACATCGATTCGGCCTTCAGAGTAACTCCTAAGTTCAAATGTTCAAAAACCTACCTATTTTACTTTCCCAGAAACGTTTAACTAAAGCTCCCAAAAAAACACCCTGTATAGGGTGTCAAAAAAGGGGCGTCTTTATCTTTTAAATACTGTTGGATTATCTGCATACACTTTGTGGAGCTGTGCATCGTGATACGAACCGCAAGTTTGTGCAGCCATTTTGAATTTTCAGTCTATTTTGTTTTTACAGAACTATTAAACAAATTTCTTAGATCATGGCTAAATTGTAAACATAAACGAGGTAATTAGATATTTGAAAAACTGTAGAAGTAGTTTTCGATTGGGCCAACGGAAGAGCATGTAATTGTAGTTGATGTAATTGAAGATCATTTCATGTTTCTGATGCACACAACGGATAACCCTGTGGTTAACGCACATTTTGTTAGGAAAATACGCTATCCACCAGTTATAATTTGCCAGCAGATGATTTAATAACCAATGCGTTTTGCTGCAAATATAAAAATGCTTTCACCTTTTGTGTACCATTCTCCACTACTAAGAAAAATTGCGAAGAATTCATCATCCAAACATCTATCGATATGCCGCTAAAGACTTTTATGGCCCGTCCAATTTCACAGTGATCAGTATATGAAGATCGGTAAATCTTCAAAAGGTTATATGTATATCGGCCAAGAGAAATTTGTTTTCATCGGCACACCGTTTTTAGTCTTTTAATTTGAAAGTAAAAAATCGGGAACACTTTCAAATATTATACCTATACCTAATAAGTATTCTTCGGGCATTCGAAATAGATCGCGGACCGCCCCGCATAATTGATAAAAATGCTGAAAATAAAAGTGGAATTGACAAACACTCCAGGAATTTTGACTTTCATTCTGATGTACGCGAAAAAAGATGCAAAGGAATGCAAAGCTGAAGAACGATAATGATGTAACTGAACCTTTTTTGCAAAATGGAATTAATTAACCTACGTTTAAATAAACTTTGATTGTAGCGTAGCTGTTTATAAATAATTATTTTGCATATGTAATCGGCGTGTGTGGGTATTATATGTGCCCATTCTTTAAGGTAGGTGAGGCGGACCTAACAAAACCCGCGTTACGGTACCTTTTAACCCAGTTTCTATGTAGCTTTTCCAGTTTATATGACCAAAACAAAGCGGGGTTTGTAGAACAGCGCTGAATATAGCAAAACAACGGCCTTTACGTCCAGCCTCGCCGGCATAGATATACACGGACAAGTCGGGCGGAAATTGATTGTTTTTTTTTCAATGCAATATCGCGTACATTACATACAATATATTATTAAAAGACAATCGAGCGAGATTTATTTAAATTGTGTCCGTTAAACGCCGTAGAAGAAGTGAAGTGTGGAAGGCATTGTATCGGAAGAACCAGAGCGTCGCGTAACTCCTTGTTTTTATCTAAGTATATTTATTTATAATAATTATACAAAACCAACCAACTTTCACATTTTCAAATTGACGTTATTGCCACTCTTCATCGAGAAATCTAAATCACACAGGGTTTCTATCGAATGTTTGACGGTGTGTTCTCCAACTTTCTTTCAACGACCCTCATTGTCGATCATTTGATACCACCCAGGCCGATTGTTCGGAACCATCGCACGGTTTTGTTTTCTTAAAAATTAATTTGCTACATTTCGTTTTTCTCTTCGATGCACACGACAAATCTAGTGTACAGAAGATGGTCCATAGCGGTTTATAGTTACGTAAGCGATGGATTGACTTTTTAGCACATTTTTTGAAAATGACACTGATCTTTTCGCCTGAGCAATTCTGTTATGTATCATCATTCGGCTTGAAATTCGTTCCGCAAAAAATTACTCTTGATGTTACAGTAAATCTACACTGGTCAATAAAGGGTGATTGACATTGACTCATGCCAATATGAAGAGCTATAGCTTAGCACCCCTACCGTAGAATTTTGTTAAATGTTACACTACATATATAAACTGCTTATTTGTTGCTAAAATAAAGCGGCCGTTTTAAAAAAAATAGTGGGTGGTGCCAGCTTAATATAAACTGGACCCACCCAAAAAAAAAGATTGCGTGCAAAAAATTGGGCAAATGTCACGCAGAAAATAGATTCTAATATTATAGTTATTGATCTTCTAACGAATCCTTTTGTAACTCAAAAATCATTTAATGGTGTTGGCCCTTTATAAGTAACCCTTAATGTATAATGTAATAACCTTCGGTACAAGAATAAACCACTTTTCTTTGCGAATTGCATGTCATAGTTATTGTTACTTTACAGCAACAAAATACCAACAAATTTCTGCGTGACATTCGCCCAATTTTTTGCACGCAGTCTTTTTTTTTTGGGTGGGTCCAGTTTATATTAAGCTGGCACCACCCACTATTTTTTTTAAAAACAGCCGTTTTATTTGAGCAATAAAATTTTGAATACGTTAAAAAATTAGCACATATTTAGCACTAATTTTTAGAATGTGTTGGATTTTTTACGGTTGGTGGTGGGGCTAAGTTAATGGAGGTTTTTAAAAAACTGTTCGATAATTTTGTTCCTTGTACACAACGAATTTCTGTCCATTTTCGTTGTCCGGCCAAGAATTCTAATGGAATTTTTGTTCGAATTTTTAAAAACTAATCTCAGATTCGCCCCCGGATACCAAATTGCGTCGAAATCAGAATTTTTTTCGCATCCCCATATAAGGGTGTGCTCTTTCGTGGTAGGAATTTTGAAAAAATGTTTGCAAAATCGATAGGGCATACCCGAAAACCTATTCAAAGACGTGCCACAAGTCTTTCTAACTCTTATGGTTGCTGAGAAAAAAATTAAAGAAGAAATTTCACCACTTTTTTGGAGGTTGCTCCCAAACGAAACACGTTGGACCCTCGGTTTATTTGGAAAAAATCCTTGTTTTGATCCCCTCTACCACCCAATTTTGTTTACATACTTTAACACCCTGTATATGTATAGTGATAGCGGTAGATTTCCATTCAGCAACATAATCCTTAAGTGCAATCTGTATAATTCAGGTATTCTATACAATACCTAGGCAAGTTGTATAATTGAGGGAAGAAAAAATTTTAATAGGGCCCCTTCCGATGACAGAACCACTTTCCTAACCATGGCCTAATAAGAGGCCATTATTAGGCCATGTTCCTAACTATTGTAAAGTAAGTACAAATACTAGTAACTTTAGAACTTCACGTGAATGATCCATTTGTATCCTTTTTGGAAACCATTTCAAAAGTAAGTAAAGTATGTCAGGTCGATAGTTCGGGAATAATGATATCGGAACGTAAGGGAGCTGAGAAGGAACGTTGGGATAACTTGAAAACAACCCTTTTGAGGGGGGCGGCGCCAGAGGTTTGAGGTGAATATGATTTGAGAGAAACTTAAAGAGAACTTAATGGGAAATTGAATAATAAATGAGAAAATCGAGGAAAAATTAAAGATGAACCATTTTAATTTTTGGGAAACTGATAGAACACAGAAATTTGATGAAAACTTGAAGGGGAATTCAAAGAAATCCTAAAGAGTTAATGTGCAAGGTGTAGGTTTGGAGATATAAATTTGATGAAAATGTCAATTGTGTGTACATTAACTTTGCTTGTTCAATTACTAAACGTGAATCACCAATTATTTCATTCAATTGTTTGTTTATGAAAAATACATCCTGGCCTCGGTGTTTTAATTAGGAGTGCCATTCCGCTTGCAACCTAAATAATTTCATGAAAAGTCAAAATGCGTTTTAAGGTTTCAATGAATTAGAAAATATTAAGTTGGTCTATTATCAGCAGAAGCCGACCTTATTAAAAACTAACGTTCAAGAATCACGTAAGCCATCCTTTCGCACGCAACCTTATACAAAATTAACTCTCATTACTGTAGTTGTTGCGTTAAATGAGCTCTATTTTTGTAACCCGAAGTCCTAGTAATTGCTAGCTTATATGAGAAGTTTGCGTGTTTTTCGATGTTGTAATTGTCTCGCTAATTAAAATTGGTACAATTGTGGGATGTATTCGAAAAGTGTCGTATCATTGCGCAGAACTTTTCGAGATTGTAACAAGCTTCCCGTGTTGCTTTTATCTCTTTGATCTGTTAAAAACGTTTTCTATTGAAGGACAATTTGCAAATCATTACGAAAGATTGCTTTCTTTTAAATTGGCGCAAATGAGGCTCGTTCATTGTAAGACGACGGTCAAGGAGAACGATCAAGAATTCATGGTGGCATTTTGAACTTTTGATTTCGACAACGTACAGGAATTTCAAATTATGTAGTGCGGACTGAACTGACGATGATGATGAGCATCGTCGTGAGAGTAATATCAATTTGAGTAGACCTTGAACTTTTATTGAAGAAATAAAAATGTAATTGTTTCCATTGAAAGAAAATATTCATTTGTTTGCGGTTGAAGGTCTGAAAAAGTGAATTTAAATTAAGGGGATCAGCAATGCTGGCGAAAGAAATTGCAAATACTGGAAGTAATCGACTTTTTGTTCATGTTTAGCAATTAGCTCTATCATAATATGATATGAATATTGTTCCAAAGCTAATAAAAAATTGAGTGGTATCCTAAACTTAATCTAACAATATTGAAAACTGTAGGTACCATGAGCCTAATGAGGAATGTTAATTACTATGAATTTGAGGGTAAACCTAAAGCCTTTGTTTTTATTATTAAATCAAGGAAAGCACGAGAAAGCACTTGGTTTATTGCGAAATCTGGTCATTTACCTTAATGGCCAAGGAGCGACAATCGTGTGTTTTTGTGTGTCTTTGATAATTAATATCGCAAAGCATTCTCGACGAGATTATTGGATTACAAACAGAGAAAACAAACTAAGTAATTTTAAGTTTTTTAAATTTTATTTGTCGAACGCTTGCGTGCGGAGAAATTTGCTTAAACATGTTAGCTTCTCTTTCTTCCAGGAATTTTGGTTTAGTTTTCATTAAATGTGTCTCGCAATGGATTTTTATCTTTGTCAATCAGGTATCCATAAAAATTGTCTTTGTAGGAGGTGTCGGAAGTGTACAAGGAGAAATTAGAAAAATTCTGAGTTTCAATTTTGATTTGTTTGAGCTAGACGGATGGGTGTAAAGTAAAGTAAAGTAAGTTTTATTTCCCACATATACACATTATTGAATCTATAAAATACCATATTAACTAAACTGAAGTAATAAAAATTATAGAATAACCTCTTAGCAAACGTCATATGTGTATCCGAGCCCTGTACAGGCGTAGGGAAAAATTGGTTGAGATTATAGAAAGCTGTTTGATATAAAAAATTTTTAAGTTTTTTTGTAAAAAGTCTAAGTGTTGAAGCGTTTGTGGCGGAAGGTGGAAGTTTCTGGAATATTTTTATACCAGTGTATAAAGGACCGTTTTGGCTGAAAGCATGTTTGTATTTGGGTAGAATAATGTTTGTTTTCTTTCGAGTATCGTAGTTGTGTACGTCTTCATGTTTGTCTAAAATCTGTAAATTTCTATAAATGTGTTGTGTGACTCTTAAGTTATAAAGATTGGTCATTGTTAAAATTTTTGCATCAACAAATTTTTGTTTACAAGAGTCGCGCTTGTTCATGTTGTACATGATTCTTAATGCTCGTTTCTGGGTTTTGAAAATTGTATCGGAATCCACAGAGTTTCCCCAAGATTCAATCCCGTAAACCATTAGACTTTCAAAGTAGGCGTGGTAAATCGCTTTACAAGTTTGAGTATTTACCAAGTTTTTGACTTGGCTTATCGTCAATATACAGTGAATTTTTTTTAAAAATGCGAACATAGGAGTTTGCATGCAATGTATTTTCCCTATGTTCGATTTTAAAAAAAACACATCAACCTATTGAGTAGTTCAAATGAGTAGTAGATACAATTGACAGATGTCACATTTTTTAAAATACCGCCGTCCAATTTAATTATGAAATCGGTTAGGTTATTGCTTAGAATGTCAAGGAGGCCAGTTCGAACATTTGTTGTAATTGTTTTTGTTATTTATTTTCTTGTTTTCTTCATTTATGTATTGAATAAATCAAATTAGTAGAATACCAGGTGCACATGGCCTACAAATAATTGAAGGTTGGTTCACAATGAATTGCGATGTCAGCGCGTGCCATGTGAAGTCAAGTTATCGTAAGTTTATCCTAAAGTTGCTATGGCCTCACACGGCTGATTTTAAAAAAATCTTACCGGGTGCTCTTCATCATAAAGACTATCAGTTGCTGTTCATAGTCACACAAGTTGCACGATTTGGGAATGTGAACCGCGCACACCTCATAGATTGATGTGTTTTTTTTTAAATCGAACATAGGGAAATTACATTGCATGCAAACTCCTATGTTCGCATTTAAAAAAAATTCACTGTATATCCCAAGGAACTTCGTTACATTTAAGTTAGTTAAGTCTCCCATCTCAGTCGTGAAGTTTAGCTCCTGAACCATCGCTCTTGGAAACTTAATGCTACATGACTTCTCGCAGTTGAATTTTAATTCATTGCTGCAAAACCAATGAAAGACTTTGTTAATTGTTTCCGTAGCTTTAAGTTCGAGCTCCAGAACATCGTTTGTTTTAATTAATAAATTGGTATCATCTGCAAATAGAGTAAACTCACAGGCACTAAAACTCTGGTAAATCATTGATATATAATAAAAACAGAATGGGACCCAGTATGCTGCCTTGGGGAACGCCACATGTTATATGCTTGAGCTCTGATGTATAGCGTTGAATGACTGAATTATTCTGAAATCGTATTAACACCTTTTGGTAGCGGTTTTCAAGGTATGACTGAAACCACTGCGCTGCCAGTCCCCGGATGCCATAGAACTGGAGTTTTTCGATTAGCGTCTGGTGCACTACACAGTCAAAAGCCTTTGACAAGTCGCAGAAGTTTTGTGTTTTGTGAGTGGTGTAGTTGGGCGGAAGCCATTGCACACTCCTGTGGAATACATATCCAATTCAAGGCACAGCTGCCGAACTACCACAAAATAGCGGAAAGTACTATTGTTGCCTACTACTACCAGTGAGGCGCATGGCTTGTAACTACAGTCTCGGGAAACGCAATCTTTTACACCATTTTAGCCCTCTTACAAATTTCTGTTTAGAAAATGTTTAAATTCAACAGTAGTGAAGGGCCTCGAATCTTCTCTTCTGAAAAAGAAGACAGTACTTTGTAGTTTACTAAAATTCAGTTATTTCAGGATGTTACGCCTACGGCCTACCCTACCGAATAGGACAAAGTTCGTCGTTTGCGATAAAATCATCCCTTAAAGGCTTAAGGTGTCACTCGACCGAATCGTTTTTTAAACACCATGTCACCATCTATCAATCTTCGTAAGTAACTGAAAGTACAGGTTCCGGTTACTACAATTACTGCAAAAAAACGAATAAAAATGGAAAAAAGTTTGTAATCTCCAAATTCCTTTGGCCATGTTATGGCGATTAAAATCCATGTTTAAAATTCCTTGGCTGATGCATATTCTGCAACAAAAAAGGACGTCACGAATTAATGTCCTTCGCAAAGTAAACCACCTCTAGACATTACAGCCGGTTTATCGTGACACAAAAATTTAAAAAAAACTACTCGTCTTCAAATTTGCGTAGGCGCAGTGGGGCCGTTTTTCAGAATACAAAAAAAAATACAAACTTCAGAGATAGAAGAGGGGAGGGAATCGTTTCGCCACTGACCTAAGCGCACCCAAAAGCGTTTGGCAAGTTCAACGATGACGAAATTTGCATCGCGATTAAATTAATAATAAAATACCCATTCATCTTTGGTGTCAAGTTCGCCAAATTATAATTTAAAGGTTTATTTACATCAATTTGCGTAATTAATATTCTTAAAAATGATCATAGACACCAGTTTGGGAACGTCTATTTCGGTCGTCCTGGTTTTCCATATCGGTCGGTAAATTCAGGACGATCAACTGTCCGGTAACCCTAATAAAACGGCCGTCATCGACTGCGTACCGGATGAAATTTTTATTTTAATTGAATTTAGAGCCATATTTGTACGTCGGTAATACGGAACTACTCGTTAAATGAAGAAGGCGATACGACGAATTACTTCTAATTATGTCGCTCATAAATTGGAGCGTAACCTAAATCACGCCAGCGTTGTAATTTCATTAAATTAGACCTGACAGTAATTAGACTTTATAATTACTGCAAGTGCATATCTAGAGCAGTTGAAAAAAAGTTCGGTACTTAATGTAAATGGGGCAGCCTCTTCTTGCACGCGCACTTATCTGGTTGGCGCGCAAAAAGTAATAGTAATAACAGGAATCTAAATATTTATCGCCTGATTACACATGCTAAAAATGCCATAAATACTTTTGATAAAGAATTTTAATTATAAAAATTATTCAAGTGAAAAATTGCCTGCTAAAAAGAGCGTAATTAAATGTTATTCGGTTAGGCTTCCCGAGGGCGATTGTGTCCTTTTTTTTATACAATATTTTAAATGCGCCAAATCATCAAGTACCATATTTTTAATTTAAAAAAATTGATACATTTTCTTGCGTGCCGAGCAAGAAGTTAATAATGAAAGAGAAATTAAGGGAGCCCGTGACGCCGACCCAAAAAAGGGTAAGTCATGTTCAATTTTTAAATCGAACTTATTTTTATATGCTCTACTATCGAAAATTCGAAATGGTACAGTTTTAAGGCTAGTCAAATTCGAATTACGGATTTTTCCCTATTGGTTTTTTCCATTGTTTAACTCATTTCCACAAAAAAAATGCGCTGTTGTGGTCACTTTGTCCGTCTCGCCACTATAGATCTCGATCTTAAGAGCTATTGTTCTACTTTTTTCGCTATATGGTTGGTTATGGTGTCGAGGCTTGCGTTTGTTACTAAAAAAGTTACAGTAAAACTTAAACTTTTTTCATGTGCCATAATTTTACCCTTTTGCCGTTTATTGGGCTTATAAATTCTATACACTAAGATGCTTCTTATAAAATCAAATTGAAATGACGTGTCAAAGAATAGGTTGTGCTAACTTTCTTATTTGGGGACGGATTTTTTTATTGAGACATCGGTTAGATTAGATTTATTGAATTTGTTAATGTTTTCAGTAGGTATAGGAAAAACTGTCTATTTCTTCTCCAAATTGTCAAAATAATCGTTAAGGTTGTTACTTTACCAAAACCGTATCTCTTATAAGAGAGTAGGGAAGTGTTCCATTATCTATGCGAGGAGAGAGAAAATATACAGTGTGCGCCAAAAAGTAATTTTGATACCAAACTTGATATTGTTAATGGTATTTTTTAAATTCTGTCAAATTATGCATGGATTTAAAAAAATACTATTCCATTTAAACAAATCAACTTTGGTACCGTAACGCAACCTGTATATTTTCTCTTTGGTGCAAGTAATTCGCAAGAAAATAATTATGATAGAAGTGTATGAGCATTTTACACATGATTTTAAAACGAATGTGTTCCATATTTTGGTCGCTCAGTGTATTTTATATTTAAAAAAACTTGACGTTAAGATATATAGAGTGTTGCATTTAAAAGTGCCAACTGTGGGTCAAATCTCGGAAACGGTGGTAAAAATTTTTTTTGATTACGCCACTGGATTCTTTGTAAAATATCTAAAGCAGTTTTTACCTCTTTTCTATCATGGGTAAATAATACATTTTTATGCTGCTATATCCAAAAAAGTATACTCTTTAAGAATATGTAATGAAAACTAGTGGTTGGTATTTAAAAAAAATGTGCCCCTTTGACCATGCAGGAGTACGCCACTGACCACAAATTTAAATTACGTAGATTAGTAACAAATTTTATAATTTTGAATGCCTAAAAGCTTCTTTTAAAAAATGCTGTTTTGAAGATTCAACATTTCTGTTATTAGTATAGTAATTCATAAGACAACAACAGTCATGGCTATTGCTACTAATAACAGAAATGTTGTAATTTATTTTTAAATTTGCGAGTATACCAAAAGCTTAATAAAACAGGTAAAACAGTTTTGTATGCACCATCTAATTCTGAACAACTTTAAACTCTACAGTTTTTTCTGTAAAATGTACAGGAGGGCAGGATATTGCATAAAACTAATTTCCCACGTTAAATCCCTATGTTCCTACTTACCGTGCACCACCCGGTATATAGTAGCTATAGGATAGATACGTCACATATAAAATTATATTTGACAAATTTTTCATTATCTCCCCAAATAAAAGAGATATCGAGGTGACTCTCTTATCTCGAACACACTGTATGATGGTACATTTATGTTGACACCAGAAGTTTAATAGTCTCTTTGGTTAATTCAGTTTTCCACTGTGGATGTGGGTATTAATTGAAATTTTGAATTACTACCTATGTAGGGTACAGGTACATAGTGTCATTAGTGTCATTGAATTTATAACTAAATTCAATGATAGTGTGTAAAACATTTAATTCGGCAAAGTTACAGGAATGGTTCTAATTTGGTTTGCCCAAGGTATAAAAACAAGAGAGTGGTGAAGAGAAAGGTGTTCCAACTAAACTGAATCGAAAACACTTCATTTTGGAACTATTCTCCAAACGGTGCTAAACTTTTTTCGTCGATTTTGTAAACGTTTTTTCAAACCCTCATCTGGAAATGGGTATCTTTGAACAATGAATCCCAAATTACGTTTTGAAAATTTGGATCATAATAATTGCCACAAGATTCGATTCATTGTTAGTTTAACGTATGAATATTCGAGTGGAGCTGGATATTTTCGGATCGCATTAGATTTGGTCAAATCTGAATGGATTTTTTCAGATCTCTCCTAACAGTCTTAGGAATGTTATCGCGTAAAGATAATATTCATTGTACTGGTCGTTGAACACGCTTAGTCTATGTAATCTTCCAGTTTTTGTGAAATTCCTAAACGTTGATTGTATGTTATCAAGCTGTAAAGCAGGTGCAAGAAGTTCAACGCCCCATCCATAAACAAATCGTGTCGTCGGTATATACTACGTTAATTTTCTCACTTCGTTTATTAGAAGAGGTGTTCGTAGACATCGAAGTTGTTGCTCTATAAATTTCCAACAAACTAGATATTAATTAGACGCATATGTGCGCACATCAAAACTTTTTGCACTAATAACGATGTTTTTGCTTTCAGAGATGGCAGCGACGATGGTTTGTGCTTTACGATGATGGCGAGCTTAATTATTCAGTCGACGAACATGTAAGTACCTTACCCATACCATACGATACTTCCTAGAGCGCAACCCTGCGCATACTTCTGCTATCTTTAGAATACATCTTGATGTGAAAGCGACTATTAAATTACATTTTCATAAAAAATATTCAACTTTACGAGATGTGGATGTTTAAATAATGCGAAGGAATTTCAACAAAAAGCCGAAACGTCATATTTATCGCCTCTAAAGTGTCGTGTCAGTGTAGTCTTTAATGTACACGTGTTCGCTGTTTTGACGGTAGTTTTTCACAAATAGTTTTCTATTTTCGTGCGGTAATTGCAGTCCGTCGCATTCTACTACAATTTACTTTAACTTCATTCCTACACATCTAAAAAGTGTACGCCATCAATCAAGCGGGATGTCGCTCAAGAATCAGATTCGGGACCACATTTGTTCTATTTTCGTTCTTTGGACGTTAATTAAAATGTTTCCGCTTCGTAAATCACTGCGAAATTGCTGCGGTCGCTGTTTTGTCTTAATTGCAGTGGCTATTTTAATATTTGCGATAATCAAATTTTGGAATTTTTTCCAGTTTTTATGATACTCCAAGAAACTATGTAAGTTAAAAGGTTCAAATCCGTGTAACGTACTAATATATATTAGACACTCTGCATACTGTCTGGTGGATATATACAGTTAGCACGATTGATAATTCTATTCTGCACGCTGTACAGTGACTGTGACAACATACTTATACCCTTTTCTGCAAAGAAAAAGTAAAATATTTTCTCTGTTTTGCGTTTATAATGACAGTATTCCGATATCAAAAATAGTGCTGGAATGAGTTTCATTCCAACACTATTTTTGGTAACTATTTTCCACAACTGACAGATTTTTAAAAACATTTGGTATTCAGTGGTTGGCATGCTTGTCTAAATCATCCAGGCTGATCATATACGCGAATGTTCAATTCAAAGTTCTGCCTGGATGATTTAGACGTTAATACTTATCTCAACGGTTTAGTAAAATGTGGACTAATTTCACTTATTGTTATAACATTATGTTACAGTTATTAACGATACGGGTAATTGAAATCATTAGGTATTGAAAATTCAGTGTAGGTACTTAGAGAAATCCACATTTAATACAAATGAGGTTTTATAACCTAACAAAATTACAAAACTAATCTTTGTCACTAAATGTACAATTATTATAAACTTTTAGAATAATTGTGGAATTATTGCCTGGTAGCAAATTATGAACAGTCTCTTCTGCTAACTGTCGAAGCTCTGGAGGAGTGGAAGGAAGAATTTCTTCGCACATTATTCACTTTTTATTGAAAAAACTAAAATATACTGCACAAATTCGTATTTGACGCGCTTGTTAAATTGAATTTTTTCAAAATGTAGCGTAGCCAACTTAATTTCTTTATTGAAGTATTTATTACAGAAAATGTCAGAATTGTTAATTTTTTTAATACAATTAAAATGCTCAACAGAGAAAATAGTATAAAGCATATGTTGCAGAAGGCCTTTCTAGCACTCGTTCATTCGAAACTTGAACTCGTGCTAGAATATAGCGCCTTACTATTACTGTTTTCCAACAAAATCCATCCTCACCCAACAAGACGTGTTCTTGTACTCAGAAGCAACTCCTGCTGAAATAGAATGAGAAGATGCTGGTATTTCAAAGAGGAATTCTTGTACTTTATTGGTGAAGGAGCCTGGCAACAAATGAAATTAATGTAGATTCTGTACTACCCACAAAAGCTGCAATTCTGTCTGCAGCAGATCACCCTGTATATTTTCGGGTTTTTGAAAAGAGTGTAAAATGTGTATGTTATTTATATTAAATATTGTTTGTAATATTGCATTTTATACATTCAAATATTTCTCTAAACTGCCCATTTAGAATAATGGGTGATGATTCTCGCAGAATACGGTGGTGATCTGTCGTGTTGGAAAAATACCCTTTGCAATAAATTAATTGATAAGTAGGTATGTATTGAATAAACTGTTCAACTTGGTCCTGTAAAATTTGCAAATATCGCCGAGAATTCAGTGGTCCGTCATATGTATACGGTCCAATAAGTGGTCGTCAGTAAATACCTACCACATTAGCCCTTGAGTCCTTTCCTCCACAGTAACATGAGTTTCACGAGCCTAATGCGTTCGTTATACTTATCTGTTGAATATTCCCGCATTACTGATGGGGGCCTCGTCCAATGCAATTAGTTACACGTGAACCTTATCTTTTCGCATGTAATTCATCTTCACAATAATATAAACAAAGCGATTATTTAAACAACACCATCAAATACACATTGACCTCAAATTTGAATAACATGATCGAAATTGTGTTCATTCTAAATTTGCGATCATACATTTAACGTCAAAAATAAATGGAATTATACACAGACAGGGTGACCCAACATTACTGTCGGTGCTGAAACCAAATAAAACGTCCCCATGATGTAGATTATACAACAATATAAAGGGTGATTCAAAATTGAGTGCAAACATTTTAAGGGCGTATTTATCAGCCAAAAATAAGAAATTTTGTCATCTAATCGTATGTCCTAACTTGCTTCGTTTTCTAGATACATGGTGTAAAAGATTTTTTTCTAAATCCGTTTTCTATCAATTATTCAAAAACCTTTCAGCCGATTAAAAAAAATTTGGTAGGCTTAATTGTCGTCGTAAGGGTCTTTGAATAATCGATAAAAAACCGATTTTTTAAAAAAAACTTAAACCCCGCATCTAGAAAACCAAGCAAGTTACGACATACGATTATATGAAAAAATTTCTTATTTTTGGCTGATAAATACGCCCTTAAAATCGTTGCACCCAATTTTGAATCATCTTATATACGATCTTATTTTATTATTTTTTAAAATGCGCATAACATTAAATTTGAGTACACCTGTCTATGTTTTTAACTTTCTTGTTGACGTTTTGCTATTTTGATTTATAGTTCCTAGTACTGTAATTTCTTTTAGTTCATTTTCTTGAGCTTCCTTATTAATATTGTAATTTTCTCAAGATTTAGTGAAAGAACGATGGTGTCCTAGATTTTGTTGCAGCCTACGAGATATATATATCTCCAAACGGTTGCCGTCGTTTAGGGTATCTGTTAAAATACGCCGTAGTTTTCATACATTTTGGAAAACAAAATGGTGCATCTATTATTATCCAAATGAAAAACAACTTGCACAAAAATAACACTTCTTGCTTTAAAAACGTTTTTTACAGAATTCAAACACATGTTCCTATTATTTTTTTTTACTTTTCCTTTTATTGTTACTATTTATCTGAGTATATTTAGATCAGTTTTCGTTCCTTGTTTTTTGTGTGCTATTTGAAATTAAAAATATTTGAAACTAGGTAATAAACATTTCCAGATAACCAATAAATTGTTGTTTTAAACAATCCTGCCATATTTTGTCCACCATGGAAACCTAGACATGTGGAATAAAAATATTTTAATGTATAAAATACACAATATTTAAGAATAGAAATATGAAATATCACGAGTGATACATCAAAATGTAGGAAATTTTACGCTCTTTTCAAACAAAAACTTATTTATAAAATATATTGTTGTGTAAACAATGTCATGGGGACCTTATTATTGTCCAAACATCAAAAATAATGGTTTATTTCACTTGAATTTGTCTCTCAGTGTCGTTTGTTTCCTTTTAGAAATTTTGTAAATGCGTAATTTTTGTTTAAATTTTATCGCTTTGGGCGATCTATTCAATTTAGATAACGTGCTAGAGGTAAGACACATCTGGTCGTTTGTGATACGGAGTTTATCAGGCAAAACTAGACCGGAAATTTTCACAGAAATAGTGGGAACCTCTGTTAGTGAGTATATCAATCAGGTATTCTAAAGGTGCACTGGTCTATAAGTTTCCTTGAGGCATGCGAGTGAGTACTTCTGCGGGAACGAATTTATCCTAGGGTAGAATCCTCGGCGGCTGGAGGAGGAGGAATTCACCTGGAAGTGAGTGCATATCAGTTATTTTAAGGGTGATTATTATCCAAGATTGAGCTACCCTGAAAATGTTTCTGGGAGGTGAACTCTCGGAAGCAAACTTTGTCACGCTGGAATCAGTGTTATTCCAAGGCCCAGTTTTGTCAAGACAAGGACCTCTTAGAATCGTCAAGCTCTACTTCTTGTATTTTTTCTCAGAAGGGCTGTGATCTTAGATAGAGATCAGATTGCCTGAGTATAACCGCATTAACTTCTAACATATAATGACGTTGTCCACGCACGCACGCACAATAAAAGTGATTTATTTATTTATTTCCAGCATGTTAATGATGCTTCATCGACCAAAATTGGTTCGAATCGAGTCTATAATTTTTTGGGCAAACATCGTCCGCGTACGAATGTGGAATGATTTATCGCTTATTAGCATCAATTAATACTTTCTTTAAAAGTCAATTTGGTGACTTTGAATTTAATTAAGATCCGTAGGAATAGGAAAGCCCATTTCTCGTTAGAGATTAAAAAAAATGAAGCAGTTAATTTAAAATTAATTGCGGTCATGTTTTTAATTAGAAAATGTTAAAAACGTCCACTTACGGTTCGTCATTATAATTTATTGCAAAACGAATAGGAAACTATTAATAATAATACATATATCTGTATGGCTATATGCAATGCAAAGTAAGTGCATTATAAGTCAACAACCTGAATAAATCTTAGAAAAGTTGCACGCACGGACGCTTCCGCTCATCCACCGCTAATTATTTTAACACATTGCCTTTCTTTTTTTTCAGCCCGATACGGTGCCTCAAGGTTCGGTGGACATGTGTAAAGTAATGGAGGTGACCGGTGCCGAGCAAGTAACCGGCCATCCTCACTCCTTAGCCCTAACATCGCCCGACAGAGTTACATTCATTAAGGCGGCGAGCCGTGAAGACGCCCGCTGGTGGGCGGAACTGCTGGCCGTATTTCCTAGGCGGCATAAGCGGAACGCAACCTTTCCAGGTGGTAGAGCTTCACCCAGTTTGCCACAATTGGGACGTAGCGCTTCGCCGCAGCCGCCTAGGCCAAGGCACCTATCCTGCACCGGGCCAAGTCCGCGCACCAACTTTCTCACCCCTCCGCTCAAGGAAGAACGAGAATCGCCATCCAAGGAAGAAGCCCCACGACCGACCTGGTTACCGGAACCGTCAAATAATTTACCCATCGAATCACCACCAAGAACTGGTAAGCCTTTTCGTATAATAATCCAACCGGTTTTGATTTATCTGTGATTACATTTTAATTGTGGCCGTCTACTCGCCTTACGTTACTATAATCGCTGTATCATATATACTGTTACTTCTTATAATGGTTTCCGGAAGTCTTAGGCTCAAGTGAGTCGGAGATATGGGGGAAATCTCATCTTGCTAGGGTTTTGTTGCAAAGATATTGGACCTATAATTTACGCAGCGTCAATTACCTAATGAAAAAAATAGGAAAGGGTTAGTCTAGGAAGTTTTTAGGCATTCGGTCTAAGACTACCAAAAGGGAGCCACGTTCGGTTGCCGCAAAAATTGGATTCGAGTTTACCAGAGCGAATGAAACATTAATTTCTTGCGAGTTTTCCGAAAATTTAAAAAACGGCGAAGACAATTGGAAGCAAAAGAAACTTCTTCAGTCCAGGTTTAGCCGAATGAATATTTTCCTTCGGTAAGCAACTATAAGTGTTTAAGCGTAAATAAATTATTTGTGCTAATAAAAAAAAGAATGGAATTTTAAACTGAATGTTGCGTTTAGTTCTGGAAATAAATAAAGGGTTGACCTTTCTAGTTATAAAAAAAGTGCACGATTTTGCGTGGTGGGAATTTTCCCTATTACGGTAGTACAAAGGACGTTAGAACATTTAAAGAACAGTTAGGATTACACTCCTGTGGCAGTAAAAATTTTGCTTGCTTGCAATCCATAAAAATTGGATTGAACTCCGAAAAAACTACACCCAGACAGTTACGCCTCCCTCACAAACTCGTAAAAGAAAAGGTATCCGACGGAACAATCAATTTTACAGTTCGTATCATTTCACGAAGCATTGTATCGGCCAAGAATAACAGCCCTAAACCCGTTTTATGCCAACATTGTCGTCTACAAAAGGGCATTTTATACGAGGTACCGGTATTTTATTTATGTAAAAATAAGGGTTGTATATCTTTAAGATAAAATTTTCATAAATTGAGTGAAGTTAAATGTAGCCATCTCTGGAATTTAAAGCCGTTGGTATTGCATATATTTTGGTGAATTCATTGACATTGTGATAATGATAACTAATTAGTTTTTACATTTAACGGTACTTAAATATTTTAAGACAGAAACGTGAGTGAGATCAATATGAATATTTATTAGATGTGTTTAATTTTGCCTGATATTGTTATTGGATATAATGGGTTGGTTTTTTGGCCTTCATTAGGATGGAGCTGCAAGTGTGTGTAGCCCAAAGAAAGGTAACTTGGTTCAGTAGTTTTATTTGGTAGACCAATTACTTACTCGGATTTCTATCGCGATCCTCTCACTCACGCGCAGTTTTTCGAGATTTTTCCGATGCAAGGGTATTCATATTATACATGTTTAAAAAGTGAAATAAAATAGGTACTATTAAAAAAGATTGCAAAAAATATCTTGTCATTTAAAAAAAGAATTTATTTGTTGCGCTTTTGTTTTAGAAAAATTAAAAAATTCTATCGCGATCCTCTCACTCACGCGCAGTTTTTCGAGATTTTTCCGATGCAAGGGTATTCATATTATACATGTTTAAAAAGTGAAATAAAATAGGTACTATTAAAAAAGATTGCAAAAAATATCTTGTCATTTAAAAAAAGAATTTATTTGTTGCGCTTTTGTTTTAGAAAAATTAAAAAATTCCATGTGATAAAAAAGTAAATATAAAAAAACTTTTATTTGAAACAAAATAGGAATTCACAAAGATATACACTGTGGTCCAAGATAAGTATGTCTATCATGGGGATCTCTGAAACCATAGAATATACGACGATGTTCAAATTAGGGAAAAGTTGCGCAATATAGTTATTATCATGCTTCAAATAAAACCAGAAAATTCCGATTACCTCCGAAAATAAAATAAACAGACGTGCTGTGCTGATTTCGTTTTTATTTGTTTCTGATGTTACGTGGGTTATTCACTATAATTTGATCCCCCCTCCAACTCGTTTTTTATGAGGTTTTGCAAAAGTAAGTGTAATACAAAAGTTCATTGGCCTAAGCACAATTTACAAGGGTCTCCCAAAAGCGGTCTTCAGCTCCCCAACTTGAAAATTCTAAATGGGACACCCGGTATTATATTTGATCCTTAGATTCTACGTTAGGTTCTAAGATAAATCTATTGAAGTTTTTGAGGTAAATAATGTTGAATTTTGGCGCATAAAGATAGATGATTAAAATTAACCATAATGTGATGTTTGACAGTAATAACATATTGGTTTTTGCATGTCCAATAACATTTTATAATTATTAAAATACGCTTTTCACGTCTTTTTGCTCAGGCTAAATCTATTATAGCAATCTGTCTTTTATATCGAGATGAAGATACAAAGCCTCAGGTTTGGATTTTTTCAAAATTCAACAGCTTTAATCTCGAACGGAAGTTATATAAATCTATCTTCTATAGATTGTCTTAGACGTGGTCTAAGAATTTTCAAATTGGGGGCTGTGGACCGCTTTTGGGACACTGTATAAATACACTGTATAAATAATACTTATTTTTGTTCGAATTGCCGAATACGTCATAGAGAGTCCTAAAAAGTTTATTCTGCCTCGATTAAAAATACAAAGGCGTCATCCCACGCAACAAACCAAAAAGATAAGCTAGCGATTTCCTTAGACGTTTCGACAGAGTTGTCCTGTTGACCTGCTGAGCAGACCAAATGTGGATAGATTGCTTTTTTTTTCAATTCACCTGTAAGTGTCTACTCTTTTGGAAAGACATCATTACTTATTATATCAACGATCTTCGTCTTGTTTTCATGCTTCGAATTTGTCTTCTACGGTTAGTCTTCCATCGTGATTTCATCTCGTTACTTCTACTAAATCTGACATGTACCAATATGCTTGATGGAAGTACAATATATTAAATTCATCGGTTTCTCGAGAATAATTGTAGCAAAACTAAACTTAAATAGTATAGGTACCTGGGACCCATTAATTTTTTATTTGAAGATATAAAAGCTTAATTGTTAAATTTATCAAAGTCGCTTCGAAAATATGCGGTATGAGTAAATGGGATTTGACAAGGATGATATAGCAAGATGTCACTTTGACCTTGGTTGGGGCTGCTGCCTTTGAATGCTCATGCACCATGTAATTCCGAACTTGGAGGGAAGAAGGGGAGCGGAGCCCGTGGCCCGGTCCTAATTGCCGGTGTTTCGACACAGCCGGGCAAAAAATCTACGCTATAATTATCATTCCAAAACCGAAATTATAATCTTGAAGCGCACTTTAAGCTCGTTCGAAAATTATAATGCGTCGATCTCTTCTTAAATAATAAAAACATGTCAAAGTGTTACCCTCGTACGCGTTTCTACAAGTGCCATCCAACCACTAATTGCATCAACGAGGCCCTTTTCGTGCGGCAACTCCTTGTTCAGCAACTTGCGACACGAAGTGATTTAATATTTACTATCGTCGTAACTTTTTCACGACCACCCAAAATTTTACGTCCGAGCGATAGTCACGCAAGATATATAATTCTCATTACATAATCTCACGAAGTTTTTTTTAAGGCTTATTTAATTGGTAGAACAGAACGAGTTCGTCAAACAAAGAATTGTTAAACTGACGTTTCGAATTTGAGGCACGTGAACTTGTTCGTTACTAAATAAGGCGCTCTATCTAATCGAATATTCGAAAAATCCGCTGTAGTTTCATTTGTACGATTTCACGTTGTTACTTTACCTGCATCCTTTTGCATAAAAAAGGACCAAGATCCGTACGAAACATACTAAAACCTTTTTTAAACACAAAGTTAATTCAAGGGTCACACGAACCGCAAAAGACAAAGGTTTTCACAGTTTTTCTACAAAGCTATTTTATTTTTAAATAGCAATTCTTTATCAAGTAGTTTGACGACTACTAAATTGAGATATGCTGGATCTTGTATCTGGCAAGGATCGCCTTTTCCGTATCGACCACCGAGAGGGGAAACCCGGGGCACCTTTCGCATCTTCCATAGACCACCTCTTCGTTATCGATCGCCGATTAAATTTTGAAAGATCCTGATTGTATAGAAGCACATCAGCAATAACGAAACAAGGTGATTTTTCGAAAATAATTTCGCCAAATGCCCGAGATTTGGCGAAACTCTTCTAAATTTTAAGGTCCCCATAGGTTCTATAGGCTCTGGGGCTAGTTTTTTAGTGATTGAACAATTTCTGTTCCTCTATTTTTTTTTAACTATGAATCCATTCAAATCAATGGTTGAATTTGCAAAATTTATTTGGCAAACACGTTGACAGTGATAAATTTGATAAGAATTGTTGGTTTAAACTATTTCACACGGCGCGTATTGTTTAAAAACACTTTCCGTTTCCTTTACAAAGATACCAGAAAGTAATGAGGTGATGTCACTTCTTAATATGTACAAAGAATTAAATATTAATTTCTCATAAAGCTCAGATTGCACTCCGATTTGCAAGGAATGCAAGTGCTCGAATTACTAGAATGTGCAACATAATGGTTACGATTTATATACTATAGACTTACTGGCTCGTGTTGAGCACGCCATTTTATCTAAAAATAAATTACTCTATAAATAATACTCTTTTTGTAAGAACTTTTACGTGTGACAACCATACACTGTTGAAGAAACGCTGATTCATTTTGTCTGGTTCTTTGATCTTTGGAATAACGCTTTACATACAATCTGCGTGAATTTTCTACCTATGTCTGTCTAAGGGTTGGAGATCTCAACACTGAGAACACGTATAAAGCTGTAATTTGGTCGAAAGAATGAAATGATACGGAAAAGCGAGTGCGACGGTTGTATCACTATAATTCATTTCATCTTACTTTTGTTTCAGATTATGTGGTAAGTTCCGGTTCACCACCAACAAGAGATAAACTTCAGTGCGACGAAAAGTCTCGGGCAAGAAGGGATTGGCGTAATGAACGTCTTAGGGACATCGCCACAGCTTTAACCGATCGATCCCCAGAGTCCAGCTTAGCTTTACCATCTGAAGGTCTCTTACATCTAAAAAAGGTGCGCTTTTCAGGAAATAATTTTAATATCGTTCCTAATTTCTTAGTTCATTGCCTTATTTACGCATCTTCCCGGAATTTGTATTATCGCTTCCATTTGATGGACAAAAGAGTATTTGTTTCCAATTGTATTAATAGAGTTTACGTCTTTGTTTCACTGCGGAACAGATTTCATTGATTAATGAAGTAATTAATTAGAAAGTTGATTATGGTATGTGTTTCATAATTGTAGCGTCCGCAAGACAATTTATAAATTCAATTACTGGCCCTATTTTCCTTTCGCAATCAATAGCGAAACTTGATTTGCCAATACAATGAGGCAACATTCCGTTTATTGTGTGCCAAACTAAACTGAGCTATTTTAAGGGTTGGTTGTGGTTAAAAGGAGACGACAAGGAGTGGACGAAATTATGGTGGATTTTATGCGGTCCATCACTAAGCGGTTACCGTGACCAGGATGAGCAGGGAACGCCCGAAGTTACAGTGGAACTGTCCACGATAACGAGCTTTAACGAAACCACTATCGATACCAGATACGGATTTCAAATTCATTGGTCAGGATCGACGTTAACTCTAAGCGCCGTAACGGCCGGAATTCGAACCAACTGGTTGCAAGCTTTAAAAAAGGCGATGCCGGATACTCCAGACAGTCCTTTGACTCCTGCGACGCCACGTTCGTTGTTGCTTTCAAGCGACGAGGAGTATCGCACAGCATCCGAGGGAGGTAGAAGAGGATCGGGTGAATGGGGAGAACTGCCACCATCTCCACCCCTAACACGTACAGCACTCAATCGAGTGAAAGACAGGGCGAGAACCCGTCCAAGATTACCCCGATCGCAATCGAGGCAATCGACAGTCGATAGTGTTTCGACAGACGAATTAGACACAGCCAAAGATACAGCCGAAATCGAGCTACGTAACGTTTTGAATAAACAGACTGGAGAGATAGATGAACTCAAACGGCAACTATGCGATGCCGTGGGCGAAGTGAAAAGTTTGGAAAGCGAATTGGCTAGGTAAATTCGTTGTATTGTTTGACGGTTTCCAGTTCTTACAAGGGGTTTTGTTTTAGGTTGAAAAAGGTACAATCAGAATCGCTAGTCCGCAAAAAGCAGACAGATGAATTACTGGTCAACTTGGAACACACCGAACGCGAATTAAACCAAAGATTACGTGACGCAGACGAGAAGCACTTGCGGGAGCAGAGAAGTTTACAAAGGCGCCTGACGGAGGCGGAAAACCTCGCGAGAGACAACGAAGAGAAGTGTTCCAATCTCGCGAAAGATCTACAAGTTAAACAGTCCCTAGTGGAAACACTACAAGACGAACTGAACCGCGCAAACGATCGATACGCGAGAGACAACCAAGAAAACGAGCGCCTTTATAAGAAGCTCCAAGAGCTCGAGGGTAGAAACCGTATAAATTCTCTTACGGATTTAACGAACGTCGACTTAGACAATGACTTGGAAAATGCGACCCACAAAGAGCTGATTGAAACGTGTTGGGATTTGAAAAGTCGATTCGAAAAGGCAGTAATCGAAATACGGTCGCTTAAGCGAGAACTCCGTGAGGCTTTCGTCAAATGTGACGATATGGAGATAGAAAACGCCAATTTACGCAGCGGGTTAGAGATAGCGCGTCAGGAGAACGAGTCAAATTCCACTTTGATGGCGTCCCGATTGCAAGATTTAACGAACAAATTATGCACGGCGGAAAAGCAGGCGCGTAGCCTCAAATCCAAACTGCAAGATTCCAGAGAGAAACGCAGGTCGTTGTCGCTAAAAGGACGCGAGAGTGTGTCGATTAACAAAGAAGTTGAGGATAAGGTTAACGAATTAGAAGCCAAAATCTTAGTTCTGGAGAAATCGCGATCTAAAAGGAAGTACAAGCAGGAGCGCAACGGCGAACGAGCCTCGCCTATTGATGATCGATCTTCTCCCGTAAGATTTTTTTAAACTTTTATTTCTTTTATGATAGTTAATATCTTTTCAGGGACAACGGTCTCTACGCAGATTACGTAGGAAGTCGTTGGATAGCGCGACTACATCAGAACCCATGAAGCTTCTAATTCGTCTAAGCTCGCTCGAAACAAAAGTTACAAGTGTAGCAAATTCCAGCGAATCTTTGAATACGATAACGCCGAGCACGTCAGAATCTAATATAAAGCAGCTTGCAGAGCAGGAGGCGGAAAAGTGTAGCAGGACGAGAAATAATTCCATCACGGAAATAAGAGAGAGAATAAGCGAGTGTATTGTTAACATATCAAAATTGAAGAATGGTCGAAGTAAAAGGGCCGCCTCGCCCAGTGTGGATAGGTTATCAGTTTTGGAAAACAACCTTTACGAAATTAACGACATTTTGAATTCCGACACTTACTTTATAAGCTGTACAGAGGCAGACGTCGTCGACAAATCCGTTAAATCGGTGGTGAAACAACTGGAAACGATTCTGAGGGAAAAATTAAATGACATGGCGGAGAAAAAACGCATATTGAGGAAAAACGGCAAACTGGACAGTAATGTTGAGCTTTGTATCCTTGCAGAGAAGATGGCGTTCGAAAATATACTGATTAATCGAATACAAGAGTCCCTCGAGGCGCCGATATCGGGAGAGATTGAATGCGATCGACTGGTAAATAAGGAATTAATCGACACGTCGCATTTAATTTCGTCCCTGCAAGATAAACTGCGCAACTGCGCGCAAAAACAACCGCCCGCGAGTAAGACGAGCGTAGAGTACCTGACAAAAATATTAGCGAAATGTCTTATAAGCGCGGCGCACGGTTTCAGCAAACACAGAAAGTCGATACGCCGCTTCGTTATTACGCCCGCGATCGAATCGCTCAAACGCAAGCAAGTTCAGCTGAACGCGGCCTTTTGTACGTACAAAACCACAAAGTTACCACAATTAGCAGAGACGTTGGCCGCCGAAACTGTAAACTTGGCGTACGATACGACGTGTCGACTGAGAAGTCTCGATCAGACCATCATTAACGACGCCTGGTCGACCGCTCAAGAGACGGTTAATGCGGAATTAATACAGTCGGAAATTAATCACATACTCATGCGAGCAGCTCAGGTAAGTCTTTTTATTTTGTTAATTTTTGATATTCTTATAGAGGATGAAATAAAAGTCTTGATGTGGTTAGAAGGACCAATTTTTTAAGTCATAATCACTCTTGTTTTAAGATTCAGCTAACGAAATTTCTTTTTTCTTTCAAAATTTCACCTACCTACCATGATCAATTGCATGAAAAAGGTTGAAGAAGGGATAAATTCCGTTCCGTTCGCCATGAAGAAAATTTTCTTCAGATGCTTATGATAGTATGACATTCGTCTTTTTCTATTCAGTATTGTTCTCAAGGTGTAAAGGTCAATATCAAAGCAGTAAACCCGTCGACACTAGGGGGAAACAAGTACAACCAAAAATTCAAATTCAAATTAATTAACGTTAATTCAAAATCATCTTTCGATTGGTGTCATTATGAACCCTCTAAAATAATATGGGGAGCAATGATCTGCAAAAAACATTTTTCCCACGTTAATTGCCTATGTTCGGTTTTGAAAAATTCACCCGGTATAAATGCAAACAAATTCACATCAATACAAATTAATTCACGTTAATTGAAATTTATTCCAGTTCATTCAAATTGATTCACGTTAATTCAAATTAATTCTAGTTAATTCAAATTAATTCACGTTAACTCAAGTTAATTCACGTTAATTCAAATTAATTCACGTTACCTAATTCAAATTAATTCGCGTTAATTCAAATAGGAGTGTACACCAAAAATTCAAAGTTGTGTCCCCCTAGCGTCGACATGTACTCGCAGCGTGTCTATCTGCCGGATGGACTCTTTGAGCCGGTAGTGTTGCTTTGTCGATTTCGTCACCTACTACAGCAAGATAGGTCTCATAAATTCGCTTTGATTCCAAATGCAGTGCTGGAATCATGGATAGAATCTCAAGGATCCATGTGGAGGTTGTGCTGTACCCTCTCGTGACTTGGAGCCAAAATGGCCGTTGGACCGAATCCAGTATTGCCCTAACTTGTTACTGTGAGCACCTGTACTTTGGCACCATGCCAGCCGTGGTGCATGGAGATACATGTTATGTTTTTAATAACAGTTTGTGTAGGTCCCCAATCCTTTCCCCCAATTTTGACACCAGCGCGCGCTCTACCGCGTTCATGATCCTGAACCAGGTTTCCAATGCGGCGGTCCTAGGCATGACCCTCGTGGACAGCTCTGCGTGATGCACTTTCCGAACCAGTCACAATTGTGCGATTCTGCAGAAAGCTTGTTGTGGTACGGAAGATGTTGCGGGGGATGCCGATTTCCCCAAGTCTCCTTATTATTGCTGGGTGCCGAGCCATGTTGAACACTTTCAGCTGGAGGATGACCACTGCTGAGTGTAGTCAGTTGCATTTGATAGTTACCTGAGTATTTGGTTTATAGAGGCGATAGTTGACCTTCCCTCACGAAAAGGTGGCCCCCACCGCTCCATGTAAAATGTGAGCAGGCCCCTAGTTCCCTGGCGCACTAAGAGTGGCGCTTTTGTGCCTAGTAATTTTTGTAAAGGATCCATCAACCGTAATTTCCAGTGGGGGCAAGACCACCAGGTAGGGCTCAGTCCCACTATCTTATATCTTCCCCTTCCCTAACGTGATCCTGGAGGATCTTTCAGAGAAGGGGAGGGAGGGGGGAGAGTCACCGTCAATGCTATTATTATTGGATGTAGACTTAAACACAGAATGCATCATATTTGTCTTAATAATACGTATGTTTTTATAGGTATACGAGGCGAACAGCAGCTCCGATCACAATTTCTTCTTCAGTTTTTTCGCATCAGAACGGGCGGCATTGGAATTGTGGTCCAATGCAGTGGAAGATCACCTACACATGGAAATGCAAAGCAGTATAGAGGAGCTTAGCGAATGTTATCAGAACAGCTTAAACAAACTTCAAAGGCAGAACTGGCGACGGCGGGTCGAGTCGGAACGCGGCGGTAGTTTCGCCAATAACCTATTAAACGAATTCGCCGACATCGTCGCGCATAAAGCTTTAATCGACGCTCGTATTAGTGTGCTTAGTGGCGAATATAAGCAGGCCGGTACGAACAGAAGTGCGGATGTTTCGGACGATTTTGTTGTAGATTTAATCGACAATAACAAATTATACGACGAATTGGAGAATTCCGGTTTGGTACAAATTAACCAAAGTTTAGATGCAGAATTTAAGTGTTTATTAGACAGTTATAAGGACGAGTGCCGTGATATTGTAAATCAGTTAAATTTAAATGAAATAATTCGCTCGTTACAGTGCTTAGAGGAAGAAATATACAAGATACAAAGCTATGCAAGTTTGGGTAGTTGTAGTCCGGTAACGACGCTTCAGGACATTCACACATGGCCAGAAGTATGCGTTCGATGTCAAGAATTGCAAGAACTCTTAGTCAAGGTCCAAATCTGTTTTAGGAATGGATCAAAAATGTAAGTCGGCATCTATGCAATTTAAACGCGTGTTTAAACGGCGCGAATTTGACTCGCGAATCAATCCCCGCGCAGTATAAACAGTTGCAGAGCGCGAATCACAACTTGCGAGGCAGATGCACCGTGAGCGGCCGGTTAGTCGGTCTCGAACGCGCATCAAAGGATACTCGCACGAAACAATTCGCGCTATGTAAACCAGTTGGGCGTTGACTTTTTCAGCGACGTTCGATTTTTTTTTTAATATGCTGCAACTTTGGCAGATGCTGCAGTCGCACGTGGATAGACCATTTCCATGACTGTCTCACAGATACTGGGGGTTTAGGGTGACGTTTGTCTCACTGCGCATCAAATTCGCGGGAATTATGCGCGAGTCAAATTCGCGCCGTCTAAATGCGCCTTTGAATTGAATAAATTCACGCATTCATTGCATTTTTATGCTCCTCTGCTTCAGAAGCCACAGTATGATTTTAAAGCATTGTCAAAGCTAATATTCATTTTAATGTAGGTCCGAAAATGAAGAAGAACGAAGACGTTTACATTTAGGAACAGAGTATCACATGCAAGTCGAAAATCTCCGTGGCGCATATCGTCGTATTCTCGCTACCAGCATAAACAAATTGCAGCAAAGCGATCTTGAGCAATTGCAGATTTTGTGCGAGAGGGTCCTCCTGGCAATGGAGCACGGCCATCGCCGTACTCTGCAGGATTTGCGCGAAAATCACTCGTCGGAATTGCAAATTTTGCGACAAGAAAAAGAGCAGGCGCTGGCGGAGGAAACGCAAGCCACGCTCGCCGCGCTGGACGCGATGCGGAAGGCGCACGAGGCCGAGGTGCAACGCGAGGTGATCAAATTCAAACAAGAATTTACGCGACAACAGCAAAATGAGCTTCTCGAGTTGACAGAACGTCTTTCGGTGAAATGCTTAGAAGCTGCTGCGTTAGAGGAGCAGTTAGGGAGCACCACTAGGCAACTAGCCCACGCACAGCAGCATATACTCCAGCTTGAGCGGAACCCTCAGCTCTCCGCAATGCAGGTATATGTAGAATCGCAACCTGCAATCTAATGAGGTTTTGTTTATTTGTAGAACTGATGGTGTATCCGTTCACCGTTTAACTAGTCCTGGCAAACCCTCATACGTATTATACCATAATTTTTAGAACAGTACAATATTCACCGTTGTGTACAGATTACAGCACCCTTTATATCCTCTCCTCTTGTTTGTTAATCTTTTTTGTAAGATTTGTATGTTAATGTTAGTGTATTTGTTTCTCCGATGTATCCAGAATGTACAAAATAATATTGACAGTCATGTAATTGCGTAACAGATTATTATACCACAGTTATTTGTTTATGCAGATGTGTTGGGTTTATATGGATTGTTTATAGAATTTTAATAAATTTATGTCTAATTAATACATTCGTTTTTTCGGAAATACCCTCCTCTCAGAATTTCCACTTCCACCGAATTTTCACTTTCACTGAATTTCCTTCAACATTGTGACAAAATATACTGTACCAAGCTAATTTTTGTTATATTTTATAATGAGTTACGAATAATATTGTGTGCTCAACTTTTATTTATGTTACAGAGTCATTTCACTTCTGAACTAGTAAGGACACGGGAATGTGGTTTTATTTAAGATTTCTAAACTTTTGTTAGGATGTATTATCTGCTTTTTCTTTATATTGAGTATTTGTCTGTTTATTAATTACAACTTCATTCTATGTTTCAGGTTATAGCGTCCATTTCGTCTGCATACTACGTATTCTATCAGCTCATCATTTCATTATCTATAGTCATATTGTTTTTCATAAATCTTGTGCTTCTTTGATTATACTTTTTTCTTTTGCTTTTCTAGGTAGCAGTTTGGACCCTCATGACACACTCATTTTTATGTAATGTGAGAGAAGATTTGAGAATCGTAAGAAGAAATGGAATTGTTTGTCGAAATAAAAAATTACATGCTAAACTTCTACATTCTTTTTTAATAATTTATCGCATCGTTGGCTTGTAACTAAAACACCCTAGCCCCAGAAATAAATTAATGCCTTCTTCATACACACATATACATACAAGTGACAGTTAGAATTCTATTTGAAGTTGCAAAAACCTTCAATGACGGTTAAACTAACTGTTTTCCAATAACAAATACACACAAACACAGCTGTGTTTTAACGTAAAAAATTCGATTATCTTCTAAAATACTTTCCCTTTCCTTCTTAAGAAAATAATGCTCGTCTTCAAAATGAAACTGCGCCTTGCTCAATATAGCGATAAACACGTCTTTGCCTTAAAATTTAATTACCGTACTCAGCGATAAGAAAACTTCTTATTGACGACCAGAGAAATACATGAGATAAACTAAACAAATACCAAGCAAATAATATCCAGGTGTTTAAATGTAATCTAAAGAAAATTAGCAACTAATAATTCTGAACAATCGTAATCAAACGACATAATCTACATTGAGTTCAATCCGAACCCATGACCACATCTAACTTTAATAAAAACACTGAAATTAGGCATACAGGGTGACTGATTACTGCAGGTAGTTTACACAACATATATTATGACATGGAACTAATACTTTGCCAGTACCACATAGCGGAATGAAAAATATCTGTGGAACCTGGTACTTGATCAGTGTTCCAACGTTGTTTGTTTTAGCCTGAAACTAAAACTATATATGATCGATTGTTAACGATTCCTACCATTTTCTCATAATGCCATTGTATTATTTTTTTAAATAACTAAATTGCCAACATTCAATACTGGTATACGAGTACCTAGTGATTGGAATATGATCTTAATAATAATATTTTTGTTGAACCTATTTCTTTGCAATTTTATCTTGTACTAACTTGTCCGTTAAATTTTTATAATTAATATAGTGATTCTGATATTGGTAGTTTAGTTTTGGCAACCAGTCGTATACAAAATTCAGTTCCACCCTTTTTCTTAAGTACGTTTGCTTTTTTTCCCTCGATGACAGCTTCAGGTACCGCTTCAAAAGACCCATATTACTTTAACATGTGCTTGCTCCGATGAAGCCATGGTGTCAATAAATGAACTAATCCTGACGACCAATGCATACTGCGATTCTACACCCTCTTGGCTTATCACAGTTAGGAGGACAACCAATGTCGAAGATTAAATTACCTATGTCACAGATACACTTTTCTTTACGTATACCTGTTGATGTTTTGATTTTATGTTATTTAATGATTTAATTTTATCCCTCTCTTGTTTTGGGCTCTCAACAGGCATGCGCCCAATTACAGAGTGACCGCATAATGCTATTTAGAGGTGCCTCTGCAGAAGGTCTTAAGTTGGTACTCCGGTATTTACCTTACGAATTAGGGAAACTGCAGGAAAACCTAATTCGGAGTAGCCGGTAGAATGCTCGGAACTGGTCTAAGGTAATTTCCATCTCCGCCACAGATGAAAAATTCACCTCAATCCAGGTTCGAACACCCGACCTCCGGATTTATAACCCAATGCTCTACCACTGAGCCATAAATCCGATCAATGATCAATGAAATAAAATGAATACAGATCAAAAATCGCGCCCGGCATATTCAAGTAACTCCACGGCTACCACATGCAACAGAAAGGTTACTTTGGAGTTTATTCTCCTTCTATGTGAAACATTTTACAAACTGGGCACAAATGAATCATGATTTTTTAAATTTCCAGGTGTGGCTCATGTATAATAATCACCTTGGTAATTCCTATAAAAATTAAATTTTTCTCCAATCAATAAACTTATTTGATAATATGTATAAGCCCTAAAAGACCATCCAATTCATCTTCCAATGGACATATCTATAATCCACGCCATACTGTGAATTTTAAAAATTATCTGGATCCCATAAACTACTCGTATACTTTTGGAGTTCTTTTAACCCTAGTTTACTGGCCACTAAAACTTTCAAGTTTACGGGCGTGGGGTGGAACGAACGCCCCAGATAGAAAAGACTTGAAAGGTACTCGAGCTTCCAGGCCAAAATATTGAAATAAAAAAAATTATGGACCTTGAAAGTGGCTGTGGGGTGCGATCCATCAATAATCACAGAATTGCTAGCCCTCCAGTTAGCAGCTTAGATATATTTATTTTGTTTTTTTTTTACAACTACCATACCTACAATTAGTGTTGTGATTTCAATATTCAGAATATGACTTGTCCACTCCCCTGTAGGGGCGGGAAAGAATACCCCTACCGCAGAGGGCACTGCGTGTCGTAAGAGGCGACTAAACAACAGAGGCTTGCTGCACGATGAACTGAAATACACAAAACCCTTCCTCTATGGATAATTTAATATGTCGAGTTTGACAAACGTGGATTGAAGTTGATTAAAAAATTACTTGATTGAGAGAAGACCGTGTAAATTTAGAGTCACGTCTAATATTAATTAATTTGACAGCTCGCGTTAAGAAGTTATCAGTGAGTTGATTGTGTGATTAAATACAATTGTGGACAAAATAATAACCGTGTAATACATCTGTGAGATTAGCGAGTTTTCAGCCCGCCTTTTCTGTAATTTGAAAAGCGTGTTTATAGGTAGTAATCATTTTATTCTTTCTTGTACTAACCATTTATCTTTAAATTTCATATCAAAATTTGTTATTATTTACATTTTGCATAAAATATTTGTTATTGAAGCAAGGCGTAACTATTCCGTGGAGTATAAGTACCTCATACAGTACGATTCTTCGTTATATCTGTTTACTCATTTCGTGCGGACTGCAGCTCTTGTGTCTTAGCATATACAAGAAAAGGGGGGTCCTCTAATGTTAGGTATGTTTCTCTGTATTAATGGTTTAACTATTACCGCGAAGGAAGTACCTAATACAGTTCGATTCTTCGCTGTTTCTTCAATGACTTGATTTTTATCCTACCATTTTTACTTGTTTTATTTTCTCTTTGCCGTAGTTGATTTATTTCATGCATTTGTGTGGGTTATGCCTGGGATTTTATCCCGAAGATTTCTTTGGTGTTGTGTGCGTAATGTTCTTGTCTTTTCTCACGCACAAAGTTCTGAATTTTATTTAATTCACGTTCCGATTATGTCTCACGTTCCAAGTCGTAAAATAACCGATTACACAACGTAGGAATTAATTCGTACCGCGAAATGTCCAACGTTTCAACTGGAAAATTAGGTGGTTCATTTCCTTCTCTAAGGTTCAGTTTGTAATTTTTCCCCAGAGTTACCACCTTATGTATAGGGTCACTATCACGTGAAAGGGCCATGTTGTTGCTAGTCTTTGCTTAACTTAAAAAATACCTACAAAATATGTTGTAAATACTTTATTCTTAAATCTTAACATATAAAAATTGCCAATAAAAGCACTAGCTAGGATCACATTCACAGTTTAAAATGCATAATTAAAATGTAAACTAGATAAAATCAGCTGCTTTGGTAGTAATACGAAGAGACCTCATCAGTCATTCACAAAGCTTTAACACAAATGTGTTGCCAATTGCCCTAAAAACAATGTCAAAATGATTCATAATTCAACATGACTCCCACTTACAGAAATTCCAACATTCCAACCAGTTCCAGCTGGATTTTCCAGACAAATACCGTGCCTTTTTAAAGCAACACCACCATCAGTTACAGCCCACACTTCTCGATTCCCGGCGCTGACTTGTTTAAATCCCGTAGTATTAGGAGCCGAACCTAAACATATCTTTACAACCTTTTAATGGTATGCCATTAGTACGTACTCAGAATGGGCGGGTCGGCGGTAATGCACTGCCAATGAGTTCCTTCGGGAAATACAGGTGTAACCTCTTTGCGGATGTACAGTTTTCCCAATTTATCCAAAACCCAAACGCCAACTTTTCCAACGGACACTTGTTTCAGTTGCACACCCGCCGGCGGTTCGACACTAGCCCAAGAATCCCCCTCCAATTTATCTTTGGTTATACCAACCCGCCAATAAGCACAGCCATTTTTCCCTATAACCCAGACTTGGTTATACGGTCCACTACTAATACTGCTAAGTGCTTGGTCAGAACCGACATGCTCCCAAACCGTACCCTATTGATAACGTGAAACTTGGAGGACTAAAGGAGGTGTTTACTTACCATGGGACTTGATGGAGTAACGCCAAGGCGAACCATTGCTTGCCCACCCATAGCCAATCCCCAGACGGATACAACACCGTCTACAGTATCGCTTACAGTTTCGAGCGACACCTCGAGTAGCTTTGTATGGCCCAGTTCTTGCCATGGGCCCGTGGTAGCAATGGCACACCGACGATACCACCTACGCCGCCGCACATAATCTGTGAAATGTTTTATAGCATGATATGTTGACGGAAAATCCATCGCATACTGCCATCCTTCACGATCAACACCACCAGGTACATGGAAATCGACTAGCCAATCTGAGACCCATTGCCAATGCATCGACGGTAACTTTACTTGATCTCTTGTGCGTTTTTGTTTTCCTGTCGCGTCACTCCACATATGTCTATCAGTTGGCAGTCCTAAAGAATAAATAGTGAAATGAACTGGAATTACCAACTTAAGGCAACATACCCGTTGACGTATAACCAGAGACCGGATTCCACCTCTGATTCTCGTACAAACGGTAATCTTGTGAATCAGTCATCGAATTAATATTGTGACTATCTAAGCTTCCTATAAAAGAACCGCCCCATCCGTAGTTATAAACCCAGCCGGTGTGATCGTAACCGATACCCCATGTGACTCCTGAAACACAACTCTCGACCCTTCTCAGGTGACCACCTAGTTGTCTCCAGAATAAATCGCGCGGATTGATAATCGGTTGTGGATTTTTTACAACGAACTTGAACGGTCGTATTTTACCCCAGATTAGTGCTGTAATCACGGAATGGGGCGGCAGGCGGTGCTTGTATGTGCAGTACCTCGTCCCATTAATATCAATTATGTACTCCTCAGTCCCACTAATTATCTTCAAGCTGAACTCCTGTCCGCTTTTTATCGGCAAATTCCCATCGCGTTCTTCTTCCCCCCACTTTCCTTCGATCATCGAGTTTCTCACTATTATATCGTCAGTAAATCGCGGATTAAAATGTAGCGCGGTGTTTTCCAGTTCTGTATACGCCTTGTGACGCAATTTGTAAGTTATGTGTAAGTCTAAGTTTATGCCGACCCGATCCACGTCGTCGGCAACACAGCCTGTTAGTAGCAGTTCTGTACCAGGAACACAACCGGAATGTATGGGTATCGATACCGGGACCTCTTTTCCCGCTAAGTCTATTTCTTGCACATAACTATTATCTTGTAGCTGAGAGGATTCTAAAGCTACTGTATCACTTACAAAAATATCGCCTAATGTTGTAACCGCCCAAAGACTTTGTTCAGGTGGTTTACCTAGAATTGAAGCTGTATGTACAATACTATTATAGTGTATGAATGGCAAAGTTTTGATCCAATTAAACGCCGATACGTAGGTACGATAAGTCGTATGACAAATCGTACCGTCTGTAGGGCGTTTTAGTCTAGTAGTTGTTTAAATATGTGTCAAATGCAATTATAAAATTACCTGCAATCGAGTGAACTTGTCCACAAACAAAAATCAGATGAGTTTGCCACTCCTCAAGCTGAGAATCACTCGAAAATTGAAATTTAATGCAATACGGTGGGAGATGAGGTGTATGCACTGCTAATCTCGGACAACCCAACTCACTGCAGCATTGCACACACGTTATATCGGTTACACTAAATTGATGCTGAAAACTAAATTGTGCAAATGTTGCAGAAACAAAGGGATAATACCATTGTAGCAGCTCCTTCGAGATTTAAGATTGTTACAACTCCATTTGTATGTACCCATTCCAGCTGTAGAATACATTCGATAAAAACGCTGCCTGAATTAGCGGGATTTAAGCAGACGCGCGCCTCGCTTGATTGCATCCATGACGTGGTATCCACAGCAGTCGGGTAATGCGCGTACATTTCTACAGCCGGCACTCGCTTCTTTAGATTGTCTAATATCTGTAACCGCCAAGGTTGTTCCAATTCGGCTTGATGTAACGTATTTGCCTCAATAAACCAATTCGGTAACTGAGAGGGGTCCAGCATACACGCGCCGGCCTCCACCCAACCCCACGAGGTTTCCAACTCGGCCCAACACAACTCCTCGTCTTCGGTGTAAAAAATACTCGAGTTTCCGAAATCGTCCGCCTGCCATATGCTATCGTCAGTCTCTGGGTGAGCCTCGGTACCGACAACCGAACCGACCGACCGTACCGGACTCCACGCTTTGGGATTTTTTAATTGAGTTTCGAAATGTTTCCCCGTCACCTCTCCCACTGGTAAAGAGGTTGGAGCAGTGGGCGCCGAATGAGATTGTTCTTCCCATTCCGCTATGCCAGCCGTTGTTTCGCTAATACTGTGCGGTCTTTGATTCTAGAACATATGCAGCACATTAATTTGTGCAATTACACATTAATATGGATACGCCAGATCCTGCTAAATCATTTTGGATTCAATCTTGGACAAAGACCTCCTATTTTTCGAATTTTGAATCTTCAATGATGCAGTAGACCTTCCATATTAATGACTGGCATTGTGATGTATACTAGCGTATTGTGTTTAGCATGAATCCTTGCGATTTGAAAAATATGAAGCAACTGGATTTGGGTGAGGTGATAACATTAAATAAATATACTGTGAGCCAAACGAAAGCAAAACAGAAGCAGGTTTGGGTGCTGGGGAAGTTTCTTTGATGACTCATTTCATGGAATAAAGGTGTTTTGAATTTCGAATACTTCGCATAGTATTTGAATACTTAACCTTCCTTTTTTTTACCAAAAATCGACTACACCAAAATTTCTTGGGAAAACACATTTTCTTATTAATTTTGGTGCGTAGAATCCAAAACAATTCGTACTTTTTCGATTAGATTTTTCAATCAAAATTCGAAAGAAAAATCAAAGGGCTGTAACTTTTGAACTAGTAGCCCAATCTTGGAACTGTTTGAAATTATGGATTCTACAGGGCAAAATCTATCAGAAAAAGTTTTTTCCCGGTCGATCTCAGACAATTTTTTTTTCGGGTCTCAAAAAAAGGCAATGTATAACCTTCCTTTTTTACAAAAAATGGACTGCACCAAAATTTCTCGGGAAAACACTTTTTCTTATTAATTTTGGTGCGTAGAATCCAAAACAATTCGTACGTTTTATATTAGACCTCTCAATAAAAAGTTATGGAAAAAAACAAATTTCCAAAAAAAATTCAAAGGGCTGTAACTTTTGATCTAGTAGCCCACTCTCGATTGATCTCGATCTCAGACAATTTTTTTTTCCGGCCTCAAAAAAAGGCAGTACTTTTAAGTTATTCAAATATTTGAGAACAATTTAGAAATGTTTAGGGAAAGTTTCCATTGTCACAAAATCAAATATAAAAATCCGATACATCTGAATACCGAACTCGATAGTCTACGTAACTTAAAAACAATAGGGACCTTTCTTATATCCTTAAAACCATGTGTACCAATTTTCAAAGCGATCGCATGTTTCTAAACAAGTTATCATGCACACGGACAAACGGATGGTCAAAAATGGATCTGTTCCAAAATCGCTAGGATTAATTTCAGAAAGGCGTACGTATCATGTGCACGACGTACGATCGCTTTGAAAACTGGTACACGTATTCTTAAGGATATAACTGGTATAAGAAAGGTTCTGGTAGGTACCTCCTATATAATAATACGCTTTTACTCCCCTTAAATTTGTATATAACAATAGAAATATAAAAAGCTAACCCCATACAAAGTATAACTTGATTTTTTAAGTAGTATTAACCCTTTTATCTAGTATACTATTTTATATTTTTAATGTATTTGAGTGACAAGTATTTGAATACTTTTTACTGTATTCGAATACTTTTCAAAGTAAGATAATGAAATACTTTTTAAAGTATTCGAATACATTCTAAAATATTAATACTTATTTTTTTAAGTATTTGAATACTTTTCAATGTATCTGTATCTAGTATTCGCTTGTGCTGGACGTAAAAGTATTTAGTATTCAAATACCTTTGATTTGTGTAAAGTATTTACCATTTAGAATTCAAATACTTTTTGAAAGTCTTCTGCCCAGCTCTGGCACGAGATACCATATAAAAAGGTATAAAGTAGGATTTTGCTTAGTTTGCAGCAACTTCATCAATTCTGTTTTTGGGAAATATTGTAATGCCAAAGTATTAACAAAATTTAAAAAATTTAAACCACAATAAACTTTGGAATTGCGTGTTTAGTTATGTTAGAGTGATCAATGTATTTCACAAAGAATAGGTTCCTGAGGCAGAGTTGTGCGTTATTTAAAAAATAAAATCAATAACCTTTAGTGGACAGGTTTTATGTTTTCAGGTAATGTATAGTTTATGTTTACATTACGACACGTCAAATTTGACAACTGATACAGTTTTCATTATTTTATCGGTTTTCGCTATATTAACCGATAAAAAATCCGTTAGTTTCATAATGAACAATTACAGAAGTATAATTTCCGTAAGTCTCACTGCGATATTCTGCCCCAAAAGTTGTAGAACCAAAAAATGCCATCGAGTTTACCAAGAAAAAGTAAGCAACTCATTTCTAATCTTATTCGTTTTTTTGAACGAGAAAGGGATCATGGTGGTCCACTTTTACCATCCGCAGCAGTGAGAGGTGAGCAGTTACTTTAGTAATATTAGAATTGGTATACGTAACAAGTTTCATTTCACAGAGAATTGCGGATGCAGTAAATATGGCCTGCGAACAGTGACTTCCATTTCACAAATTTCTTAATCGACCAAACGTTTAGAAAGTCCTAAAAGCAAGGGAGTGTAAGAAACCCATTAGCGATGGTGATCGTGAAACACAAGCAGCGATTTGGAACTCTGTCTACGACATGATCCAACACGGTAAGTTAAAGCACACGTTGAACAGTTGAATGTAGTGTTTGTGTATATATTATCAGCAGTTTAGCTTTGTATTTTAGAATACCATCTAACGATTCAATCGCATTTGCAAGTTCTAAAAGAACGCGGCATAGGCTACCTGTTACAAATAACCACTGAAATATTTTTTAGTAATTGGTCAATAGAAGTCGTTGATGTAATGGCTATCCTACCCACAATGCAGTACTATCGGTATGGTTCATACATATTCTCTTCCATTGTTGCATGATGCAATGTAAACATACTTAGTGATGACGTTATATTATAATACATCGATGACATGGGCACAAATTAAGGAAAATCCTACTTATACTGTATAAAGATAGGTGTGGGCGGTGGCGAGATTATTAGACAAAAGTATTGCTTTCATGTTTGTATAAAGAATAAATCAAATAATAATACCAGTCCATTGTTTTTATGTAACAATTCTATTACCATGGACCGCCCACTAGTAGTCTATACAGCAGACCTCACACTATAGTGGCACCAAACATTCTACTGTTCAAGTGCCATTTGCCTGAAAATGAAATGCAAAAAGCAATAACTTTTGTCTTTAAAGCATACATGCAATAACATAAACTGTGTGCAGTTGTGCATTAGTGATATGTCAACTACATAAGGAACTTACAAGCGAATTACAGCTACGATGAAACTTATCCCGATTAAGACTTGCATTACTACTGGCTCTACTAACTTGCTGAGGAGCATGCAACGCTCTCCAACGTTTTCCAGTGAGATCCGCCAAAGTTACTCCGGCTCGAAAATATATCACCCGATCATCGGCGCCCACCCCCCACACTTGATCATTCGCCGCAACAGAGACCATGGACATGCGTCCCACCATTTCCACCCATCCACTTCCGGCGGCCAATTCCTCGCTTACCCCCGCGCCCTCGCCCTTAACCCCTTTTCTGAACCATACCTGCTTATCTTGAGTAACCGCCCACACGGCGCAGGTACCTACGGAAATATGTAATATACGTGATCTCTCCACGGGACCTCTTATTTCGACCCAAGACTCGCCGGGCAACGAATCTCTGGTCACACCTATACGAACAAGAGCTCTACCATCTAGGAGCGAAGCCCAAACTAAACCGGTAGCTCCCACGCTAATCTGATTTATTTCACAGCCGGGAGGGACCAGAATAGAATTCCACTTAGCACCTTCGGGTGATTTCGCGGAGACGCCAGTGCGAAACATGACTCTATTATGTGAGGTGACCGCCCAAACAAGCATAGTACCGGGATCCGCACCGACTACATTATTTCCTCCAACCGATATATCGATAAAGGGCTCCTAAAATTAACAATCATAAGGCGTCAGATAAACAATACTTACAGTGGTCGCATCTTTATGCAACGGAGCAATGGCACACCACGAGTTCATGGCACTGTATCTACGAGATCTAACCCATAATCGCCGTCTGACACAGCTTGACCATTGCTTCTTTGGGTAATATTGGGAAGGAAAGTCAACAGCGTAAGTCCATCCATTATGGTCTAAGGGTTGTCCCATTAATGTGAGTTCCAACTGCCAATCACCCTCCCATTGCCATGCCATAGATGGTAGTCTAATCTTGTCGGTCGAACGGTCCACAGTTCCATCGGCAGAAGAATAATGGTATCGGTCGGTTGGTAGTAAACGTGAGGTAAATCCTTCAATTGGTATCCAGCGCTAAATATCATCAGTATTTATTACACTTTTGCGCGAGAGAGGTGCGAATGCATAGAGGACTAAATTAGCTGCTTTCTTTCAGAAGCATTGGCTGCTTTTGTTTAATATGAACCTACATCCCTTTCAGTGCTCTGGTTTCTACCAGAGCTTTCTATACACTTTTCACACCTTTCTAGGCTTACCTAGCTCAGGAAAAGGCAATTTCACATCCTTTTCAGAGCCCATGGAAAGCACATATAAGCCTATTCTGGAAATTACTTATAAAGCTTTCTAGAGTCCTCTGGCAGCTTTCCAAAAAATTTGAAAAGGTTCCTAGGCCCAAGGTTTTTCATTTGTCTTGAAAAAGTTGTTTGGGAAGAGTATAGGCCTAAGTGCTTACAACAGATTAAGAATGTAAATATTGAACCGCAAGGGTGTAAGGCTTAAGTCATTACATCATCAAAGGGGTTAATTTGAAATGCAGAATTTGGTCTTTAAAGTCCGAGTATAAGATAAAATCTTAAAATGGCCTTTCTTACGTCTTCGTAGAAAAGTCATACCTCATTCTCGTATGATTCCTCGCGAACCCTTATTGGAATGTCCAAACCGTGCACGTAAACGTAGACTTGATGGTCACCTCCCAGAGCCCATAAAAAGTGGGGTACGGCGGAGAGTTTCTTAAATTCTTGACCTACATAAGGCAATTCCCTCCAGAGTGAACCAGATGTGGAAAGCGTGTGAACTCGCCCTTCGTTATTAATTGAGAACAGTAAGGAACTTGGCATTCCTCAACATTTACCCTTCTGATAAGGAAAATCATTATTAAGGATTAATTGGCTCTTAATTCGCTTACTCTAGATACGATCGCAGATAAATTCAAATGATAATTGATGGGATGGAACCGTAAACAAAACGCTGTCAAGTAGATCAGCTGATGATGACAGATAAATCAATCCACTGGTTGGGTGGTTTCCTTTCTGTATAGGATGTTTCGTAAGAATAGTGGCATATGACGGCCAATAACCTGAATAGCCACCTCTTCGAGTGGTTTTCAGAACCTTATGATGTACATTCTGTAATTTAACCGTATAATAATTTTTAAGACGCGTTCTATGCCCTTTTCAGACCTAAGAGAGTCCGGTTTTTTCTACATAGCACCCCAATATGTGTGATATAGAGCTTTGAAGGCCTAGCCATTAGACTGCCCACAGCTACAATTTACAGATATCAGGGCCATTAAACTTGCTACTAGACCCTCCCTGGCGCACGTCACTGGTTTTTTGTTTGCCTGTTGTTTGGTTACTTTTTAGGTTAGGTTATCATTCAAAAAATGGACTGCCTAGAAGAGGAATCTTTCGAAAATAAAGATTTAGACAGAATGTTAGAATTCGAGACCCAAATCTTTTTAGACATCGTACACCAAGACGGTTTAGTTGTCGCTGCCAAGTAATTTTCATGTCTACTAGCGAATCCTACAAAAAAAACATTTTTCAGGGGCCTCAGTATGGATACGGTGCTAATAAACCTGTTAAAGGTGTACAGCGATCCAGGAAATTTAGTGCTGGTCTTAAATTGCTCGGATAACGAAGAGAAACATTACGTGGAAAAACTTAAAGGCGAACATACACACAGAATTACATTCGAAACTAGTATTAAAGACAGGTGTTTGCTCATTTTGAGGTTTTTTTCTACTTGTTGCTTCGTAGGGAGGAGATTTACTTGTTGGGCGGTATTCAGTTTATCACTACAAGGATACTTGTGGTGGATTTGTTAAAAAATCGTGTTCCAGTCGAGCATATTACTGGAATAATAGTTGTGCGAGGGCACACGGTGTTGGAGAGTTGCCAGGAAGCTTTTGCCTTGCGCTTGTATAGGCAGAAGAACAAGGTTTGTGCGTCGCAGTGGCGCCATCATAATTATGTTATTTTCAGACTGGATTTGTGAAAGCATTTTCGAACAGTCCACAAAGTTTTACAGTTGGATATGGGCACATTGAGAGAGTAATGCGGGCACTGTTTGTCAAGGAAGTGTACATTTGGCCAAGGTTTCATTCCACCGTAGTGCAAAGCCTGCGTGCACGAGAGGTCAGTTTGCTTATAGACTAGTTAAATGATGAACAAGCCTTTCAGCCTCAAGTTATCGAATTGCAAATACCCATTTCTGACACAATGGCCAAGATCCAGACCTGCATTCTTGACTTGATGAATTTAACAGTCAAGGAATTGAAACGTGTTAATAAAACAGTTGAGCTACAGGTATTTTGTTTTATCGATTACATTCTAATAGTAGATGACTTGCAGGAGATAACTGTTGAAAATTGTTTAACAAAACAATTTCATAAGATACTTCAGAGTCAATTAGATTGCATTTGGAATCAACTGAGTACCAAAAGCAAACAGCTTGTGGCCGATTTGAAGACTTTACGCCATCTTATTATGTACTGATCCTTAATTAGAAACACAAATTATTCATTACTTTGTTTTAGAACTTTATTGTATGCAGATTCAGTCACTTTTTATAATTTGGTTTGTAGTTATCGTACAATGGAATATGCCCAGACGTGTACCTGGATTTTGTTTGAACCCGCTGAACTGATGTTTACATATGCCAGCACGTTGGTATTTTCTGGAGATAAAGGTACTAATTACAACGCATACAAATAAACATACATAACACAAAAATAGAGACAAAAGAAAACAAAAATACACACTGTAACCACTTGTTTTTCTCGAGGTTTTTGTCTGCTTTTCAGTAATTCATACTTTGGTATTTTACGCCTGTATTTTTGTTTGACTTCAAGAATGGGAAGGAGTGAATAATGACAGGAGTTACCCTTGATCGTTGTCCATTCACGAGGGCTTCCAATTTTTCCACACTCTTATAAGAGTGGCTAAACAATGACCCTTGTAGAATACCTCTGAATGCTAAACAAATTTTTTAATCCAACCAATGGGATGTTACTGAAATTAAATGCAATATTCTTTATCAATGAACCAAAATAACCCAAATCCTTTGTTTGGATTGGATATCAATAAGTACAATACAAAAACTGTTCATGCAAATTGTTCTCATAGGTCGATGTCTTTAGGAATATAAAAATGAATATGCACATTCCTAAAAATAACCGCCCATGACTACTTTATACAAATCAGAAAATTTAAAATACATAATTGGCATGGATGAGATTGCTTTGCTTTTGTACCTAGGGTACAGCTGACTCCATGACAAATGCAAAACAAAAATGTATTATGTATTACGAATCCGAGCAAAACAGCTTAAAATTCGAGAATGAGTTATAATATCTATTCGTTTTAGAGTTAAATCCAGAGTTCTGCCCAAAATGGCATGCTTTAAGCGAGATTCTAAAAGTCGAAATACCCGCCGATATGCAAAAAGAGAAAAGCAATGAGAACGGCACAGTACTCATATTATGCCAAGATAACAAAACATGTTACCAATTAAACCACGTAAGAGCACACTTTCGCTTACCGCTTTACGCACTAAAATTTGCAGTTTTTAACTCTCGGCCCCCGCCACTACCTTTTCACAATGGCCCTAAAACGCGGAGTGACATTTAAATCCATCAACAATAACTTTAAACAGCTGAAAGAATTGCCCGAATTTAAAAATACACCAAAACAAACACAAAGCAGGCGAGAAGTCAGCAACTTTAAGTTTCCCAAGAAGGCGAAAGTGGTGAAGGAAAGTAAAAACGAGGAGGAGGCCAAAAGTAGCGAGACCGAGGAGGAGGTAGACGACTTCAAGGATTCTTACTGTCTTACAATGTCACAGACAGTTTGCGATGAGAGTGACTCAAAGACAGATTCGGACTGCATGTTCGAGCCATTTACCGAGTTTGAAAATATGAACTTGACGCAATTATGCGAAGCGGCAAAGGCGAACGTAAATCCTACAATTCTCATCCAAACATTCAGAAAAGCGGACAGCACATTGGAGTTGCAAAACGTTTTAGAAGAAATCAGGCCCAGTTACGTAATAATGTACCACAGCAATATTACAGCAATTAGAAATATTGAGGTGAGAGGATGGTCTCTTTTTTTTTGATTTTGTATAACTGTGTTTAGATATACGAAGCGCGTCGTAATAGCACCGTTCCCCTCAAGGTCTATTTTCTAATTCACAATGGAACAGTCGAAGAACAAAGTTATTTAACATCACTCAGAAGAGAAAAGGAAGCTTTTGAGTATTTGATTAGCACAAAATCTGTGAGTATTTCGGGCTTGATCCCGGGCTTTATACTAAACAGACTGTTTTAAGACCATGGTTATTCCCGAAGATCAGGACGGTAAAACTGACATGTGCCTAGCTTTGCAAAGGGAAGCCGTAACCGCAGAGATCAACACGCGACAAGGCGGCGCATCAACTGCTCCCGCCAAGCAACTAGTAATAGTTGACATGCGAGAGTTTCGTAGCGAATTACCAGCGTTAATTCATAAGCGCGGTATCGAAATTGAACCGCTTACTATTACTGTAATTGGATCTGCCTGTTGAAAGTGTTGATTCATTTCTAAATTGTAGGTAGGGGATTATATTTTAACACCTGATATTTGCGTCGAAAGGAAATCTATATCAGATCTGATCGGTTCCCTAAATTCTGGCCGTTTATATCAGCAGTGTACCCAAATGAGTCGCTACTATAAAAAACCCATGCTGCTTATCGAGTTTGATCAAAATAAAACATTTTCATGGCAGCAAGTAAGTTTCTTGCTTTATTGTGATGAAAATTTGGTTCCAATTGCCTACAATTATTTTCACTTATATGGAGAATTTTCCCAAACAATACTGAGCATGATTGGCCACACATTTTCTTTAGCATACGAGCACATTGCTCCCTCAAAAACATTTATAATTTTAGAATCAGTTCATGATATCCACTGATAGTGACAACTCTGAAATTCAGAAGAAATTACTGTTGCTCACCCTGCATTTCCCGAAGCTTAAATTAGTGTGGAGCGCAAGTCCATACGCGTCAGCGCAACTATTTGAGGAGTTAAAGGTCGACAAAGACCAACCGAACGTGGAGTACGCGACGGCTTTAGGCAACGAACAAGACCTAGATTTAATCGAAACAAAATACAACGTCGGCGTTTACGATTTCGTTTACAAATTACCGGGAATAACTTCGAAAAATATCGATCAATTTATGAGGCGTTGCACTAACATGGATCAGGTTATCAAAATGACAGAGGTTGTCATGATAATGTGTCCGTCACTTACTAAATACTGTAATTTTAGAATGAACTGCAGCAAGTTTTGGGAAATGCGAAGGACGCTCGGAGCTTGTATTCAATTTTACATGAGGAACACGTCACCAAAAAACCCTCAGAACAAGGTGTTGGCAAAGGGAAAGCTAGGGAGAAATTTAAATTTACTAAGAAGTGAGGTAATCAGGATAAAATACAGGCTGATCTAAACGAAATAGGTACACCCCCTTTGTGTGTAAAGATAATTTCTTTTAATTTATTCGAAGTAAATTTTTTTTAAATTTTGAAAGGGATTTTAATGATTGCGATCTATTAATTTTTTTTTGGTATGGTTTTGCGGTAGTAAGTAATAAGTGTTTGAAATATGTGTAATAGGAATTCTGCACAAAAATTCTTCATTTGGAGATTTTATTATTAGCATTCCAAACTTGCCTCTGCAATTTTCGCACACAGTAATACAATAATTTAAAAAAAAATGTATTGTTAAGATTATGTCACATGCAGAAGAAGGTGACGAAATTAACATTAACTCTCTTTCTCCTGGGGGATATTCCACACCCTCCAAATCCCCCGGTGATATGTTCTCACCCAAAACGTTCAGCATAAGGACTCTTTCCAAAAAAGATGATGTTAAGTGGTAAGGGTACTAAACAGTTTGGGATGTATGGTGGGGTTGGGATACCCCTGAGTAAGGGGGGGGGGAGGACTTGCAGACCCATCACGATTTATAAATGAGTTAGAAGTATGTGATATGCGATCCACGTCGGGTGTGTCTTTTGTTGCAAAGTAAATGTGTGGTTGAACTTGTAATAATAAAAGATCAAAATTCAAATTTACCGCCACATCATAGCAGGAGATGTCACGAAAAAGTGGAGTCGCTGGTTTCGCTTACCCTCCTGATGAACAAAAAAAAAATGGAACACCAAAGAGAAAGGTGCATAATTATGATCAGGATGCACGGACCTCTTTTTTTTAAGAGGTCCGTGTCATGATGATAAATCTAGTTCTTATTTTGCTTACTTTATACAGAGTGTTACATATGAGTATTAAAAAAAGGGCCGTAGAGGAGCACTTTTTCCAAATAAACCTTCCAAAAGTGGTGAAATTTGCATTTCTTCTTTAATTTTTTCTCAGCAATCAAGAGTTACACGTCTCTGAATAATAATAATAATAATGTCTTTATTAGCACGAACATAAAATAACTACAGTAAAAAAAAAGAAAGAAACTAAACATCATAATTGAATATCAAATGCACATGCTAAAGGCGCAGTTCACAGGGAGCAATTACTTGCTACGCTGTACTTTTCCACTGAACCCCACAATAAGTTTTGTGATATGCCCTTTCCGATTTTGCAAAAATTAAAAAAAAATTCCTGCTACGAAAGGGCGCACCCCTTAACGGGGGTGCGAAAAAATTCTGATTTCGACAAAATTTGGTATCTGGGAGTTTTTGAACATGAAAATCAAGTCTGAAATTGGTTTTTGAAAATTTAAAAAAAGAAATTCCACTGCAATTCTTGGTCAGACAATGAAAATGGAGAGAATTTCACGAAATTTGTTGTGTACATACTTGATGACCTAAAAATCAAATTGTGGAACAGTATCACTTTTCAAACAAACGTTATACTCATTTGAAGATTGGTCCTTTGGTCACAAAGTGTCCTCCGGCTACTAGTCGCGTTATCTAATTTCGCAATAATGTTTTTTTTTCCTGTATAAATTAAGAGTTGGAATATAATAGGTAAAGCTTGCACCAGAATATAGTCGTTTCGGAGGCGTCTATATAAATAGTTAAGAGTATTATCCCAATTTGAGATGAAAGAAAGTAATATATGTTATGGTTTAACCATGCATTCTAACTGCTGGAAGGCTTTGCATAGAGGGTAATGGTGAATTTCCTAGAATATCAGAAATATTTTGGTCAGAGATGACTATACATTTCATTTTGAAGTACTCTTTCGTAATTATCAACCGATTTCGACCAAAGTTTAAGGGTTGGTGTAACTCATAAATATCTCGGTCAAGTTCGGGAATCATATTGGAACAAAATGGCGGAAAGAAATCTACCTACACCTGACCTGCAAAGTAAAAACCATAAAAAAAATCAATAGTTCTATATTTTTGTATATAAATGCACTTCGCTTTCCACAAGATAAGATGAACAAATCACAGATAATGGCACAATTCAAATCAAAAGGTGATAATGATTGCACATTTATAAATCCCCTTTAACTGATAATTATAAAATGTGATAATACTTTTCAATTAATACAAAGTTTAAATAAAAACCATTAAAAGCTTATTTTAATTAGTAATTAGTTAATAATACCAATGCCACCACTTATATATTACTGTCAGCAACCCCCAATGTGATAAACGTAGTCATCAAATGATTTACATGGTTTTAATTGTAAATCATTGATCCCACGAAATAATGAGAATGATTTTTCAAAATGCCCATTTAGTGTATATTTGAACACCCTGTAGGTCTTATACATTAAAGACCATTAGTGTGTATTACACCTCAAATGAATTAGCACGTATAATAATACTCTTTGGTGCAAGTTGGTTACCTACCCACTTGATATAATTACTTACAGAGATTACACGACATTAAGTCCCATTTTTAAAATGGGTTGTATAGCAATAAAAAATGTTTGATTTGGTCATTATATGTACACATTGAGCTAATTTAACTAAATAATTTTGGCAAGCGAAATTAAGGCAGAGTATGTAGTTCGTGAACAGTGTATAAATTATCGATGCGATCAAACACGACTGTAGTGACGTCCAGCATTTTCGGCAAAGTGGTAATCGTCCGTTCAATTTCTTCTGCATTTTCACCGCATAGCTACAACCGTTCAGTCAGTATATAAACCAGCGTTTATGACTTACCTTTTTTAAAAGTTGTTCTCGTGTTGGCATAGTATGCATTGCCAATCGGGCTCCGTTGCGAACCACAAAAGTGTGGTGATGTGATAAGGTCTTGTCATAAGCTGCCCTCCCAACTGGGGATGTGTTTTCGTTATCTTTCAATTCGCTTACGCCTTTGAGGAAGACTCTCAGGAAGTCTAAACCACGATGCAACCTTAATAAAGTACGGCTGCCAGAAGTAAAATCCTTTCTATCTAAGAGTTTGGTCTGCTTTTCATACTCTATCATTTGTTTAACAGTGGTATAGTTCTGCGAGTTGTTTGAGTCTTTTAAATAATCGTATAAAATATCCATTTTCGATCTTAAATCTTTACTTACGAATCCGAAAATCACACCCATTAAGTTGCAGAATCTAAAATGACATTTAGGAAATCTGGGGGAGCAGTGCAAAAACTTACTTGTTCAATTCTTCATATCCGTCTAAGTACTCCTTCAGGGCCACATCGTTTTCTTCGGCCAACGATTGTTGAAAATTATTGTGGATTAATGAGATATCGAAATTACTCATTTTTATTAATTTAACTTGCGCTTCTAGTGTAACATATGGAATAATCAAATTTATCTGGCGTAGGTAATTAATAAATCAACAACGTCCACTCTTCACGATAACCTCAAAAAATATCCCTTCCCCCACTTGAGTTAACTACTCGAGTGCAGTTGAACTATTGACTGGCTTTTGTGTTCCTGATAAATTCAAATTTGGGATTCATTTTATTTTTGAATGTCTATCACATTTCTGTATCTTTGAAATCATTGAATGTTGATAGTGGATGTGGAGATTAATACCCAAATGTCTTACAAATTTTAGAAATTGTAGGAAGTAGTTAGCTTGGTACCAAAAAAGATTCTGATTGTAATGTCATAGGAACGAAAACTTCATTTTAAGTATTGTTGTGTGTGTCTTAATATTTCGTTAAAAATTCCCCAAATTCTTGTACATCTCAAAAACTATGAGCACCGCATTCATCGATTGCGTAGTAAATATTTTCAAAAACCGAAATACGCAGCCTTCTTCAACAGCTGATGCACCCTGTGTAGAAAATGAAGTCTTCTGTCCAAGATTTTTATTTAAGGTTGCAGTTTCATGGGTTTTGGTATGTGTGGAAATAATAAGAAACACTATCGATTTAATCTAATTTTTAGTTTTTCAGGCGACTTATTCTACCAGAGTACATCCAAAACCCACCAAAAGTGGAGGAAACCTCGCCTAAGGCATGCTCTAAATGTTCGAAACTGAAGCAAAAGTGCCCTATTAGAAGATAACGCTATATGTACATATGGGATGAAAAAAAATTGCAAAATATATATATTTTACAGCGCTCAAGCTGAAGTAACTGCTTTTGATATTTATTTATAAGAGTCACGACGTTTATCTTTCTCTTAAGTTTGTACATCTTGTCAAAAACTCGGAAAAAACGTATTTTCGGACCTGGAGGAGAAGATATTCAACCTGCAGGGTTGGTACTCTGTACTCCCGAAATCGGCAGCCGTTTGCCAAAGTACCTATATTTTCATGATTCTTTACTGGGTAGGCATTCCATTTCAAGAATCCAATATTGCGACAAGCGTAATTGGAGGGAGCAGTTTAGTAAGTTAGGCATGTGATATTTTTTAAGGCAAATGACAAATTGTTTGCCATTTTCCCAATTACTGGAATCATTTGTGTTGTGTTCTCGAGTTTGTCCTGAATTTGTCTACATTACCTTGTAAGTGACGATCCTGTTTGTGGACCTCTGAGAGTTTTGGTGGGTTTATAGCTTTATCAGTTCACTATCAAAAATCATTAAGAATTAGCCAATAGAAACAAAGGTTTATTATGTGTTGCTAACCAACGAAACTGTCCTGCTACTTTAGTGAACTAATGATAATGATTCTATAAACTGACCATAAATCTAGGGAGACCTCCTCTTTCTGGAGCCCATGGGAAACTCTTGATGATTTTTAACCTTGAACAAATCCAGTAACATGGTGGAAAAAGTTTATAAAAAATTCCGATGTGGCAACATCGCTGCGTTGCCATATGACCTGTTCAAAATTCATAAATGTCACTAAATCATAAAATTTTAAATTCTTTTATGTAATCGATTTGTTGCTTTTAATTGCATGTTTTTTTCATCATGATTTCCAACAGAGTACGTATTCCACATCGACTAACCTATCCAATTAATATCTGCTCTCAACACGCAGGTTTTAAGACCCCTATTTATATCGGCCGCCGCCGTTGTGACAGATGCCTCGAAATCTGAGCATCCTCGCGATTGCAAGTGCAAACCTAGCGAGTTGCCCATTTATACGAAAGAGCCCGAGTGCAAACCGCAAGAAATGTGTATAACAGAACCGGGACCGTTAGAGTCGACCATTGGTACTGTAAGACGTGCGGTTGTAACAGCATTCGATCAGACCAAGCAGATTATGCAAACTACCGAAGAGTACGCACACACCGCTTTGGCGCACACCGAAGGTAAGTATGGGGCAGTAATCTCTCAAACTAATTTCTCTTAATTGCAGGCACAATTACGTACTTACGGCAGGAAGAGAACGTAGTGCCCAGGTACGGTGCCGTGGCAATTGGTGGTTTCAGTGGTTTTATCTTTGGATTGCGAGGCGGATTTTTTAAGCGATTTATTTATACATCTGCCGGAGCACTCGGTATTGCTGCCATTTGTTATCCGGCGGAGGCAAAAGAATACTCAAAAATTGGTTTAGGATACGTGATGATTGCCTATAACTTTATTGTTGGAGGTACCCATTTGCACTACTTTTACAGCTAACATTAAAGGTTCACTCCACAGCTAAAAAAGACGATCCTCCTTTGAGCGTACCGTCTTTACCCAAAATGCCTGATAGCTTATCAGAGGCTTGGGATACAGTAAAGAGTTTAGGTCAGTCTAATTCTGTTTCCCTTCCAGATAAGGAGGAGAAGATAAAAGAGGTAACAAAGTTTAGACCTGTCGAACTTCCCGCTTCCCAAACTCACAGATCCTGTAATTGCCCGAACGAACTCCCTGTACCCACCTCCAATGAATAATTGTTCTGCTGTCTTATACAAGCAAAGTGGAATATTTTATTTCTTTTTTTCTAGGCGAATAATAAGGACGTAAAAAGGAGCGATTAAATGCTAAATAATTGCCTGTTGGAAAACCTAATAGTGAAATTTTTAACATGTTCAACACCGCTAGTCAAGAAATGTTCGTATAATTCATGCCGATGTTATTTCTTTATTATGTTTTAGTAATTTTTGAAGCTGGACGCTAGTATTTATTCGCTGGTATACAAAATAAATTGTCCTTTTAAATGTTGTGTTTGTTTGCAAAAGTGTGTTGTGCAAAGTATATTATTATACATGGTGTCCATAAGGTATGGAATAACAAAATGTTTCAAGTAGGTAAAAGGTGTTTTGCGAGTTATGATTATTATTATTCTCAGAGCTGGTCTTGTATCAGTTCCCTGTGTAGGCCGCATTGAACCCTTTAGTTTTAGTCTTGCTCCTCCTCATATGCTGCATTCCCAGGTGCACCTCCTTATTTATTTATTTATTTATTATCCCTCTCTTGTTCTGGGTCCAATTATTACCTGTTCCTGCGACTATGTTATTTTTAAAATAGGAATTAAAGGATTATAGATGCTCTCATGAGATTTATCCTTTGTTTAAAGGTGTAAAGTTAACGGTTTTTGAGATCTTTAAGCATTAATGGAAAATTTGGGATGCTTTGACACCATACTGTATTTGTTAGTGTTGGTGGTCTATGGTACATTTGCAGAAAAACTAAAAATTATCATTTTAACGATAGCTGGTGATGGAGAACGCTCTGAACTCTCAATAACGCCAGTATGTAAAAAATGAGGGTGGTCCGAGAGCACAAGGAGCAGGGTCAAACCGTCGTGTCAGTCAATATATGCATGGGGGCACAAAGAGAGCTATCTGCTGGTGGATGGGGGTACAGAACAGCTGTGCCTTCCCTGCCCCATTGGTAAAGGTGCTCTGTGTCCCCGTGTATAAGCAGTGTACCCCCATGCATATAGTATAAGGAGTCTGACCTTACCTTTTGACCCGCTCCTTGTGGACCCTCATTGCCTATGAGGAGACCAGCACCTCCATTCTTTACTTGTCAAGGGTATAAATACCTATTTCGTTTCCATTTTGACTCGCTACATATGGGAATACATGTACCACAGATTAAAGGTGTTATGTGCCTATACACAGTGGTCGAAGTGGCAAATATTTTTTACCGGTATGGCTGAACTGATAAAATCTTAGTATTGTATGTATGCGTATATTATAAAAAAAACGGTCGTCATGCCTATGTGGATAAATTTTTTACCGGTATGTTTCACAAAAACTAAAAATCTATCGGTATGCCATACCGCCTCACTTCGACCACTGCCTATACATTAAAAATTTGGGTAGGTAGCTGGTTGAGTTTGCTCCAAGTCACATGAATTAATGCGGTGACTTGGAGTTGGAGCCGGTTTCATAAAAGTATAATTAACGGTCATAATCCATATCATTACGTGTTAGAAACAAAAAACACTTTTGGTATAATTCGTAGTGGATATATAACGACTGTAAAATGAGCAAAACAAAAAGATTAACCTTATCACAATGATTAAAATAAAAACTATATTACTCCATTTCAATTATGTAACAGACAAATAAGATAATAGTCCCATACAGTCTACAATGAATAATAAATCAGTACATCCTGTCGTGTAGACGAGCATAATAAGTACGGCATCAGCATTAGAATTTAATTTAAATATTTTAAATTTCGCGCTCTGTACATTCACCCCCTCCCCAGTGCATTGTTTTGTTTTGTCATGGCAATCTTTTACGATGCATTCTTATCATCTGCTGTGATTTAAGTGCTATAATTATGTATAAATATTGTGTTAGTTAAAAGTTAGTGAAATAGGAAGATAAAGAGTATTTGTGCTAATGGGTATTGCATGTTTTTATAAAAATTTTACATTTACAATTCCCCATCCCCACCCCACAGCCTTTATTTACATGTTTTACTTGCGCACGAAATTTAAATTTTAAATGCACACGCTCTTGGGCTGTTTTAACCTTTTTGTACCTTTAAAATGTTTCATTTCAATAGACGTAGGAGACACATTTTAAATAATTGTGCACAATATGTGTCAACTAGCCAGCTTCGTGCCGGGAACAAATTTCGAGACATTCCAGGACCGTTATCTTTACCGGTTATTGGCACTTTACACCAGTACCTACCGTTCATTGGTTTGTTGTCTAAGTCAAATTAGTCCCATTTGTAATTGCTGTTCTCAGGTCCCTTTAGGTTCGATCGGCTTCACCGCAACGGCTTTAAAAAGTTGAAACAATATGGACAGGTCGTGCGAGAGGAAATGGTACCCGGTGTGAATGTCGTCTGGTTGTTTAAACCCGAAGATATAGAGATTATGTTTCGTTTCGAAGGGAAATACCCGCAGAGGAGGAGCCATCTTGCCTTAGAGAAGTACCGCTTAGATAGACCAACCGTTTACAATACAGGAGGTCTTTTACCTACGTTAGTATGCAGTCTTTAGTTTTTAATTTGTAACTTTTATGCTTTAGCAATGGTCCAGAGTGGTTACGGTTGCGGAGTGTCTTTCAGAAAGGGCTGAGTAGCCCCACTGCTGTACAGAATTTTATACCTGATGTAAATGATATCATTCAAGAGTGGTTAAATCGTTTACAGGATGTTTGCAAGACACCATTTTTAGATTATTCGCACGAACTGTCCCGATTGTTTTTAGAGTGTACGTATCATTTTAATCGGTTTTTTTCTGGCAATTGTAAATAATTCTCACTTTTTTTTAATGCTTCTAAATATAAATGTAATTAATAATTGCCAAAATAAGTGGCAATTGTAAACAATTTTGCACTAAATCACTCCAAAAAATGAGTCATGTTCATTAATGAAGTTATGTAACAAAATCACCAACTCATACCTACTATATGCACCATTTATTGCTCCTATGGAGTAAATACAGATTCATGGGAAAATGTATACACAATTTATGTCATATTTTACTGACTTATCGTTGTATGTAAAAGACCCCTCAACACTGGTATTTGTTTATAGGGTGAACTAATCATCTGTAGGAAGAAGTTTTTTAAAATGGGGATTTACGATAATTCAACCGGTTTAACCGGGTTGGTAGAAATCACCATAGAAACAATTGTCTCAATAATTGTAACCATAGCAAAATCTACCAACCCGGTTAAACCGGTTGAATTATCGTAAATCCCCAATAATGTAGAATTGTGGTTACGATTTTTTCATTGTTTAGCGCATTCCCAAAGGCATTGAGTTATTATGTTGACCTTGTATAATGTCTCTCTATGTGCACAAACGGAGGCACAAACCCTCACCCATTCTTGAGTCTGTGAAGACTGTTCAGTGCGGCTTTTTTACTTTAATTAAAAACCAGAATTTTGAAATAGTATGAAATAGAAAATGACCTAAAATTTAATTTCAAAAATTCAAAATTTAAATGCACAGCAATTTTGGCAACGGTCACTAGACTGCCCATATAAACACCTGTATAGCTAGCTCAACCAAAACTAAAACTCCACACATTTTTAAATGAAAATGTTGAGTGTAAGATTTTCCAAATTTTTATTTAAACACCTGACATAACTCAGGGTACTAACAGAAAAATTTAGCATGAGAAATTTTATCTAACTCGTAATTTGGGCTCGATTAAACACAGTATAGAACATTTACAGATGAACGATTTATTACACAAAACGATCAAATAAGGCTGAAATAAAAATAGGCACTCGGGGCCAGAATACACATACCACGCAACAAGGGATTGATTGAAACAATTAATTAAAGAAATCTTGATTACCTTAACGTGTTAATAATCCAAAATATCGGGTAGTAACTTCGATTTTCAACAAATAGAACGCACAGACAAACCTAAAAACCAACTGTTGTTGTTTCTGGAACTTCACATCTTTCGGCACTTAATCTAAGGTATAATTGTTCGTTTCATTTTATAGTCCTATTTTCAAATTTAATAAAACAAACAAATTGAAGTAACTGAGCCATTAATGAATGCATACTTTTAGTGACATGTTTCGTTACGCTGGATTTACGGCTAAACAGCTTTAGCAAGGACGAACTAAAGCCATATTCTAGATCGTCCAGATTAATGGAGGCGGCTTTAACGACAAACAGTTGCATATTAAAAACCGACAACGGCCCGCAGCTATGGCGCAAATTCGAAACCCCCCTATACAAAAAGTTGAGAAAATCTCAGCAGTTTATGGAAGCGTAAGTATCGGCGACGGCGAATGCCTCGGTAATAGCCGCCGTTAATTACAGGGTCGCTATAGATTTATTATCGCAAAAGATGACGTTTTTTAAAGAAGATAGAAAAAAAACGGAATCTTTACTGGAAAGTTACCTGTCTTCTCCCGCTTTAGATTTTAAAGATATTATCGGAATCGTCTGTGATTTTTTATTGGCAGGTATTGATACAGTGAGTATTAACATGTCACAAACAGCAAAAAACGCGTTTTGACGGCGACAATAATTAAAAGTACCAAATAAGCGAAATGTAGTGTTTTTTGGTGTCTACACTCGAAACCCTATTTCAGTCAACTTACACCACAAGCTTCATTTTATACCACCTGGCAAGAAACAGACTGTGCCAAAGTACCTTATATCAGGAGTGCAAGAGACTTCTGCCTAATCCAGACAGTCTTATAACAAAGGAAATTTTAAGTGAGGCTCATTATGCAAAGGCAGTTATCAAGGAAACGTTACGTTTGCAACCGATTTCGGTAGGAGTCGGACGAGTACTGGATAGAGATGCCGAGTTTTCCAATTTCCATGTTCCAAAAGGGGTAAACGCCGTTATCCGAATTGCATTTGTGCTCAAGTGTGCTTATTTAGACAGTTGTCGTAAGTCAAAATCAAGTCTCGTGCCGTTTGGAAGAGCACTTTGTTACCCCAAATGAATTTCGACCGGAAAGATGGTTGAAAAATCACGAGCTTTACACTCAACCACATCCGTTTTTGGTTATACCGTTCGGGCATGGAGCTCGGTCGTGCATCGCTCGGAGGCTAGCAGAGCAGAACATGCTCATTTTTATCCTTAAGGTTGGTATATTTGAGTAATGATAAATGTTACCCAAATTATTGCCCTTTCATGTACCTACTATAACCATTTTTATTTTAGTTAACCAGGAAGTATAAATACCAATGGGACGGACAGTTATTAGATACAAAATCGCTACTTATAAATAAACCAGATGGACCAATTTCCTTGAAATTTGAAAAACGTTTGTAAGAAGAAAACCCAAATATATTTTGTGGATATAATTCACGTTAACTTTTTATAAGGAAAAAATACATTTTCTCATTCAATTGTATTTAATTTAATAACTCCTTGAATTTTGATAATTCCCTGGAACATTCGTTAGTACCGTGATCATATTTGGCTCAGTTTTTTTTATTTGACTTCTTTTTTCCTATTTGCGCACTGGGTATATAGGCGGCGTCTATAATATAAATGTAAAGTTTAAGTATATTATATTCATAATTATATACCGAGGTATAGAGAAAGACGCCTATAAAGTATATTCGCGTTTATTTAAAAATTCGCATATATGAACGATTCAGTAATGCCAACAACAAAACAGTACATTTTGCCGCTTCAGACTTGCTTGCACCTGTCAGGGCCGGCTCAAGACAAAAGTTACGTGTACGCAAGCAGTAAAATTTGCGCCCTTGCCCGCCGCGTTATAGCCTGAATAAGGGGAACTTTTGGCAAGCAGGTTTTTAAAAATACAGAGGTTCATATTATTTAAAACATATATATTGCTAGCAGCTCTGCCAACTTCGTACTGCCCATCAGACAATGTGTTGAATTGGGATACTGTTTTTGTAAAAAAATTTAAAAAAACTTCATGCAGAGAATCAAACCCGGACCACCCGGTTCCAAGCAAAGTAATACCACTAGACTATTATGGCACACCTTCAATTGTTATTTTATTAAACTTGTTCTTGTTATGGGAACTGATTTTGTTTATTTGCTTTTGTTGCATTGAATGAGTTCGCATTCGGAAAAAGAGGAATATCCAATATCCATCCATTTATATCCTTGAAATAGGATTACATCGTGGTAATCTTTTTATGCGTGATCGTTTGGTCTTAAAAATAGAAACTGCGTTTATATCCGTGATACGGCAAATATTAAATTTGAGAAATTTTTGCGCCCGTTCTTGCCTGCGCCGTAAGCGTTGGGTTACACCGCTTACGCCTAAAGCCGCCCTTGGCACCTGTTATGGTTGGTTGTTTGATTATTTTACAATTATGAAACGATTTATAACAACTCGCAAATAACTAATTTAACATTATAACAAAAATTAAATGATTGCATCCACAGAATGAACTAATTAAAAACAGTAATTGTTTATATGGAACTCGCGGAAATCTTTAGAAATGGTCAAGAACACACTTTTGAGATCGGTTGCCTCACTACTCCACAGTTTTATCACTTGTTTAATTTGCTCAGCCACACATTATACCTACTTTAGAAAGTTAGTACAATATGTGTAGCGGGTAAGGAGTTTTAACTAAAGTTTTTTATACTGGACAAATAGAAATCAACGGCAGGACAAGCTGATGACAGCCCCTCTACTACCAATGAAGGCAACAAAATTTCATTGTGGAATAGTGGTACTGCCAAGTTGAAAATGGAAGAAGGACATATAGCAGTACAATATGGGCTCCATTTCTAACGTTGCCAATTTGGCTCAGAGAGGGAATGGGGGGGATATTCAACAAGTCACCATCATACTGGGATGTTACATAATGTTTATTTCTAGATTACACTAGATATATACACAAAATCATTTAAATACAAATTAATACTACAGCATGGCACTTAAGTCCACGGTAAGAAATTAGTGAACATGACCGTACCAATAACTACATACCCTATAAAATAATACAAAATCAGTCTCTGAGTAAAATCATGCTTTTGAAATAGAAACATATTTCTAATTCCGCTATCATGCTCCTTAATGTATTTGAAGCTATATGCGGCGAACCAATACAGGACGGGACTAGCAGAACATAACATTCGCGTGGTAACTTGGACATGTATACAAAAAACGCAGAAAATAATTAAGAAAGTTTCGTGAACAATAAACACAAACATTTTTGGTTTGAAAGTTGAGACAGTCTTGGATTTCTCTCTACTGGTAGAGAAGTTAAAATTGAATATGCCCAGATTTAAACAATAACGCTTATGCATGGCGAAAAATTTGCAATTATTATACATCAAAAATAGCACAATAGGCGCGGCAAGTAAAAAGTTGGGAATCTGTTTACATTCAAAGTATTTCAAAAATCCCACATTCCAATAGTGACTTTGAATGTACGAGTACGCAAGTGGAATTTTATCGAGACACCAACTTTGATTGTAATACGACCTCATGCCGGGAAACACGTAGTCGTTGCTATGAATGAAGTCGATAAGAAAGACTGGTAAATTATGTTGAAAATCTGTGCAAAATTGTTGATAGAAATAGTACTGAGTAAGTACGAAAGGTATTAGACAAAGATAAATCGCGCAGATTATCAAAATTCCATTCTTAAAACAGGTGAATAATTTCATAACGAGACTTTTTGGTGCCGTTATGTTTCTAATACCGTCCTGTACCATAAAATAAATCAAAAACCCAATGTTTAATACGCCATTTGATCGAATACAAGCGCTTAAACTTGTGGGTACAATGATCTTCATGTAGTTATTTAACTTACGGTTGTATTTATCAAAAATAAAAACACAATGGAGCATAGATTTAAATGTGAGGTAACTGAACAGGCATTCAGTGTATGGGGCTACAAAAAATATCGACGCAGGGTTGATACAAAATAGCATAGCAGACTTATACGCTAAATCGACATTCAAGACTACGGCTGTTAACTTGTATAGCTCAACGCTGGCCTTTGTAAAGACCACAATATTCACAAATATGAAAGAGATCAAGAGTAGAGAGTCTTCGTTTAGGAATGTAATAAAGTAACTTGTCAGTGATGCGATTATTCTAACGATTAAAGGATACAAAGGGAAAAATGCGAGAGTATTCTCGTGTGTGTATCCGTATTTCGCAATGTGCATGAAATATTGGGCGTCCCATCGTAGGAAACCACCGAGTGATGTTTGAACCCAGACGTCGTAAGTGGACTGGTTTGAAGAGAGGCGAGGATATGTGAAGACACCCGCATCGTGGTCGGGTATTAATAGGTTACTAAAAAATTGTAGGATTATAATAAGCGTTCTTGTTATGATCGCAAATAGGATAATTCTTTTTTTATACATTTTACTTATACTTTCATATTTTTGCCGAATTTGAGGTTGATTTTATATTCAAAACATGGAAGTGGTTCTGCTTGGTTGTGGTTATTTGTCCAAACACATATACCACAGGATGAGTCGTTAATACTACACATTCTATTTACACGTATTTTTGCAATTATGGTTACTAATCGGCTCGGTTCGTAGTGGGCATTAATTGAACTGTAATGATAAAATAAATTGAAATGTTGGTGGATACACAGACATATTATATCATGCGTTACTGGCCTTGTTATATTTGTTATGCATTAACGTAAATAAAATAACTTTTCCGCATAAAAATCTAGTACTCTTCCCACAAATGTGAAACCACACATTTCTAAATGTAACAAAGAAATTCGAAATGAAGGGCCAATTCGGTACTTCCAGGGGTTGGCCCATAAAACTGGTGGTGCAGCTACCCGATTGCAGTTAATCTGTTCATAAGGATGCCGCCATCAGTAAACGCTCTCGGAGAGCGCTGGAAGTAGGATTTTGTCCCGTCTTGTTCGACAGCTAATGAGTTGAAATATCTTGGATAGTGTGTATCAAGGGAGTTTTAACTTTTATGATTTGATCTAACATGTACGATAATGCATTATTTCGTTTAAGATTAATGTTGAACTCGTAGTGTAATTATTGTATTCTTTTGGTAGTATTTGATGATTCTAATTGGAAGGAAAGGAAATTTTTGTGGTCGGTTTACTCATTCCTATGGCGTGTGATGCAACAATAATTATAAGACAATCGACTACAACGTTAATTAAAACATACCTCTGCTTTGTCTGAACGGCGTTTAATCGAATATCCATGCATTCATTGCTTACTTTCGTTTATGATGTTTTGAATATTTTTCTGATGTAAACACATTCTTATACACATTCATATAAATATAAAATATTGACGGATAGATTCATCTTTCAGCCATACTCAATTTGCTTGCAGTATATTAAAGTATATACAGAGATGGTTCTGGCACGGTTATATCAAACGCGGGACGTGAGACACGATTTGCATTTGAGGATCTGGTGTATACTGTACCTTTTATTCAAATTGTTAACCTCTTTAACCCCATTGACCCCTCGCTTCGCGGGTTGTTTGAATAATACTATCAGTTTGAATTTCGTATTAGGTAGGGACCAATATTTATTGACTAAACATGATATTATCCCCGAAAGAGTCTGGTAAACTTATTGCGAAACTGGCAAAGCATGTGCAAATACTTCCAGAAGGAATAAAAGATCTAGGAGGCTTGGTAAGAAATTACATTACTGCAAACCAATTTCCATTTAAATCTTCAGATTACAAAGGAAGTTAATGCAGGCAAGTTCTCGATTGAGGCGTTTAGCCAACATTCTGTGCATCCCAAGTCTACAGATCCATGGGCGTTAGACTGGATCTTCGTAGTAGACACACTAAACTTTTGTTTTTGGCACAAAGAAAATGAACCAGGTTGGGTGGTCGATGGTAAATCCGGATATTTCGCGTTATGTACTGCTATTAATAGGGCTCTAAAAGTATACCAACTGGGTATTGCACCATGTGTTGTAACTGAACTATTTTAGGAAAATGTGGACATTTTAAACCCGAAATTTTACTCCACAGTAACGAAGGATCAACTTGGAAAGGTGTTTCGAAGTGATAACGGTACAGAAATTCCACTGTTTGATGAAAGATTAAAATCGCTACACGAAGTTGGTGCAAGCTTGCTGGAAAATTTTGAAGGCTCCTTTAAAAACTGTGTCCTCCAAGCGAAAAATTCATCTAAATCGTTGTTAAAGATAGTTACAGATAATTTTAAATGTTACCGGGATGAAGCAGTGTTTAAAGATCATGAAGTTTCATTTTACAAAAGAGCGCAGATATTAGTTGGTGATATTTGGGCATGCTACCGTAATACCGGATTGGGCCAGTTTGACGATATTAACGAAATGACCATGTTTGCTGATTATCGTGTTCCCCAATCCTTACTGTATTACAATGTTTTAAAGTATTCTGACGATTTACTAAACGTACTGGAAGGTGAGACCGTCTTGGATAACGGAAACGAGATGGAAGTGGAGATTAGAGGTTGCTCCATTGAAGCAGTACGTTTACTATGCGATTATGTGAAAGAGCGAGTCGACTCTGACAAAGAAGTGAATGCTATCTTAATTGATCATTTCTTGTGGGATTTTCGAAGAAGCCATGCTGAAGAAATTGTACAGAAAAAATTACCTTTTCATAAAACTTTTTGTATTTATTATTGAATGTAATGACAAACACAAACTCACTTCACAAAGACTATTAGCATTGTTTAAATACTTAGATGACATTATTAGGTATTATTTGGTCAGAAAATACAATGTGTGCAAACAAAGTCCTTTTCTTCGTGCTTAATTGATCTCGGTTACATAATTGATGCCTATTGTTTTAAGTGCAAAGGAAAAGTCCTTTGTTTTATATACCATTATATTGAAACATCACATTCTGCATTTTGTGTAGGTATAAAGATTGTTTAAGAAAAGTATTTGAACTTGCTTTAGTATTATTATTTGTAATACCGTCACTTTGTACTAAATTAAATTTGGTTAATATTGCACACAGAGCCTCCTCGTTATTATCTTCAAGTTTGTACTTCTTCATACTTAAATAATGCAATATAAATAGATCGCAGTTCCAATTTCTATATTTTAAAGGTTATACAGCAAATTCATTTTTATAAATGTCATTTAAACATGATGGAAGACATAATTGTATTAAAGATTAAACTGCGCACATGCAACGAAATGAAAAACAGACTGTATAAAAAGTTTGTTATCCTAAAACATATTTACAAGCAAAAAATATAAAATGTGATCGTTATACATTTCCTTCTCAATCATATTTAATTTTAACTATTACATATACTGTCATTTTGTAAAACTAAGCATCCCACTCTTCGTCATTGGAGTCTGTATCAGAGGTGCTATCATCCTCTGAATGAATTACGCGATTTCGTTCTGCTAGGGCCCTTGCAAGTGCACATGCTAGGTCTCCACGACCCGGCTGATCATTCAACGGCGATACTGGTTTCACTTCCCTTTCCTACAATTATCAAAAATTTATTTTTGCACATTTTTAAATGATAATTGCAAACAGTGGTAAGGCAAGTGAGTTCAAAAATTACAAACTACTATGATAGTCAGCCAAGAGTAGCTTACTTGATAATACCTTTATTTAAAATAGTTGTTACTGTTCTTTTTCCGATTAATGGAGTTGGATTTGTGCCAAAGTCAATAGACTAGCGCATGCATCTGTCTGCATTACAACAGATGACTTACTACTCTCATCAAATACAAAACCAAAAATGCTCCAAAATTTATAACACCGAGCGTCAAAATCTGTTGTTTTAAAAAAAACAAAAAACCATGAAACTGAACAAAAGCATAGTTTTAAATGACAAGAGCTCACTCTCATCCTACAAGGGGCCATTTTATTGCAAATTTTGTAGCGCAAGTAGTAAAATACATAATTACAAATAAGTGGAATAAAGGAATTAAGATAATGAATGAATTTTTTTTGTTTACATGAATTGTTAGACAACATAAAGCTTGCATTTAAAAAAAATCACAGGTGTAATTTTGTCATCCTTCCTCTTTACACTGAACTCACTTGCTATCACTGATACAAATAAGTACATACAACAGCAGGCTTCAGCTGAAAACCTTTCCGAATTTCACTCATTAGATCGGTTCGTCCGGAATCAGTGAGTGTCCCTCTTTTTTCGGTGTCAACTTCTACAGGCTGCAAGAAGAATGAGTAAGTGACTAGCCGGAATACCCTAACTGACCTTTAGAGTAGCTCCTCCTCGTATACTTTGCATCAGAGCAGAACGCATGTCTTGTGTGGGGGTTTGTGGAAGCACTTCGGTTTGAGGCGCTGGCACCGGAGCTGGCGGTGGTGGTGGAGGCGGTGGCGGCGCCATACCTGGAACCGGAGGCGCGCTGTTCAGTGACGAAGTCTTCGGTGCCAGCACTTGTTTTTGAGCTTGAGACAAACTTGGCGGCGGAGGAGGTGCTGCTCTCTAAAATGAACAGTGATTATCACTAAATTGAAGCTAGTTACTTACATTGTGTGTGCTTCTAGGAGGCACCGGCGGTCCTGCCACGGGTGATGGGGGAGCCGGTGCTGGTTTCCTTGTTTCTTGAACAGTTTCCTGGACCGCCTCGCGGCCGCCGTGATTATTAATAAAATTGTAAATAAACTCGCGAGTATTTCTATCTTGTAGTTGCTTCTCCGAAACGCCTGCCTAAATAGCAATCCTAATTATTGAGAATTCTTCACAAATGTTACCTTTTGGAAGAAAGTGTTCAGCTGCGGATCGTCCCCGTTTATGTCAAATCCACGGTCGGGATCGAAGCCGACATGCGAAACGTGCCTAAATTCGGAAGGATTACTAATGTCTGCTTTAGTAATGTTTCGTTTCCGCTTTGCCTTTCTTTCGTTTGGGTCCGAATGTTTCCTATACATCATTAGATCGTTGCTCGACGGTAATCTCGGGTTAGTATTTTCTGGTTGTGAATTTATGTTCATACGGGAGTGACGTTTCTCTACAATTCAGCAGTGAAAAAAATAATGCAAATGAATGGAAAATAGGTACCTTCGCGTCGTTTCTTTGCCTGTAGTTTTCGATCTACAATCATCTTTAATTCTTTGGCTTCTGTGGTGTTCGCAAAATTAAAGGCTACCATGTATCCCTTAAACAAAACCGCTTTTTAGCAACAATTCGATTAAAGGAGTCTATAATTCTTCGGAATTATGATCGATCACACTTGTAAGAGCAGCAGCAGAAGGGGGGGGATGGGATGGTAATCATCCCTTTCCCTAATTACAGTACCATGAAAAAATATCTACAAACATTCTTACACACTTCCTCCCAGATTTTTTAACACTGTCGCGTTTTAGGTGTTTCTTTATTTCAACAATCACTATCCATTAACATATTATTTCAGGGCTGTATGCTTAGTGCATAGAGAATCCCTTTCCCTATTAAATTTCTTTTCGATGTTAAAAAATTCACTTTCTTTCTATCTCTTTTCTCCTCTTTTTTTTTCTTGTAGATATCTTTAAAAAAATGTTTTTTGTTTGTTTATATTAATCTCATGTAGTGAATGCTCATGTATAACATTATGTATGGGAATAAAGTCAATTATTATTATTATATAGTGAACACAATGCAGGTCAGTCGTCAGTCACCATTCACGCTTTGAATAAAACTAATATAAAGTGCAAACGCGATGGGATCTTAGCAATCTTAAGAGTTAATGAAATTTTGTAAAGATTGTAAGATTCATACTACATTGGGTGGCTTTACAGATGAGGTCTACCCCTGTCCCAATGTCCACCCTATTATATGTTAACAATTGCATTTTTCACAATTGGCAACTATGATTTTGTCTGGGATTTCTTATCCAAACAGGAAAGGAAGTTGAAGATTACCGTCTCTGCAGTGGTATAAAAATCCAGTGAGTAATGACATCCGTGTATTTGTTGATATTATTAATAATAACTTATTCTATAATTACCTCGCCCTCAAACGAATGAAAAAAATCCTGACACGCCACGTACTCTAAATTATTGTAGATTTCTTGCTGCCATACCATGCTGTTGCGTCGCAAACAATACAATCGAAAGAAGTAGTTCTTTCTAAAGTTATCCTTTACGAAACACAATATTCCCGTGTCCTTCTTGACCCATTGCATATGAAGCGGGGCTTCCGTGATGTATAACTGTATGACAGTGGTCGCTAGACTCTAAAAGGACACTTAAACAGTACACTTTTAAGATGATGAGCTACTAACCTGACAACGAACTCCAAGTAACCCAAATACCTGTTCATTTTCTTCATGGCTTATTATATTACATTTTTTATTCTCGCAAATTTCTTGAGGCATTTTTTAATGGGCACTTATATTGAAGTGTATGGAGTATGACTCAGTGATTTACATTACATTTTATATGAACTGAAAAAATGTTAATAATAATAGTAAAATAGGTTAGGGTGAATGTGAAACGTCAAATGTATCAGTGTCAGCACTGAATAAACTTAACAAACAAAAAAACTAGGAAAAAAGTAAGTAATGAAGAAGTTAGGCAACCCACAAATGGCCTTTGTTAAGTGGGTTACGACCTGAAGAAAAATTAGGCTGCAAAGAAGCATGAATTTTGAAGAAAAAATCCCATTAAAACTTGCACAGTGTGTCATTTTATTGGAGATACCAAAATTTCAGATATTTAAAACACAGAATAACTGCATTTATAATTATTTACAAAATCGAATGTACAAGTTGTTACCCTTGCAGATCTGAGAAAGCAGATTTTTAATTTTGAAACGGTACCAAGTAATTCATTATTACCATTGAATAAGTAATTACTTATTCATGTTATTACCATACTTCTCAATCCGATACATTGAATTTTTTATCTCGTCCAATGGTTATTAGGTACTATTTGCACTTTTCTAAAGACCTGATTTTTATGCAAAGCAAATGTATATACGTTTTTCTTGCATTAAAAAAACATACCTACACGAAATTAATGTATCGTTTTTATCGCCTTTCCACAAAAAAATGCGCTATTGTGGCCACTTTGTCCGTCCGGTCCGTCCGCTCGTTCGTTGAGACGCTACTAGTTCTTTATCTTAAGAGCTTTTGTTCTACTTTTTCGCTATTTGGTTCGTTATGGTGTCAAGGATTCCACTAAGGAAAGAATTTTTTCTGCGTTTATTGCTAAACAAGTTATTGTAAAGAAACCAAAAAACCGTTTTTTACATGTTCCATAATTTTACACTTTTGCCGTTTATTAACGATCCAAGAGATCGTTTATAATTTTGAATTCTGTCTGTCGTCTGTCTGTTGGTCTGTCCGTCTGTTGCTTTGTCTGTCTGTCCCTCTATCTGTCCGTGTGAACGATAACTTTGTTTAGAAATGTCCGATCGCTTTTACATCTCCGTTAGTTATCAACTGAATTGCATGAAATTCAATATGGACATAGCTTCAGTCATATAATACGCGATGCCAAAAGTTGAGTCGAATCGAATCAAAATTCACAGTGCCCTTTTCGCATCTTGACCATTTATAAATTCGATGTAGAAGGGATTTCCTATAGGAATTTCCTATGTCGAAAGACGCGTAATTTTATGCAACCAAAGGAACTACCTGCAACAAATGAGGATCTGCCTGTCATATTAATTAATTTGAATATTATCGCTTTGACGTCTCTATTCTAATTTCAGTTCGTGTGCGATGTGTTCAACTAAAGAAAAAGTTGATATTTCCAATTGGTATAGTGCCGATAACAGTTAAAGGAGCTTAAGAGATTTATTTTCTGTGAAGCTAAAGCAACAATATTGTAATTAATATATGACAGCCAGATCTTTGTTTCAAGAAGTTATTTTGGTTGTATAAAATTGGGCGTCTTTCAGGAGACTTTTTATCATGTAAATTCCTATAGGAAATCCCTATGTCTACTTCTACATGAATATCACTGTATATAATCTCGGAGAACTTTTATTGAGAGTATTTGAAGATGCTTTAATTTTAAATATCAGTCTATCAGGAATTTGTGAATCATTAAAAAAAAGGAATATTTTTGTTTTTGTGCGGATATTTGCCGCAGCTAAGGATTTAACTTAGAACACCAAGATCAATTCGTATAACATGGCAAAAATGTCACAAATTGAACATAACAATGCTGATGATACACTGGATATTGTGGTATCGGTACTCCAAATTCACGAACCCAGTTTTGCCTCAAGTGTTGTCAATTTCTGTTGTGAGGATTTATTTAACCAAAATCGCTCCAAAAAATCGCCTATTTTTGCTAGTAGTTTTTCTTCTACAGCAAAAATCATTGTTCCAGTTTTCGCGCATTCGAAATCTTTTCCTTTCATCGGGTTGACATTAGCATTGGAAGGGTAATTTTTCATTTGAGTCAGCCCTGCTTTTATGCAAAATCACAGCTTCAGTAATTCAGTGCATATCTCAGGAATCCAGAGTTACAGGTCCTCAATATTCCACGAAACCGGTGTGGGAAAGTTGAGGACGTCTGTATGACATATTCAATAGTTGGTTATTAAGATTATGGCAAGTTCAAAGCTTCGAATTAGACAAATTACAAAATATTCTAAGATGTGAAGTGTCCAAGATGTCTCTGAAGGATGTAGGGCTTGCATGATTTTTAGCAAACGCTTACCATAATGCTCTGATTTTCTTATACCATGAAACGAAATTTGAGAGCAAACCTCTGAGTTTACTGTAACCTACCTGGAAGATTACCTCCCATCATGAAAGTTCTTGCTAGTAGTTGTACAATGGAACAAAAAAGAATTGTATAAATCTTTTATTCGTAATTATAACACTGTTTTCTGACAGCAAGTACTCCATTACAAACTATCAGAAAACTATACCTCAATTCCTGGAACTAGAGCTTATAAAAATAAGGCATTACAACATTAAAACTAAACAGTGACTACGTGCGATAGTTAACAGTTAACAATACAGATTAAATAAATAACTAAATACTAACTACAATTTCGTTACTTGCACTAATTTATAAGCAATGATTCACAGGATTGTCAATGATGGCACCTACAGATCTCCAATTATTGAATAGTTAATGCAGATCCATTTGGCAAACTTTATAAATAAACATTATGCTGAATTCTAATGGCCTTTTAATTAAATTAGTATGTTAGTGTCTCCGAAGTGCGATCATACGACTTATATAATTTTCTGAGCGTACCGCAGGCATCAATCGGAATAACAAATTAAGCGATGAACGGAAATGTGACGCCAGTAACCTTCGGCCATACGAAGTTCATAATATCTGCACTTAAAAAACCGAAACGTAGTTCTGGCAAGATTAATGCGTTAAAATCACACTTAATAAGGTCTCGGATCGTAAGGGGTTGCATCGAAACCGACGTATCTGTTGTTTTTCCTATGTTTAAATCCATCAGCACCCGCATTGTAGTAAATCACCCGTCGAATACCGAATGGATCGATATATCCGAAGCTGCCGCTCTTCTCATTGCCCGGCAGACTTTGTTCTTCGTGGTATTGCTTTGGAATGTAGTACCGGAAGCCGTCGTTCGTCACTGAGACCCCATCGTAAAGCGCGAACTGGGGGTTGTAGCCGTTTCCCAGGTTGTTGCTGTGCCCATTGTACGTGTGGCCGTTCTTGTCGATCGGGTACGTTGGGCCGTTTTGGTAAACGTATGGGTTGATAAATCTGTGGTTGTCATTATAGTGTTCGTATTGCGGGTTGCTGCTGTAGAATGGAGAGTCTATTGCGTTGGAGCTGATGGGTGGCAAAAGTGTGGAGGTTGGTTGGACGTATTGTACCGAGGGTGACTGGTAGTGCGTTGAGGGTGTTGGTGTGGTTGAGGGTATGTAGATTGTTTGAGGTGTCGTGGATACTAATGGCGGTGGGGATGTGGTGCTTGGGGCGATGGTGCTCGAGACAAGCGGCGATTCTGTTGATGAAGGAATGGAGTTTAAAGAGAGCTCGACGTCAGGTGTATGACCTCCGTATGTGGATGGGGAGCTAAACACATACGACGGTGTCGTTTGGGGCACGTTGTATTCATTAAATTTAAAGACGGCAGGTTGATGATTGGCGACACTGAAACCGGCAGGAAGGAAGTTGACTTTCGGAGATGATACGAATGGTGACGGGGTTGTTTTAACAACTGGGCTTCTTCCAGCATCCACAAGAGTACCTGCTTCGGCTGGTGCCTGTTTTGCAATAGACAATGCTTGACTGACCGGCCGGTTCCTACCAACAAATACGTTCTTGGTTTTAAGTATCCTGTACCCGGCGTTATCCGCAATGTAGTCCCGCATTCTAAAAATACCATCGTCATCAACCCAGCCGTACGTTCCAATCACGGTGCCATCTTCCAACCGCTTCTCTTTCCTGTACTGCCCACTGATCGTTTGGTATCGAAAATATCGTTCGGGTCCTTCGTCGGTTTGTATATGATATTGTGCTTTGGAGGGGTCGCTCCAACCATCGTTCGATGCACGTACAGATGGTGGAAGTATGCTCACCGCCTGAAATTAAACGCCAAATTAGGAACAACTAAGTGGAAGATGGAAGGTTCTTTGTAAGCTAATACAACTTCTTAAATTGTTTTATTGCTACTATTAAATTACGTACTATAAAATTTCATGTGAAAACAACCTGTAATATCAATACAGGTAGGTGTATGACATTGACATTGTCGGCGGCAATATCTATAATTACATCATCGAATTTCAAAACTTGGAATGAGTCTACGAGTGGGATGAGAGAATGTAGGGTAGAGAAAATTCAATTCGATTAATTACTACATAGAAGTAAATACAATTGAACAATAAAATTTAATTATTTTATGGAGGTACGCGTATATAATAGGCATTGAAAGGAAATCCGTCTGTTATTTACAAATAATTGGACTAAAATGGAAAGCGAAGTGACCATTTTAATATTAAGTTATATAATCTTATAGCTCGGTTCTTAATGAAAAAAGTGTAGGTTTTTGGAAAGTTTACAAATTTCGTAATTGTGTATATACGATGTTCTAAAATATTTCGAAATGGAACAAAGTCATTGTAACGCAAATGCATAGTTTTTGCAGTGTGGAGAATAAAATGGCAACCTCCTCAAAAGTGACCGAAAAGCACCCCACACAGGAGTGGGAAAATATTATATATGTTACAGGTCCAACCTCTTGTTTAATCCCTCGAGTAGCAAACTACTCTCGGGATTAAAACATGCACCTCCCGCATATGTACAGTGTCCCCCCCGATTGTTTGAAAGCCTCTTGTAAAAGACAAAAATTTTTGAACTGAATTTTTCTGGGGATCACTGCTGCTTGGTTGGAAACTAATTTGTGACATAATTTTCGTTGCAAAAATCAAGGCTACTTTTTCAAGAAACGATTTGTGCATATCATGCGCTCTTTGGGAAAATTAAAAATCTTACTTAAAAAAACAGTTCAAAATAGAATGTTTACTCAGGTTTTCATTCTGAATAACTATTCATAATAATATTTGTGTGTATCCCGTTCCCAAAGAGCATTTTACTCTCGATTTTACTGGTATGCAAAAAAGTCGTAGTCGTCAAGGGCATAGCAAATAGCACTGTCTCGAGATTGTGTGCAATACTATGTAGAAACCAATTTAGAAAAAATATTCAAAGGGCTGAAATTTTTTGCACTAGTAGCCCAATCTTGGAACTGTTTGAAATTATGGATTCTACAGGCCACATTCTATAAGAAAATTTTTTTCCGGGTCGATCTGAGACAATTTTTTTTGAGGGCCCTCAAAAAAAGGCAGTGTACAACCTTCTTTTTTTTACAAAAAATCGACTGCTCCAAAATTTCTCGGGAAAACACTTTTTCTTATTAATTTTGGTGCGTAGAATCCAAAACAATTCGTACTTTTTCGATCAGACTTCTCAATCAAAGTTATAGACTAGAAACCAATTTCGAAAGAAAATTCAAAGGGCTGTAACTTTTGAACTAGTAGCCCAATTTTGGAACTGTTTGAAATTATGGATTCTACAGGCCACATTCTATAAGAAAATTTTTTTTCCGGGTCGATCTGAGACAATTTTTTTTTCGGGGCTCAAAAAAAGGCAGTGTATAACCTTCCTTTTTTACCAAAAATCGACTACACCAAAATTTCTCGGGAAAACACTTTTTCTTATTAATTTTGGTGCGTAGAATCCAAAACAATTCGTACTTTTTCGATCAGACTTCTCAATCAAAAGTTATAGACTAGAAACCAATTTCGAAAGAAAATTCAAAGGGCTGTAACTTTTGAACTAGTAGCCCAATCTTGGAACTGTTTGAAATTATGGATTCTACAGGCCACATTCTATAAGAAAATTTTTTTTCCGGGTCGATCTGAGACAATTTTTTTTTCGGGGCTCAAAAAAAGGCAGTTATAACCTTCCTTTTTTACCAAAAATCGACTACACCAAAATTTCTCGGGAAGACACTTTTTCTTATTAATTTGCGTAGAATCCAAATCAATTCGTACTTTTTCGATCTGACTTCTCAATCAAAAGTTATAGAACTAGATACCAATTTCGAAAAAATTCAAAGGGCTGTAACTTTTCAACTAGTAGCCCAATCTTGGAACTGGTTGAAATTATGGATTCTACAGGCCACATTGTATAAGAAATTTTTTTTTCGGGTCGATCTGAGACAATTTTTTTTTCGGGGCTCAAAAAAAGGCAGGCAACCTTCCTTTTTTACCAAAAATCGACTACACCAGAATTTCTCGGGAAAACACTTTTTCTTATTAATTTGCGTAGAATCCAAATCAATTCGTACTTTTTCGATCCGACGTCTTAATCAAAAGTTAAAGACTGGAAACCAATTTCGAAAAAAAATTCAAAGGGCTGTAACTTTTGAACTAGTAGCCCAATCTTGGAACGGTTTGAAATTATGGATTCTACAGGCTACATTCTATAAGAAAATTTTTTTTCCGGGTCGATGTGAGACAATTTTTTTATTTTTGCTTGTGTAAGGAACCCCGGACTTTACCCCGACCCCCTCTACTTTGCCTGAGCTTGCCGCGCGCTTATCTCAAGGTAACTTTGTTACTTTTGCAAAGTGAACGTAATCTGTGTAAATTTTCAAATAAATCTGCAAATTCGCAGAATGATCTGGTACCACTTTTGAACCCAGGTAAATGTGTAAATTTACAGTTAGGTCTGCAATTTAATAAAAAAAAGGGGTGGGGTTTAAAGCTATTCTGATTGGCCCTTAAAGATAAATGGTTCACTTAATTATTAGAAGTCATAATGAAAAGGGTGTTAATTAATAAAAAAAATAAGTAGGGCTAATCTGGAGAGATTTACAAAGGGTTTCGGTTTTGGGCTACAGACGCATTAGATGCACTTCGGTTGCCGCAATAAAATTCGTTTTGAGATCGCCAGGGCGAACGTTGCTATTTTTTTCGGGCATAGTAGAAGTCAAGCGCGAACTACGAACTAAAATACCAAAAAATCCGGTCTCCAACCAATTTTTTATGCTATTCAATTTAAAATGAAAATCTTTAATCGCGATCTTGTGAGTTTATAATTAGAAGAAACTCTTAACCCATCATTATAAGTTAGCAGCTAGCCGTGGGCCAGTTAAATATTTTGATAACAAAATTTACGTTCAACTTTAGTAAGTTCGATATTTTTATCCAAAGAGGGGAGGGTCTATACCGAAACCCAACCACTAACCAACATGTTACGTAACTGGACTAGCTGTAAACTTTCACCCCGCTCTCAGCCCTTACTTTTCTCCTACTATTGGATGAGTGGACCCAAACGTAAGAAGGAGAAACGATAAGTGGGTACGAAAAAGCACAAGGATGTTATATGTATTATAACGCCCTCCCTCTCCCTCAAAGAAGGAATTACATGTCAACTCCCCGTGTAGGGGCGGGTAGTAGAATAGCCCTACCGCAGAGACACTGCGTGTCGTAAAAGGCGACTAATCAACGGAGGAAGAAGCGAACATTTTCTTCAGTTTGTTCCTTCAAGGTCTGATCCTCTTGCTTCTTCTCAGTAATTAGAGATTTGCAATGGTCAATTTGCGAATTTGACCAAGTTGAACTGCAAGGAAATTGTTTGCTTACTTCCTATTTTACGAGGTATCTTCGGTGAGCTAATTAAGAAACTTCGTTACGGGTAATAAAATATTCACTACGTAACAGGTTCAGATATACAAAAATTTGCTGTGCGCGTTCTGCCCAAAAGCCTTTCAGCTCTTTTTTATGTCAAAAAAATGTGTACCAAATTTGGTTCCAATCGGTTCAGGAGTTTAGCCGGAAATGGGAATTCAGACGGACCGACATCATCGAGATTTTGTTTGATTCGGATTCCGGGTGCTTCAAAACATGTATTTCCCTAAAAAAAAAGGAAGGTTATTTTTAGCCCAATCCAATACCTCCGTTACTAACGTCCAGGTGGTAAAAATAGCATCAATGGTTTAGCTAGCACAAAAGTAATTGGACCGATTGAATAGTCGTTTTCTAAATGCGAGTGTTACGTAATTCAAGCATTTCATTTACAATAGATACTAGATCCTGTGAAAGGTTTCAATCCTCGACCTTACTCGCAAGTTTGATTTAAGGGCGTTCTTTAGGTGTGGTCATTTAAATTACTACTTCAGCATCAATTTTGGAGCAAGGATTTCGGGCTTTCTTTACTATGCGAGAATCGATCGTTGGCAATCAATAAAATTAAAGTTCACGGTTACAGCAGATAACGGCTCGGTTACGCAATGAAGGTTTAATTGGTAATTTGTTTTAATTAAGCCTTATGCGATTTTTACCTATATTGACGAGTAAATGCAAGCGAAACGTAAAGTTCAATTTTTCCTGTTTTCACTTAATGTGACCTCCTTTGCGCCAGAAATGGCTTACTGGTCTAGTTGGGAGTCGTACCAACATACTTCTGCGGCAATTTGAAGCAATTATTATTACGTTCGGATAGTTGCACATTCTTTAAGATACACAAATGTGGCCTACACAATTGTTTGCGTAATCTCTATGCGGTACCTTGCTTTGAGTAGGCCAAAGAATGTGACCTCTCTTTTTAAAAACATTACGTGAATACATCATTTGCTTTTTGGACAACAACAAATTCGATTTCAACGTACCTACATGTTCAATTTTGCTTAAGAACTCGAAGCAATTGCCAAAAAATTGTGTGAATGTCGAGGTGAATGTGATAAAACATTAAAAATAGTATGCACACGAAAACTGCAGTAAAACTGGGCACACATGGAGATGAAAAGAATCTAAGGATTACGTCAGCTTTGGATCTTTTTTGCGTAGAAAATGAAGAAATACATACAGCAAATGATACACTTCTGTTATCAGACTTAAAGAGAGATTCGATAAATTCACTTCTAAGTAGTTCTTTTAGCTTGGATTCATTAGATTTTTACATTTAGTAGTAGTAGTAGTAGTAGTAGTAGTAGTAGTAGTAGTAGTCATTTTTTCCATCTGTCTGTCCGTGCCGCAACCACTCCTTAAAGTGGTTGTTACCACTCCTTAAAGTGGTTGTTACCACTCCTTAAAGTGGTTGTTCACAAATATTTTTCGGTAGGAGAACGATTCACCCATTTTCATTGTACATTTTGTTAGCTGTGCAACACTTTCGCTGTAACGTTTTAAACGTTTACTTCTACCTGTGTTGAGTGCCAAAATGTACCAGATATTGGACTATCAATTAGTGACCTTTGTTAAGTGAGAAGTTTATTTTATTCACTGACACTTCTGTCTTTCTTTTCGGGTGGGATTTTTCGTCAATATCGTATATTTTGATTTTAGTTGACCACAAAATCAAAGATGAGCTTTATACAACAGTTTGCAACAGTCTTCAAGTACCCCTAGGGCTTTCTCTAGGTCTTTAAAGTCATTGCCATGTATATTAGCCATTAAAAATGTGCAAATTTCTTCCAAAATCTTCTATGTATTAGACAGCCTTCTAGGCTCTAGAGTCACCAAATATGTTCTCTATAAGAGTTTTCAATGCTGTAAAGACTCTAACAAACCCTTAAGAGATTTGGACGGCGAGTCTTTAAGAGCTTTTGATCTGTAATAGTATATTATAGTATATTATGGTACAGGTGTAGGAATAACTCAGCCTTCAAAGCACGTGCCATTTTTGAGGCGTTTACATGCATGTATTTCTCATTATACCTGCAAAACTTTTTTTTTTTAATTTTTAAGAAAAAGTATTTAATTACAAAGTTAAAAATTTTTAAAGATCAAACATTCATAACAAATAATAAATTTCTTCCATGGGGAGCGCAGTTGGAAGCGTCCCCATTACACTTGCCGCATTGCCACGTTGTATAGCAATACTGATTTTTTGTCTTAAATAACTAGTAGCTCGAGGTTCTCCAGTAATACTGGCAATAGGTTTTCCTAAACAAAATCAATGCTGATAAGTGATAATTAGTGTCTTACATAGACGCAGTGGGTGATAACATCGCTTATTGGGTGGCGCCGGCGCCAATATCCCACACGCTTTAACATATTACACGTCCTGCTATAAACCGTAATTTATGCACGCTTTTTGTTTCGAAAAAAAGCTGGTTATTATGCAGATCTAACAAAAAAGTTTTGAAAGACTCATGAACCTTAACAGTTCTACATGCATTTAGAGTTTTTAAAAGTAGCAAACCTTCTAAGAACTTCTGCAGCCTCCAAAAGGTCTATAAAAGTCCTCTAACCGCTTTCAGAGCCTTAAAAAAAGTGTAGGTAAGAACCTTTTAGGGTCAGATTGATTTATAACAGTAAACTATTATTAATCATTCAGTTGTTCTCAAATTTGTATCATGCAGGTTTATAAAACACCAGTGCGATGTCAGTATTTATTACTTCGGTGTCGATATGGATCTAAAACTAACAACGATTCAATTTGCTTATAGCAAACAAAAACTTCTAGATCATTTTCGAATGAACACAATTTCCCGAAAAGAATGCGTCACATCCGCCTTCACTCATTGTCACCGGCGACTAATCCTTTATCGACTTGATGGCGCCCCGATGTCGCTTTGGACTATTCGCTACAATAAATTAATATTACACCTATTAAATTTATTGCTTGTTATATTGTTTAATGAATTAATATAATTGACGAATGCTGACATTGTAAATACCTGATACCTTTTTCTTTAGCAATAATTAATTTATGAATATCAACTATAATGTGTCATAATTTTATAAATATAAATGCACGGTGATGTCATTCTTTTAAAATGCTTTAAAACGTCTCTGCAATGAACTTGTACTGAATTTTGTCAGTGCAAAATATAATTTGGTTTGCGATTTGGTTAATAAATTTTAATTGTAACGAATACCATTTTTTTTTTATTGACAATTCTTACATAATTGTTTTTATTTTATATTACTTGATTAGTCATAATTTCAAATGTACATAAACACAATATTTGCAACATTCCGCCCCCCTTGAAAGACAATACTTTCAACTAAGTATTGGGTAATGGACACAATTTGGAAAAAGAACGAGTCAGGATTCCAGTGGCAGTTTTTACATCTGCAACTCTAACAACATTGTCTCGTCCCGGATGTAATTTTATTATCCTTCCTATTTTCCATTGACATATCGGTAATTTGTCTTCTTTAACAATTACTATCATATCCATTAATAATTCGCCCTTTGAATTGGTCCATTTATGACGTTCTTGCAATTCGCATAAATATTCTTTCGTCCAGCGCTTCCAAAACAGTTGCAACATTAACTGGATTGATTGATAGGTTTTTAGTCTATTAAGCGGAGTACTCGTCAGATCCACTTGAGGCACCATATTCATCCTTCTACCCATCAGAAAATGAGACGGTGTAAGTAAGAGGTTCCAAGTCATTAGGATCATTTGGTAAATAACACAAAGGTCTCGAATTCAATATACCTTCAATCTGAATTAAAGCAGTACTCAATTCCTCAAACGTAAACCTTGTTTCAGCAAAAGTTCGTTTTAAATGATTTTTGATAGACCGTATACTTCGTTCCCATATTCCCCCAAAATGCGGTGAATACGGTGGTATAAAATGCCATGTAATACCACATTTTGATAAATCATTCTGAATTTCATTTGATTCACTAATCAATAACTTTCTCAAAGCCGACAATTCTTTATTCGCACCTACAAAGTTTTTGCCATTGTCAGAATAAATATCTGATGGACAGCCACGCCTAGCAGTAAATCTACGTAATGCTGCGATAAATGCTTGAGTGCTCAATTCACTGACAGTCTCAATATGTATCGCTTTCGTCACAAAACATATAAATACAGCAAAATAGGCTTTACTAGTACTACTATTACGACCTCTCTTGTTTTTAATTGAGACAGGCCCGGCATAATCCACTCCTACTATCGAAAATGGATAATTCATTTCGATCCTATGTTCCGGTAAACTAGCCATCATAGGAGAACTTGTAGTAGGATTACTTTTAAAACATTGAACACAATCGTGTACGGTTTTTTTTGCTAAAGAACGACCTGCAATAGGCCAATATTTCTCTCTAACATATGCCAACAATGCTGTTGGACCTAAATGGAAATATTTTTGGTGATAATGCCGAAATATCAATTTTGTGAAATGATGTTTACTATTTAACAGAGCAGGGTGTCTTTTCATAAATGAGTATACGGTAGAATTGAGGCGACCACCTACTCGAATAATACCATTATTATCCACAAAAGGAGAAAGTTTTTGCAACGACCTTTGAAGAGGTATCCTTGCATTTAATTGTATCAATTCATTATTTAACGATTCTAGCTGAGCTAATCTTATTAATCAGCTTCATTTATTTCTTCAGGTAATAAACAATTTATTTTTCGATCATATCTCTTTTTACAATTATGTATAAATCTCAAAACAAATGCCATAGACCTAACAAGTTTAAAATAAGAAGAATAATCTGTAAAAGTAATTACACTTTTTGAAACGTCGTTTTTTACAAAACAAACCACCTTTTTCATTTCTGGAGGATTACTATTGAATTCTAAAAATGAGACAGGCCATTCCTTTTCATGTTCTTGCAACCAGGATGGCCCATGCCACCAAAACTTGCAATCTAATTGCGATGGGTTCAGTCCTCGAGAAATTACGTCTGCAGGATTATCAGATGTGCGAATATGCTTCCAATCTGATATCTCTGTCAAATTTTGTATTTTTGCAACTCGATTTGCAACAAACATTTGTAGAATACTTATGGTGGTGTGTTCAACCAGTGCAACGTTATGGTTGAATCAGAATAAAGATATACAGCATTAAATTTAATTGTCATAGAATTGCAAACTAGTTTATATAATTCAGCTAATAAAAGAGCCGCAGACAATTCCAACCTCGGAATAGTCGTAGTCTTCAGTGGAGCTACACGTGATTTTGCACACAACAAATTCACTCTAATTATACCTGATTCTGATATGGTACGAATGTAAATATTTGCACCATACGCAATTTCACTAGCATCTGCAAAACCATGCAATTCCGTCATTTTAACATTATCAGTAAGAACCCAGCGGGGAATCTTAACTTCATTTAATACCATAATGTCTTTATTAAGTTTATTCCATTTAGATTTCATGGTTAGAGGGACTTCATCATCCCAATTTAACTTTAAGGTCCAAATCTCTTGTAGTAATATTTTCATCAATATAATGACTGGTGCTAATAATCCCAAAGGATCAAATACTTGCGCAATATGGGATAGAATTGCACGCTTCGTATTTTTCTTAAATTTATCGTTTAATTGAATTTTAAAATGAAGGATGTCATTGTCACTTAACCAATGTACACCTAACAACTTTGAATCAGATTTCATACCAAAAAACATTCCTCGCGTTTTATCTTTAAATGCATTTAAAACCTCTGCAGAATTTGAAACCCACTTTCTTAAACTTAACTTAGCAGACATCAAAATATCTGAAACACTATTGGCCAATTCTAACACTTCGGAGACACTTTCGCCACCTGTTAGTAAGTCATCAACATAAAAATCTCTAAGAATAACATTTGAAGCCTTAGGATGACTACTGGAGTGTATAATTCCAAGCTCTTTTAGACATCTGATTGCTAAATACGGAGCAGAAGTGGTTCCGTAAGTGACTGTATTTAACTGATAAGTTTGTAATTCTGCATCAGGTGAAAACCGCCACAGAATCATCTGTAAATGTCTTTGATCTTCTGCTACCCACAACATCCGATACATTTTTTCAATATCCGCTCCAACAACGATTTTATGTTGTCGAAAACGAAGAATTAATGAGATTATGTCCTCTTGAATTTTAGGACCTGTATGTTGAATTTCATTAAACGAACAACCTACCACCCCACGCGCCGAACCATCAAAAACAACACGAAGTTTTGTTGTCTCATTATTTTCTTTTAACACACCGTGATGAGGTAAATAAAATGCATTCTCAACTGGCGTATTTACTAAAGACATATGACCTAAGTCTATATATTCACGTATGAATTCCGAATACATAGATCTGAATCGTTCATTAATTGAAAACCTTTTTTCTAATGATTGAAAGCGTTTTATTGCTAACGATCGAGTATTAGACAAATTTTCAATAGGTTTTGAAAATGGATACCGAACTATGAATTTACCATCGGTATCTCTAGTGGTTGTTTCACGAAACAACACTTCACATTTATCATCACCTTTATATTCTGGATTCAACACCTCCTCTATTTGCCAAAATTTTTCAAGTTGATTTTGAACAGATTCAAATGTTGATAAATTACATTGCAATTTACAAGACAATGGTGCAGATAATGGTCCTGAAATAACCCAACCTAATTGAGTGTCTTGCAACATTAAACCATCAGAATTCAGTGAAACCGAATCTGGTTTTAACATTCTCCAAAAGACTTCAGCACCTAATAATAAATCAACTTTATTTTTAACATAAAACTGAGGATCAGCCAAATCAAAATGTGGAGGAATATTCAATTCTTTTGCACTAAAAGAACAAGATGGTAATGAACCTGTAATTTCTTTAATTACATAACATTTTATTTCTGCATTAAAATCTGTTTGTGTTGATCTAAAATTTACAACACAACTGGCATTTAATGAAGCAGAAAAATTTCCAATACCACTAGTAACATAATTCTTGAGTCTTGTTTTTGGCAAATTCAACAGCATTTGATATTCTTCAGTAATAAAATTTGCCTGTGAACCGCTATCCAACAAAGCACGTGCATAATGTTTAATGTTATAATTATCAACAATCAGTACATTTGCCGTCGCTAACAAGATATTGCTACTACAACGATTACTAGTACAAATCGCCTTCTTTTCTGTTAGATGCAATAACAAATTATGCCTACCTTTGCATTTTTTGCATCCGAATTTGCGACACACCTCTGTTTTATGATTCGGCATAAAACAGTTCTCACAAAGCCCTAATGCTTGGACTTTGTCAATTCTATTTTGTACACATAATGCGAGAAATTCCGAACATTTAAAAATAGAATGATCCTTTTTGCAATAATAGCATTCATAACTTGACTTATTTACTACAAATGCTTTTTTATTAACAATGTTTAATTGCTTCTTTGGTTCAGAACGTCCCAACAACGTTTCTAAAAATTCCGCTTTTTGTTCTAAAAAGCATAGAAATTCCACAACAGATCTATTTTTTGAATTTGCTTTTAATCGAAGCTTTTCAGTTTCCCAATCTTTAGCTAATGACATATCTAATTTATTTTTAAATATGTATAAAAGAATAGTATTCCAACTTTCTATGGGTTCACCTAAAATAGACAAACAGTGTAAATGCTTGCTTGTTTTATCAGCGAAACTACGTAACTGAACTGAAGAATCACTTTTCAATTGCGGTAATTCCATAATTGCTTTAATATGATTATGGACCAATAACCCTGATTTGCTAAACCGTTTTACTAAAGATTCCCATGCTGTCTGATAATTGTTCTCATTAAAATCAAGAGAGGATATTATATCTGCAGCGGAACCAATAAGGCTTGAACGTAGATAATGAAATTTGTCAGTATTACAAATAGATTTATTATTATGAATCATGGATTCGTATTTAGTTTTAAACTCCAACCATTCTTCAAAATTTCCTAAAAACTTTGGAAGTTCAATAGTTGGCAATTTAAACTTTGTGCCTTTATTTACAACAGGGTGAATATCCACAACTTCAGATACAGGATTTAAAATACTAGTGGTACAATGGTCAACAGCTACAGAATCCGACTTATTAATAATAGCTGATATTGATTCTTCGGTTATAATTCTGGGATTCTTACTTGCAGCAATTGAATTACTACCTTCCAATGAAGTAGATTTTAATGATTGACTTTCCAAAGCTTTTGATTGAATTATAGCATTGAAATACAAATCTTCAACTTCATTCCGGTAGTCAAGTGTTGCATCTAAATCCGTTTCTTCTACCAATTCTTCAATATCAGATTGAATAGTGTTGAATTCTTTAAAATAATCCTCAACTTTTTGCCTTTTGTACTGCAACTGCGTTACCGTTATATCGCTAACATTAGTTGAATCAATACCTGACACATAATTGAAAAACTTAGTTATTCTCCCCTTTATTACACCACGCAATTTAATGCTACGCGCTAAAACCTCATCCATGACTTAAAAACTGACAAGGCAAAACTTCGAAACGTATCAACCTTTTGTTAATAATCAATTTCTATTTAACTGTCAAAGTCAGTCAAAATCTGATAAATTTCACAATTAAGATCTATGTTTCTTGCACAGAAAAATGAAATTTCTCTTGCTACCACAAGTCAGAACGTTTAAGGTTCGTTCAATATTCAATACTTGAACTAAATGGTAACTCTTAAAGAAAATACTTGGAACAGACTCACCCGATCTCAATTTCCTAACAATTAGTAATCGAATATTGGGCTAATGAATGAATCTCTTTTTCCGCTTTCTTTGTATCAGGACTCTTCTGCAAATCTCAGCTAATAATTGCTGCTTCCGCAACGATAACTGTTCACAAGACTGAGCTCCAGATAATAAATATTTGCTGCTTCTTCAACGATAACCGTTCGTAAGACTGAGCCTCCAATTAATAAATGCTGCTTCCGCAACGATAACTTCCGTTATTTAAATTGGGACTCCAATTCCTTCTCACGTTGATCGACGCCTTTTCCTTATTCTCCAAATCACAAATCCGGCTTCGATAGGACCATGTACTGAATTTTGTCAGTGCAAAATATAATTTGGTTTGCGATTTGGTTAATAAATTTTAATTGTAACGAATACCATTTTTTTTTATTGACAATTCTTACATAATTGTTTTTTTTCACTACTAGCGTCTGATGACATGATTATTAACCTTTTTTCCACTTGTAAAGTAGGCTTTCTCGGCATTTGTTCAAAGTGGTTAATAATTTTTTATTATTAACTAGTAGTCAATAATGAGAACTGTCACGCTGTCACTTTTAGAAAACACAACCCGAAATTTCGCTCAATGAACGTTTAGACAAGTTCTCTAAAACGAATAATTGCCACCATTCGCAATTTCCAGAGAAATTACATACCTAAAATTATCACATTTTGAAAAAATTCGAACGAAATTACTCTTTGAAAAATCTCAATGACAGAACAAAATACGGCCTATTTGACTTGTACTTCCACGTACTTGATTGACATGTTAAATTAATAAACAAAAATTCTGTCCAACCGTTAACTCTCTTATCAATATAATATGTTAATTTAGAGGATTTCAAGTGCTAGTAGTGAAAAAAATAGTATATATACCACGGTAGAGAAGTCTCTTATTGCCTTCGCACCTTACACCCCTCGGCGCAAGCGCCTCGAGATGTAATCTTGGTGCTCAGGCAATAATACTGGACTTCTCTACCTTGATATATAATGTACTATTATTTTATATTACTTGATTAGTCATAATTTCAAATGTACATAAACACAATATTTGCAACAGAACTCTATTTTCAACATTGGAAATAATTCGCATATTTTGAAGCCTCTTTCGGAATGAGAAGATCTGCCCCACATAGTTATCCACCAGCCGATTCTGGGGTGAATGAAAGTGTCGTAGCTGGATGTAAGTACATGATCATTGACAGACTGTTGTAGTAAATGTTAGAATACATTGTCGCGCATCATCTATCCATACGACACTATCTCCATTAGGTTTATTTTCTATTGTACAACCTAGCAATTTCACTGGGTTTCTGGTCACCTTTAGTCGCTGCAAAATTATAACGTTTCAAGTTTTGTTGATGTTATGCTTTAATTTATTGGCTTGAAGCCAATCGTTTATTAAGCGAGAGACCAAGCTTTTTCATGATTTTGGACTTTCTGTCGATCCGTCCGTCCGTGCGCATGTCTATGTCCATATCCATGTGTTAACTCGCAAACGGTTTCGAATTTTCCAATTCTGTGTTCAGTAATGGTAGTAGTATCGTCTGAAAATTGTACACATTTATGAACACCGATCGAGTGTGATAAGTCATTACCATAAAGTAGGAATAAAATAGGACCCAGCACGGATCCTTGTGGAACGCTAAGATAAATGAGATTTTTGGGTTTCCCTCGTATTATGTAGCAATGAAATTTATGCAGTAGAATTGAGGGTAACATGCAGTCAAAAGAGTTTGTCAAATTCTACAAAAGCGCAGTAGCCATTACAAACCATCTTCTTAGAGCAGGGATTCCCACCAACATTTTTCCAAGCACTCTCTCATCCAGTCGCTGTAATGACAAGTACTTCCACTAATTCCTAAACCTAAAGTTGAAAATGTTTTCGCCCCCCTCCCCCTCCCCTCTCTCCCAATGTTAATGAGCTAAGCATAATGTAATACAAATACATTGTTGGTACCTTGCTATATCGCAGTACCAAGTATACCGGAAAATAGCCAAATTAAGAGTTTTTGTTTTTTAATTGTTTTAGAAGGTTGGCATTTCAATTTTCTCTTTACTGTTATCTGGGTTTTTTGTTAACAAGTTGCCTAAAAATCAACAATAAACTAAATAAGTTGAGCAACTGCTTTGGTTGTCGCGTGGTTGGCTCTAAATCCGTACTGACAGTCACTAAGGACTGGCTTTGAAGTAAGAAAATATATTAGTCGTTAAGGACTATTATGATTTTGTAAGGGTCGCCAATAGTCTCAAGTGGCTTCATGGTTTTGACAGGTTTCCGAGCACCTTCTAGATCGCGGCTTTAAAGTCTGGACGGCTCAGCGTTTCCCAAGTTTACACTAATCTTTAAGAGATTTGAAGAGCGTTTAAGAATTCCATAGATTCCAAGGGATTGTAAAAGCCTTCATTAGTTGTTTTAGGAATTCAAGAACTTTTAGGTCTTTGAGCCTTTAATGCAATTTATATCTATCGATCAGAATGTCAGTTGTTTTTGAGATATTTGGAGCCTTTAAAAGTCTTCAATAGCCTACCATGCAAAAATAGCTTGATATATCCCTAATAGTCCTAATACTAAAAACTGGCTCTTGTAACATTCTGATGTCAAGATCTCGATCTATTTATAAAAGTGGCTGGAACTATCAAAAGTAGTCCTCCCACCCGTCTGCTCATCCATTCGTCTACACGATAACTAAAAACAATTGGGTGCACTTAAAGGTTAATTATCAAACAACATTCAAGAAAAAATGCGTGGCTAATTAACCCCAAATAGGAAGGGAGTAGCCTGGGAAGTTTTTTAGGGGGATACGGTAGAAAAATGTAAAAAAGCACTCGTTCCGAGTTTACCATAGCGGAAGTTATCATTTTTTGGGACATTAGAGAGTTAACTTTTCCATTAAAAAAAAGCGAAAAGCACCTGAAGCGAATTATTTAAATAATTAAATAATTATTAATTAAACGTGACATTTCGTAGTTATTGTTTGATATAAAAGGGAATATTGTCCACGTGTGAAGTTTCCTATTTGGAGTTCGTAACGAGGGTGCCCATTAACTAGTCTACCAGTAAATAAGAATTTACAGCGGGTCGGGTTGCATGTGACAGCGCCTTATGGTTAAAACAAACCACCCATAATAATAAGTCATTTGAAAACTGTAAAAATCGTGAAGTACCTTTCTCTTTGGGGGTGGCTATATTTGATATGGTGTTCTCAAAACCTTTGTGACTGGGTTGGAAACCTTGGTGGCCCTTGCGCTGAGGAAAACTAACTGTTGCGAATAACCCATATTCCTCTAACATATTCAGAAACAGCTGCAGTAGAGTTCAAAAGGTTAACAAGCGCAAGATTCTTTCACCGCAGCCGAAGGATTTTATTGGCGTTGCCCTTGGGCGTCGCCAACTTCTGTTTTTGTAACACATAAAAGTTCAAACGTGAATATACACAATCAATAAATCAGTAAGACAATTGCACAATAAATAGAGGTAGTCGCCAAACGCGCGTTACAAACTAAATTAATTCACGTTCATGAATATTGCTAATTTATTGGGGGCGTAAATTATAGGTTGTCAGGGCTGGCGCACATTATACGTTTTTATTTTCCGGTTTTACGCAATGCGTGTTTTATATAATGGGTGGTGTCCATAACACAATAGTAATATTTACAAAAGTTCATCTGTTTGGACCCTTCATGATATGCGGATGAATTAGATGGCGAATTTGAGATCTTAACAAACCATGACTTGACTGAATACCTTCCAGTTAGCTCATTCGTCTGTAATAACGTTAATTGTAATCTGTAAATGTAATTTAATTTCGTTATGTTGTAATGTACCTAGGTAGTTTAATTTCTTCGACTTTAAATAGTTGATAATAATGATTCTGCAATTTCAATCGCAACTGTTTTAATTAATGACATTGTGTAATGCCGGAATTTCTGTCTTATGTACCTGTACAGTTTCGTGTGATCTAATCGTACAGACAGCATTTAATGCATAAATTATACGAGCTATGAGAACAAAACTGTGTAAAGGTATCCACTGGCAGCATTGTGGGCAAAAAAGTCATTTGAAGAATTGCGGGGCCATACATTGCAGTATATGAGACACCACCCTTGACAAGTAGGGGAAGCTACTCATGAATTGGCCAAATGTTCATTATGTTTCAATATTTTTAATTAAACCCTTATGGAAGAATTTCGGAGTGTAGCTTCGCGTAAATTATATGATAAATGCAATTTATTCCGCATGGCTGGTGTATGGTCCTATTTGAACCATAGCTTTAGAGATTTCCTTATACAGGGTTCAAAATGACAGCAATTTTTTTACGGTCAACCAAAATGGAAATATTGCCGGAATGAGCGTTTTAATAGTTATTTACATAAAAGTCAGGAAAATGACACATTACTAGCGAGGATGTATTGAAATACGAAGCCCCTTTGGGGCCGAGTATATTTTTCTGATTTAAGTAATGTCATTTTACTGACGAGATTGGCTCAAAAATTAGGGTTTGAATATCTATTTTGTCGAGCATAGGAAAATTTACACTAATACCGCTTCATAACGAACATGAACAAAAGTATGTCTAGAGATAACAAGCGATAACCGCGAAACCGTATTGGGGAAAGCGAGCCCGGTTGCCACGATTATCGGGCGAGATTTAAATAGCGAGAGACGTAGGCCAGTGGACATTTCAAGCTTGATTTTGCGAGTCGAAATGTACCACTTTGGATGCGCGAAAAATTTAATTCTATGCTAATTTTCGCGTACTACGTGAGGTACGCTGAAATTTTATTTTTAGTGAAGTTACGAGTGTGGGCCCATACCAAATTCGAATCAGGAGATTTAAGATCAATTTGCTTACCACGGCACGTCAATAACTGTAATTTTTTTTAATTTGTATAAATTAGTGGTCGGGTAATTTTAGGAATTTGCGTATTAATTTTGGTTAGAGGTAATTTTGATATTACTAAATGAATCAACCCGTGGAAATTACTTGCCTGGAACAGATTTGTATTGTATTCATTGATACGAATCCAAACAAAAGATTTTTGGTACCTATTCTGTTGCATTGATGGAAATTTCCATTTTAGATTCAGAGGTGTGTATATTTTAAATAGGAGAACAGGAGTATTAGATTTTGAATTTCAGGGTTTAAGAGGAAATAAAGGGTCGCAAGCAACCATGGTTGCAAGGTAAGCGTTATAAAAATATTTTTATTATTGAACTATAGCCGTGGGTAAATTAAAAATTAATCTCGGAGTAAGAATTTTGGAATTTTGTTTTACAAAATTAGACCTAAATATAATTACATTCTTTGAAGGAAGAAGAAACTAAAGGAAATGTTGGAAGAAATTTTAGATACGTGGATCTAATTAGTGTTAAGCTCTCACTTTATTTAAAAGAAATGCTTGTTCTTTCTCAATGCGATTTTAGGGTGTTCCAAGAATGATTTTTGTGCCTTTGGCATCTTACTTGGTTTGGACTCTCACTGAGCTTGTGTTTTATTATGCCATCGCGTTGCCATCGTAATATCTTTATTAACGAGCGACTCAAACTCGTTCGTGATTCTGAACTTTCTGTCTATCCGTCCTCTCGTCCGTCTGTGTACATCATGGCTAACTCGCGAACGATTCCGAATTTTCCAATTCTGTTTTCAGTAATAAGTAGACAATGGTCAAGGGACTAACTGGTTAAATTTTGGTAATTTGGACTTTCTATCCGCCCGTCTGTGTTTGTCGTTCGTTGTCTTATTGGTTTGAAACGGTTTATTTAGTTGTGCTCCTTGACTATTAAAATGCCTGACCTGTTAACTTTTTAGCGCATTTTTTAAGAATGAAAAAAGTGCTATTGTTTGCGTTTTATCCGTCCGTCCGTCCGTCTGTTCGGACCCACTTTTGCGGTTTGTAACTACTTTTAGGGGAATGGTTCTAGTCCTAAAGTGCCCATTTGCAATATGTAGTCTGTACATTGAAGGTGTGCCAGACAGCTATCAAATTACGCTGTCTCAAAGGGGACCTCCCCCCGCCCCCATGAATTATTTCCAAAGATGCTGTTTTTGAATGTAAAATGTGCATAACTTTTACATGCATCGACCAACTGGTCTCAGAAATTGCATACGTATGTTTTTAGTGCTGCCAAGTAAAATTAAAAATGGCGGGGGGGGGGCACGTTCTACCCTTCATGGTATTCTAATGAAAGGTCTCACCGAAATGAATTGGTTTGTAGAGGGAGGAGGTAGAAATTACTTTCATCTTTCATGGTATACCAATTAATGGTCTCAACAAAAGGAATTGTTTTCTACCAACTACCACTCTACTTACTCCTTATCAAAAGGAAGGGTTGAGGGAGGGGGCTCCTTCATGGTACTCTAATGAAAGGTCTTAACGAAATGAATTCATTTCTACCACCATAGCCTCCTCCTCAACTCCTCATCGTGATGGGATATAAATAATTCTTTATATCTCAAGAACAAATTTTTGGAGGATGGTAGTCACAAAGGGCGATTGGGACGTCTGGAAAAAATAGAATTTCCCAATTTATTATTGTAGGAATAAGTTTCATCCATGTCATCTACACTTACTTCAAGAATCGGAGGAAAATATTTCCATAGAAGAAATAATTTCTATCCATGGGTATTGAGATAAGAAAGAAAAAATCTTACAATTGCAGTTCAATTTAACTTAATGATTACCGACACCATTTTTGCTACTGAGATTTCCATTTCTTCGCTCCATTAGACTATCAGCACCGTTGGTTTTTAAATCTAAAGAGTGGAATTACTGGAAACTATGTTTTAGGACCTTATTTTATGAGATTATGATTTTCCATTAGCCCTACGAAATAGAATGTGGTTTCAACATTATAACTGGACAGCCTGGAACTATTTAGATACCATAACCAAGTTTCCAAAAAGTCGAGAAGGTTCCTGTTCGTTGGCCCGTTATATTTTCCGAGTTAAGGACAATTTTTATTAGGCTCTCTCTCCTGTTATCCATAGAGGAGACTATGAAACCGAGAATACATGAGATGCCTTCACAACTGTTGCACCATTAGGGATCGCTAATTACTTATTACTGAAGCATACTGCATAATACATAACTGTACATGTACATACAAGGCCCACTTGTGAAGAAAATCGGGATATATAAGGGAAGAATTAAGGAGCCTCAACTCTCTTCGTATAATATTTGGAGAAAGGTGCGTAACATGGAGCATGAATTAAGTACAGCATAAAACAAATGCATGCATAATTATCACAGGTGATAGAATGGAAGCAAAAAGCTCATACATATGTTTATACTAAAACAGCTATTACACACACTATATACAACAAAATTAATAGTTACTGAAAGGTGAAAGCGCACTGTGTCAATGCTAAAAATGGCTTTGCTCTATTATAAATAGACAGGAAATATATAATCCATTATACCTTTTGATTATAGACCTACTGACGGTGCTCATTATTTTGACCGAAAAAGTTGTAATTAAAATTATTCCCAATGTATTTTGTAACACTTAAATACGACAAAGGTGTTTTAACCTGTTTACGTACATTATTTTTTGTGAGAAAATGGTAATAATATGATAATTATCCGTAAATAACTGAACTTTACTTTGTGGCGCCCATAATTTTACATAAAACGTGTGGGGAATAGTCCATTTTCTTGTAAATTCGGCAAAGAGTTTGTGCGTGAAAAATATTCCTCATTATGAAATGCAAACGCATTGTTAAAGGGACATTAATCCTTTTTTAGATTGCGATCTCAATGCCATAATGATGGTTGCGGCATTGAATTGTTCTTTAGAATTACTTTTGCCTCTAATTAAATAATCTCAGTTTTGACAAGTTCAAAATACTTTCGGCGCTCGTGCAACCGTTAAATGATGTCTATTGTCAAATCGAAAATTATGTTACCTACATTGCGATGATAACCCTTTCATTTCCGGACTCTTTGACGACGAAATGTGTCCTTTTTCTTTCATAAATCTACTACGAGACACTAAACATTTAGGTTTTTTCCTGATTGCTATTCAATAAGGTGACCAGACGTACTCTTTTTAAGAGTAATGCTCTCTTTTCTGACCTATTGTTCGGTGTACTCTTACTTTTTAATTAAATGGAAAAAATGTTCTCTATTTCGCAAAAGGGAAACAACAACCAACGCTTTGGTTCGCCTTTACTAAAATTAAATTAAATAAAAAATAACACAGTTATTTGCCTCGTAAGAGTCGTAACTCGTCCTTGCGCACCGAATGCACGTTCAGCACTTTACGGGGGAATTTTCATATTGCACTGCACTTGCTTCTGTAATTTTGTGGTACAAACTTCGCTGTCTTCTGTCTTAACTTAAAAAAGTAAATTTACTTTGTGTTTACTTTATGCCTTGCGATATGCGTACGTGGTATATGCATTTTTTTTATTTTTAGTAATTTTGAAGGTGTATTTTCAGTAGCGGTGAGTGTAATTACTCTTCTATCACCATTTGAAGAGCCTGAGAACTAACCCTACGTCACACCCAATCGATTATTGCAACACCTGTTCGTTGTACTCTTTTAATATCTAATATTTCTGGTCACCCTATATTCAATATTGTTGTTAGCGGTCGTATAACGTCCGAATTGCTAATTGCTTTGTCTAGATTTTAATTAGAAACAGAGGGAACGCATTCACACGTGTCAATCATTGAGGGAATAACAAAAGAGCTCGAGTTCCAATTAGGTACAAATGCTTGTGGAAGTGGAAGTCCTTCCAGGGGGTCAAATCAAAACGCACTAATATCTTTTTCCTAGGGCAATTGGTCTTAGGTAAATCGCTATACAAGGTGAAAATTTTGTCTGGAACACTTCAAAATAACATTTTTTAAAGAGGCTTCTATGGTATTCAATATTATAAAAAGTTCGCTACCACTCTACATTTAGTTTAAAATTATGGTCACTGGTCAGTGACGTATTATTATTAAGTAATTTAAAAATCCAATATGGCGCCTATTTAACTTTAGGAAGCTGCTAAATGTTCCTCAAAAGTAGCCATCTTGCATTTTTTTTACATCAATTGTAAATTAAGTATATCAAAAACAGTAACTTTTAAACTTTAAACTTTTTTTCTGTATCTCGTATACTTTTGATGATATAAGACATTCAAGGAGATGACCGATTTTAGTTTTTTTGAAATTTTCGTCCAACCTATTCAATATTTTCAACTTTCACAAGCAAATTTTAAATAAGAATATATATAACTGCAAAACATTGTCCGTTTAACCAGTCATTAATAATAAGAAAGTTAAACATGCAATCCCACGCGATCTGGGCACACTGTATATGCTCGTTCAAGAAATACACGTGAAAATCAAAAAAATTGTTGAATTTCATAATGACCCTATATTTTCTTAGCTAAAAGAGATACGGAAAAATGTTTATTAAAAAGATGTTCGAATTTTTTCATTAAAAAAAACCATTTTTGAGGCCTTTTGAAAACGGAAGATTATTTAAACTATTTTCTGTATCTCTTCTATAACCTAGAAAATATAGGGAACATTATGAAAGTGGCCATTTTTGAATTTCCCCTGAATCTCTAAAGCGAGCGGTTATTTTAAAATTTTGATTTTACCATTTTAAGTTTGACCTAAAAAGAGCACATGACGCCCATATTACTTTTTTTTGGTAGACTAAAAATTACGGATATACAACGGTAAAAAATGGGACACCCTGTACATGTTAATTAACCCAGACTTAAATCACATTTATTAGATTTACTAGGAACTCTTGCGATTTGAGACTTCGAAAATTAGCGGACGTAGAGAGACGCTTAAATGAGGGAATAATATACGATCCGAATTTAAGGCACATTTGGTTTTTAAAAAAAAATGCACCTACGATTTATATTTATTTTTCATAATTTTTCGATGTTTATGGGTTTTGTTACGAGAGAAAAAAAATCCAAGTTTCTCGTTTTTCCACACGTCTTTTGAACAAAAGATGTGAAAATCCTTACGTATGTACTAATTTCGGACGGAAAATTTTCTGCTCGTTTAAAGACTGTTTTTGATTTTTGTCTGTTTGCCTAGTGCATCACTCTTCACTATGATTTCAATTTTCACTTTCGAACTGTTCAATTAATAGGCCATGACAATAATATTGTTTGATATGAGTTTTAAACGATTTAAAAATAAAAATAAACAAATACAAATTGTGCATATAGTACCTACGCCTATAAAAAGCACAATTTGAATGCACCAGCAATGGACGCGTTTTGATATTGATCTTCGAGAATTCTCCAATGACTTGAGAGGGGCAGAAAACGTTTGAAAATAATACACAAAGGTCATAAAAACTTAAACAGAACGTGTTTCGACAGCAAAGCTGTTATCATCAGCAAATTTGTGATGTTCGGTACACTTTTAAATTTTTTTATCGCGTAGATAAATAACATTATTAAAAAGATGCAAATTAATGACCAATTGACAGTTCTGTACATTGTTGATCAGATTGTTATGCTAGTACCTACTCTTTGTTATAGGCAAAAAGTGCTGATTAACCTATCTTTAAACATGCTTTTGTAACGTTTTCTTTTTTACTAATTTATAGATACTCTAATTTCAGTAATATTCTTACACCGTCTATGTATTTCCTTTGCAAACCCGTTTAGTTAAGATGCAAGTTATTTCGATGGTGGAATTGTTATTACCTAGTTCTTTATTTTCGCCGATAGAGGCCATTGACTTCATTCTCTTGTCGTTATAGTTCATGCTTTTATACACCGATTTGTACGGACAATTCGTTGTCAGTCAAAATTTTGCTTTTGCTAGTGCAAAGTCATTCGAATTACTGGGTTTTATTGAGTATTAATTAAGGTTTTTGTATTCGATTTACACTAGTGTCAGACGTTAAACATGGCTATCGCAATATTTATGTGCCGCACTATCTCTCTTATTTGTTTGTGTTGTTATCTGTGACAGATGAGGCAGAAAAGCCCCTTTCTGAGCTCAAAATACCGTTACGATAATCGGTTTTTAGTTTTGGACATTGAAAACAATGTCTTTTTTTCGAATGAAACGTAAAAAAATTATTTTTAGTTAAAAAGCAGAATGGAAACCTGAAATCAGCAAGTTCATAATGTGCAAAGGAGTAATAGGAAGTTAAGATGCAAAATCATTTTTATGGGCTGACTTACTGATTCCCCCAAACCAAAGCACGACATGTCACCAATGTCCTCTTACGCAAAAAAATTGTGAGGTTTGGTTGTTTATCATAATAAGGATAACAAACATTGAAAGTTGTGTTTGTGAGCAAAAGCGGAGCACTACCTACCTTCAGACAGCTTTATCCGTTAAGTCTTTCGAAAAATTATGATGAAAGGAGTCATGGAAATGACGGTTCACCTCAGAATCTCTAGTCGTGGGTAATGCTAATCTTATATGGTTTGGAACTAGCTAGCAACAAGTTGCTAATTTCTCTGTTAACCTGGTATTTGAGAAGTATGTGATGCCCCATGTTTTGGAATCGACTCAGCGATTGGTCCTTTGATACCAGAATATACTGTTGTTAGAAACCACTTATCCTATTTTCGTGCTTACGGTAAATTCTCATTAATGCGTATCATACCCTACAATTTCGAGTGTAATTACTAAATACTTTAGTCATTAGGGACCCAATTAGCAGCTGAATGATTAAACATTTTTAATTATTCTCCATCGCCTAGTTTAAAATAGGTAAATAAGTTAATTTGTTCTAATCGGACTAATCGCAAAACAGCCCGGGATATTGAAAGTAAAAGTACTCGTTGTACTAAACTATGTTTATGTAACACAATCATTCAGTACTAATTATCCGCGTACAGGAAATAACGCTTTTGCTGTGGACATCGATTTTGCTCCACTTTGCGCACACTTTCGTAGGGTTTTTGAACTTCTTATTAAATATTACCACAGACTATTAATCTACGGCATTACCTACCAACCAATAAAGTGTAATTACTTTAATTAGGAAATGAAGGCAAATTAGCTTCATTAACATGCGACTGAAGTAATTCAATCTAATGAGGACTTTGACCACAGTCAGAGATTTTATTACTTTATTACAATGTTATTCTTCAACCTAAGGGTGTGTTGAAGTTTATAAATTTTCTAATTACCACATTCCACTTTGAAATGCTGCAAGCAAAAATAAAAATACTAAAAAATTCGGTTGACCTATATAAAAGCTAATGTGAGAAAGTAATTAGGCAGCTTTAAAGTACAAATGAGAAATCTACAAGTAAATAGGAATTACCAAGGATGTTTAAATATTTATGCATTATTCACGTGCCAAAAACCATGTCCAACTCGAAAACTGAGATAATGCCAATATTATAATAATAATAAATAATGTTAAGCAATCTTATAGAAAATAGGATCAGAAAGTTCGAGGCGCGCCTGTTCTCCGTCATGTCAAGAAGACAGCCGCCTCATGGGAAAGTAAAATTTCGAGTCGAACTTGTTTGATTTTTTTTTTGGAGTTGAAATTTCACTTTATATTAATTTATTATATAGATGTGCGAGATGAAGGCTTTTATTACACGCGTTATAATTGCGTAAAGTTGATACGTGAGTGAGCTGTTGTATCATCAATAAAAGTAATATATTTATGTAATTGGGATGCTACGTAGTAATTTTTTTAGATTTTGTATAATAGAAACAACATTTTACATTATTATGATCATAGGAAAATTGCTATAAATAATTAATAGGTACGAGCTAGTGGAGGATTACGAGATGCTTCAAAATACTAAAGTTCTTTAAAATTGCTTTCCAAACGTAAGACACTTTTCGGTTAATTTGTAACCTACATTTTTTGCACCTTCAGTGTTAAAGATTAAGAAAGCAATCAGCGTCATAAAATTGTATCATACTTACAAATGAGGAAATTGTTTTAAGGAAAGAAAACAAATAAACCATGTATTTTTCTAAGGTACAATGTGTCTTTTTTTTTAATCGGTGGAAGTACACAAAAATTTGGGGTGCAATCTGCGCCCCAAGAATGCTTAAAGGATTTCGGAAGTGCAAACCTTTTGGGCTTCAAGACGTACAAGATTAAGTTTATCGCGATTAAAAATCTTCAAGTCTTAGTAGGTTCAAGGCTTCTCCTAAAGCGATGAATTCCATGCAGCTGAATCTTCGTAGCTTTGGAACGTTGGGGTCTGCTTAAGACTTTTTGATTTGAACATTTGAAACCTTAGAATTTGGAAGCGCGGTTTTGAAGCCTGGAGACAATAAGGAAGCCTTAAACGGTTAAAGTCCTTGAGCCTTGATACAGGAAAGCGTTGAAGCATTCATGCTTTCGTATTATCTTGAGAGTCTTACATTTCTAGAGCCTTGTACGTCTTCATGTATTGAAGGGTTGAAATCTTAAAGCCTTTGAAGAACTTTTGAAGAATTCAACGCTTAACGTTTCGGCGCCAACGCACCCAGGCTTTAGAGCTTTAACCATTGCAAGGTTTCTAAGGCTTTTAGTCCGCAAAATACAGAAAAATTTTAAGGTGTCAAAAACTTCAAAGGCTTCTAAACTAGCAAGCATGAAATTTGTAAGGTGTCAAAATTCCAAAATATTGAAGGTTTCCACACGACAGCCCCAAACGTATAGAAATTTAAACCCTTCAAATTGTTATCGATTTCAGGGCGACCAGACTCCAAGCTCCAAAGTTTAAGTTTTAAAGGTTTCCAAAATTTTAAAGCTTTCGAAGGATTACAACGTTTGAGAGTCCAAGCCTACAAAATTTCCAAAGCTCCAATACTTTGAACCCAACACATTCACAGTACGATTATCAAGAGTTCAAAGCCTCAACGCTTCTAAAACTTCGGAGCTCAAAATCTCATATTCCTGAATACATTAAAGGCTTCAAAGCTTCACAAATTAAAGGTTTCCATGTATTTTGATATATCAAGGCTTTGAACCCCCAAAAGTTTCAAAGGGTATATATTCGATCCGCCTGGCATTCGTGTCTTCTTCATTATTTTCATTTATTTTGTAACTTATACTTTAAAAAGGTGATAATTGATAAAAACCACTCTTTATTATTTATTACTATACATATAGTTTTTTCGAGGTTTAAAAGAATAGCTAAATGGATGATTAATTGTAATGACTGTGATTGAGATGTCCTGCTATCGAGCTGTCACTAAAATTCATGTAAGATATGGCTAATCTTCTTCAACACCACATAACATTTCGGCACAATATCCTTAACGCTTCACTGTATGAAAAGATACATAAAAATGCCGATCTACTCAACATTTTCCACACAGTTTGTTGAGGAATTCTATTGAGACCAGTAAATCAATGCCCAACCAAAATTCCATTTAAGGTTCAGTTGAAGAACAAAGATATTTTGAAATGTGCCTCAAAAATGTTTAAAACATTTCGGAAATTTGAAGCTTAGTTTTGGAAAGTTTATTGAGATTGCAAAACTTCAAGTCTTGAGATCTTTTAGCTAAATCTTTGTAGCTTTGGAACATTCGGATTTTGTAGTCTTAAAGCTTTGAGCTTTGAAGCCTTGGAGGGTTGACGCCTTACAGCTTTCAACATTTGAAACAATAAAGATCAAGGAATTAAAGCCTTAGAATCATAGAACATTAAAATTGCTGCAATTTTGGAAACAACCTGGAAGTCTTCAATAGTGAAAAGTTTTTTTAATTGCATGGAAGCATTCACACATTCTGGTCATCTTGAAGATCTTAAACTTCTAGAACCTTGAGTCTTGAGGCGTTGAAGGGTTGAAATCTTAGAGCCTTTGAAGAATTTGAAAGCCTCAAGCATTGAAGCTTTAAAGAATTTCGTTGTTTCAAGCTGTGGAAGCTTTGAAGTCCTGGTATGTAGAAGGCTCGATACCTTAATTCGTTAAAGCCCAGCTAAATGCTTAAAGCCTTGGAACATCGGGACCATGCAGCACTAAAGGTGTAGACTTTTTAGTCCTGAAGCATCGGAGAGTTGACCCTTTAAAACTTTCAACATTTTATAAATTGGAGCCTTTAAGCATGGGAAACTTGAGGCTTTGAAACAGTAATTTCGAAACTCCAAGGAATTGTCGGAGAATAACCAGAAAACAGAATTATTCAGATATTTTGCATGTTTGTTTTTTTTCAACACAACGGAAACGTACATCCAAAAAATAAAAATAACTGGTAACTTTTCCCAAATAATATGAGGATTTAAAATAATTCTGGGGAGCTAGTGTCCAAAAATCCCCAAAATTTTGAGTTTTTTTAAGTTTTTTCTCGGGCACTAATAGATAAGTCCAATTAATGGCTTTACCTAGGTTTTTGGGATATATTTGGCCCGGAATTTTCTCCTCCACGTCATCCAAACTGGTAACGGGTGGTCGCTTAGGAATTTAAAAGTATTTTTTAAAATTCGTATTTTGTTCAGCATAGGAAAATTTACACATGTGTTGCTTCATAGCGAACGTGAACAAGGGAATGTCTGGCGATAACAAGAAACGTATTGCGAAAGGCGAGCGCGGTTGCCACGATCTCTTGGGACCTAAAGTTTCGTTCCGATTTGTTTAAATCCAGACACGTGACAAAAATGCAGGTTTACTATTCGTTTAAAAGGGCATGCTAGTCGAGATCGTTTCGTTCAGAAAGGAAGGCCCGTTTCGGTATTTCTACCGGGCGAGATTCAAATAGCGAAGGAAGTGGTAGAGCGGAACATTTTTGTTTGAATTCGCAAGTCGAAACGTTTGGGTGTGTTAAAAAATTATATTCGAAGACGAATTGGCGTATTCATCACGGAGTTAAAGCGGTCTGTTTCCATATTTCGAATATCAATTTCTAATCTGGGTCCTAATTCGTGATTTCATAGGAATAGAATTAGTGAGAGAAGTGGAGTGGAGTTCTTTCGTAAAACAAAATAACCTATTCTTGATTGGTTTTAAAAGAGACCTCCGCCCCCCCTTTCCCTCACTAATTCTATTCCTATGAACTCAAGAATAAGGGTCCTGAAAGGAATCTCATCCACGTCTAATTATCTGAATTTTGAAGAATTGCGTCAAAGACACTCTAATGCAGAATCATTATAACATTTATAACAAATAAAAAGGTTTTCGCCCTTTAGCGCATTTTCCATGCGTTTATCAGTACCTACTTTCCAAATGGCTATGGCTATACTCTACCGAATGTAAAGAGAACGAACTAAATATCTTGAAAACTGTAGGAGTAGTTAAGGCCTCGGTCAGACGGACAGACGCATAATATGCGATACGTTTGCTTTTACTAAAAGCATTTTTGGATAAAATTTCAAAGAAATATCTCCATACATACGAAAGTTGGTATTGCGCAATTTGTACATGCGCACATCTGATTTTTACTATATGCGATATGTTTGCCTTTACGACAAGTATCTGTGGTTAAAATACATTAATAAATAACAAAGTTGATATTAATTAATTAATTTATTATTAATTAGTTTGTGAAGTTCTCGGTAGGATCGATGAAGTGCAAAAATTTGCATAACAATTAACAGCGCAGAACGGCTCTGACCTTGGTCGAATGTATTTTGAATTTTTTATCACTTTTTTACCACACAAGAGCAAATTTCATCCTAAAAGCGAAAAGTGCCCATGATTCGTGACTCTGGCATGTAAATTGACTTATAAAGTTAACAACTTTGAACTTATCTGGACCGGTTAATATTTATTGTATCGTTTTTGCTATTCGAGCGCAATTTACTCGCGGCATTATTTGTGCTTAATTTCTGCATAAAAAAAGCATTCATTTTGAAAAAGTGGAAATCGCCTTGAAATTTGGCCATTTGAAACTGGGCCAATCAGTTGGATTAGTGCACATATTTTCATTCCAATGGCAGAAATAAGCGGCCCATAATTGGTTCCATTTTTATGCACAAAGTCTGGATTTCAAGTAATATAAATTGCATTTATGAAGAATTCCTTCTATGAACTTTCTGGTAGTGCGTACTGCGTGAAATGGAAAGTAAGGTGCGCGAATAGGGAGTGTAACGCTCGGGGTATCGGTTCAATTTTAGTCTTGGAGTTGTCTCCACTGAATCTCCCACCTTTGGCAACTGGACTATGCGATTAGTTAACGCGCAAATTTTCGAAAAAATAATCACGAAGTTTGCAAATTACGCTAATTTGACTTGCAAATGAATTGTCGGCAAAGGAAATGTGTAACACAGCGATGATCTCATTTATTTACTAATAGAAACTGTAAATGACGAATGATGAGCAAACACAAACCACCCTTCACTGAAAATTTTTGTTCTTCCAATATTCACATTCAACCACATGGAAGTAATGAGTACTTAATTGTTTTAAAACAAAAACTCCAAATAAGTACGTTTTTGCACCGTGTTGCTTATGGTGGGTAGCGAATTTATGTGCCCAAACTAAAAAAAATATACCACTACCGTGTAGGAGAGCCCGACTGGGCGTTGCCTGATTGATATCTAATAAGTAGGTGCCTACCTAAAGCAATAATTTAGCGCATTATTGTGTGTAAATGAACTTTTTCGGAATGTCACGACATTTTGCAAATACAGAAGACCATCATGCACGTTTATTTAAATCCACCTATCGGCCCCATCAGCACAATAGCTTCTGTGGGCACTGAATCCAACATTTTTACATTTCTACAGGAATAACTTTCATTATTCAACAGCGGAAATGTGCACAATTGAAACAGATCTGCTGAAGCGTCATACGCTCGCTTGTATATTCTGTGATAAAAAGAAGTTTAATTTTTTGAACAATAATGCCCTTTAACATGTTCACGGTTTGTTGGTGAAAGAACGAAATGGCTCATATCCGCTGATGACAACCTGCGGACAGGGGTCTACCTTACCTTTTGCTCTTATATTACACACGGTATTCTAATTTAAATCGGTAAAACGATCTTAAAGTTCTTCACGTGAAGTTTTATAGTGAACATAACCGTGCCAGTGTCCAAAGACTTCTAATTTTCAATAAGAGTTACACGATCAACTTAAATTCGCTGCACAGTTTCCAAAACACAACACACAAACCCTCATAAGGACTGAGAAACTGTTAAACGTTTCTTTTTGGCCTATCAAAATAAGCATTTGTACTGCCGCTTCTCCATAACCTCTCATATTGTTTATGAATCGTAGAACCCACGCTAATGTCCTACAATTAGTGAATATGAAGAAAATTTGACATAATACCACACCCATTGTAGCGTACCGGCATTGACACAAAAGTTTTCTTCATTTTTGATGTCACAGTTTCTTCATCCACTTATAATGGGTTTCTTTCATCAACCATTTAGAAGGTTTGAACACGGATTATTCGTACTCCCTTGGTGGCCGTTTCAAATCAATATTTTGCTAAATTAATTCTTTCGCCATTTTCAACTTCACATCTAATAAATTTCATGAACTGTAATCGGTGATTAGAATTTTCGGCATCTTCTCTTGCTTTGATCATGTTATCATATTAAAAAACGTGCATTCTTTAATAGTACCTTACGAAAAATAGTGCTTTCGATTAAAAAAGTCACCCTCTTAGTTCTGTACCGCACGCCACTGTAAACAATTTTTAAGCATGTAGATTTACTTAAAAATGTTAATTGATTTTTAAAATAAATTGATTTGACATAACGAACAGGAGAATAACGTTTTTCCTAGGCAAACTAGTTTTATTATACAATTAAATAATACAACTATTTAGTATTTATATTGATACATCCAAAAAAGTACACTATTTAATAATATTTAACGAAAATTTACCATTAAAAAAATTATGCCCTCCCTCCCCTATGCAGATGTAGCGCCACTGATCACAAATTTAAAGTGCGTAGTATATTAGAAACTTGTTACAATTTTGGTTACATTAAAAATTGTCTTTAATAAAGTCTTGCGTTGCAAGATATATCCAGTGTTCCAGAGGAAATGTTCACCCTGTATATCAAAAGTGCTTAATTTTGTTCTCAGTCGACTTTGACTCGACTAGTTTAGAATTAATTTTGAAATAACTGGAGCTAAAAGTGAAAATCGAATTTCACCAAATTCTTCTCTTCAACGGAACTCTAAAACCAACAGAGGTACCTACGTCAAAAATGCTACGCTACAGTATCAAATTGTAGTTTTTTAATTCCAAACATTTTGCTCACCGGAAATCAAGGGTAATATAGACATTTAAAACATATATTTATATGCGAGCACTACTTTGTTTGAGCCCTTTGAGCTCACCCCCTTTTAAAACGACGAATTTTTAAGCGATTTAATGTAAATGGACATGTACGAGTATATCTTGTAAAAAGCTTCAAAATTGTTTTTTAATGTACTTTCTATCATAAACTTAAAGAAGTTAATGATTAAACAAGTAAGAAGATTTTCGCAAGGCGAAGTAACTTTAGCGCATTTTCCATTTCCATTTCCTTTATAGCATATTAACAGAAATAAACTTATTATTATTATCATTGTTTGATCATCATTTCTTAAATGGCCATAGCTATGTGCGTTATATTTTTTAATTCATTCTTGGCTCAATGAAGAAGTGCAAAACACTGAACATTTTGACCACCCTTTCAATTCGGTTTCAGAAAAGGTCACTCCACCAATCATCGTTGAGACCATTGCAAGAGCCTTTGATCGAGTATGGACAATTGTCTGAAATACAAAATTCGACTACTTCAAATACCTGACTACATCAAATCCATACTATTCTCGTTCCTAGAAAATCGCAGTTAAAATTCATGCATCCCTATCTCCCACCAAAAAATATACATGCGGTAGTCCCTCAGGGTAGTATCCTAGGCCCAATCCTTTTCAATATCTATCAACGCAGACCTAGCAATGTACGCAGACGACAGCCGTAATAACTAAAGATTAATGCTTGAAAACGGCTATCTTTATATACCGGGTGGTACACGGTAAGTAAGAACAAAGGGATTTAACATGGGAAATTAGTTTTATGCAAAATCCTGCTCCCCTGTACATTTTACAGAAAAAACTGTAGAGTTTAAAGTTGTTCAGAATTAAGTCATGGCTATTGCTACTAATATCAGAAATGTTGAAATTTATTTTTAAATTTGCGGGCATTGTAAAAACAGTTTTGTATGCACCTTTTACAACTTTAAACTCTACAGTTTTTTCTGTAAAATGTACAGAAGGGCAGGATATTGCATAAATCTAATTTTCCATGTTAAATCCCTATGTTCCTACTTACCGTGCATCATTGGTGATGTCAAAATTGAAGCAAGTGGTGGTTTTGAAAGCTTGAAATGCATTTGTGATAAGTTATTAATATTTTTTAGTGTAAATATTTTTTTAATTAAACCACAATAGGGGAGGATTTTTAACGATTGAAATATTCTGAAATAATGTTCCAAAGCATCTAACAATCATTACTTAGTTCATCTGAATTTTACTTACCCTAAGCTTTCATATATCATTTTATAGGTTGTGATAAAAATGGGTAGTTTTCAGAGCACCCTTCGGCATAATACGAGTATCAATTTTGAAGGGGAGTGTAAGTGTAAGTTGGACTTAAGCAAGTAACTAGCTATTGCGATCGCCGTTTTTTTGGATATGTCAAAATTTTCATCAAATGTCCTTTAGATCATTTTAAGCGGGTTTTTAAGAATAAAATGTTTGTCCGTCTGTATGTGTTAATAATTTAAATTGATGATCCGACCTTTTTTTTTAAATATGAGTATCTCACTGTGTTGCTGTTGTGAAAAAAACTGTCATAATAATAACAACTAAAAAACTTAATAATTTCTAGGGCGCAGTGGCTAGAAGGAGGTAAAAATGTTCTGTTATTTTACTTTACATGAACAAATGACATGAATTGAAGTAAAAAAGGGCGGTTATTGTTTCGGTTAAAGCAAGAAATTATTTGAGATTTGAAACCTGGAATAAACTTCATGAGGCTTTTATTCATAATTCCTGCAAATCAACTTTCAAAAGGCCCAGCGAAATCAGCTGTAAGACAGGCAGGAAGAAGAGTTAGTGAAGGAAACGAATTCGATTTTACGTCTAAATGCTTTTATTGCGGTTGAGTCAGTTGCAAAATAAGCTATTTATCATACCAAAAAACGTGTACCTAGTTTTTGGCGATTTTCTCGAATTTTGTTTGGTATAGGAATGATCTTTTTTATGTTTTATTGTTCAAATTTAAGTCTTTACCAAAATTTTACTACCCCGCGCAGACTGTACGATGAAAAAAATGGATTTTTCATCTTCCTAAATGGGTGACTTTTCTCGAAAATCGTGAATATCTCGGAAACGGCTCCATTTTGAGGGCCCAAAAAACAGATTTTCCTTGTTTTTCTCGGGGGGAGTTTGAGGGTGTATGAAAATAGTGTACATAACATTTGGTTATGCCCTACAACTTTTTTTTCTTTAAAGATTCTTTTATATAATTAATAGTTGTGTTACAAATTGTATCCCTTTTCACTCTTTTCAACCCCCGAGTTTTAATTATTTTTCCTCAATTTATAACCTGCATGAAAAACCCGGTTTTCATATTCTAGAAGATTCGAACGTATTCGGAGGAACTCGAGAACATTGGAGTTTGCGTCGCAGTTAAGTTCCAATTACAACGCCGACGTAGTAAATAGTTCGCGCTATTATAAATTGTGAGTGATAAATAATATTTTAACTGTTATGATCATTTCAAAACTGTTCGAAATTTATTGTTAATTAATTATAAATATATATAGGTAGTACGTAATTAAATTACCGTTACAATAGCATAGCTGTGACAACGTATGAACGTACTTATTATACTTATTTTAATGGGTTTTCAGTGTTCAGGAGGGGACGATTGCCCTTACATATTAAAGACCTAAATTTTAGAAAGGTTTTCACATGCAACTTTTTAGAAAAACGTTCTGACTAATTATTTTGCCGTGATAAAAATTAACGTTTTTAAGGGGTGAGCCAGCTTGAAGGAGGGATTTTGGAAATACCTTTAAACCATTGAAAAGAACATACACAAAAACCTAGATAGAGCTGTTAGTTCAATAGTCCACCAGTAATGTACAATGTACAATGTAAAAAGTCAAAGCTAAAACACTAAATTTGTTTAAAACGGTGATTTTGATTTCGTTAAAAAAATTGGCAGTGTAACTACATTAGACATAAACGATATAAGAATTTGGCACCTAGTACGTATTGCTATTGGCCTATTGCTATTAAGATGAAAATATACCTTTAATTTGCGTTTAATTTATACTCATCACGTTTACATAACATTATTTGCAAATGATTTGATAAATTCACCAACCTTGTATGTTGTTTTTGAGGGATGGCAAATCAACATTCATCTGCATTTTATTATAACTGTTGTCTTTTCGATATCTATTCCTAATGATTGAAATGTGATTTCGCTTTGGTAACAACACGTCTCTTAATGGGGGTTGAATGCATTTTACAGAAGAAGTGTATTTTATAAGCGAAAGTGTGGCTTCAATAATAGGAATTTCGTAGGTGGGACCACAGTTTCGAAACACGAGCTGTTTCCGCAAACGCATCACACGTGGGAAATTCATCGCCCAAAAATCACTAAAATATTATTCACAGAATTTGACGCGGTGAATGTGTCATACTTCACGGAGATGACAACTTATTTATCATTAGTCTCGCAATTAGCAGATGCCAGTTAATCAAAGTAATAAACGCCAAAAGGATTTAATTTACAACTGCAACGACCCATTCCCTGTATCTACGATCATGAAGATTACTACCACCGAATGTCATACTTCTCAAAGAATTGACCATAACAGGATTTCCTTCACTATTGACTAATTTAATGTGTATTAACACCTGAGTCCATTACCAATTTACTTTTTACCGTCGATTTGTCGCATGGAAATTAACATGAGTAATCGCGTGAACTACATGCACAACTTTCTATTAATTAAGGTAAGTAAAACGTGTGGTTGACCATTTCTTATCGGCAATTATTATGTGAAATAACACAAATTGTTCACGAAAAAAACCGTTAAACGAGCGTGATACAAATAGTATTCAGATGAGCTCTTTTGTTTACGGTAATTTACATAGTTACATCACGCATAGTATATCTTTGACGTACCTATCCATTGAAAATAATTAATTTTAGAACGTGTGGTCGATGGCGCTTCGTCTTATATGGATATTAAAAAACAAAATAAAAACTTATTAGAATTTTAAATTGGGCTCGTTTCCATTTAATTGGCTTGGTTACATAATTTAAGGTCCTTTTGGTTAAAAATAAAAAAATAATATTCTACTGACCAAGATAGCGGCAACGTGATAAAACCTCATCGTAATCACAGCACATACGCTGCACTAACACTGGTCTGCTTTCACTGCTGGTTACCGTACTTGCACTGACAGCGGTTGCAAATCTGAAGTCCTGGAGCCGAAGTGCTCCAGACCTTCATTGCTCTAAAAGTGTGGGTGTAATCCGTGAGGTCGTATTAGAAGCAAGGTTGATCTACTATTTCAATTAGCGATTGCCTCAAAGCGGTGATTTTAACGATGGGTCAGGCAATGAGGCACACTTCTGAATGAACGGTCTAGAAATTCGCATAATTTACAGAAAAAACAATAAAAGAAAGCACATCTCGAGATTCAAATTGTATTGTTTTCGTAAATACGTATGATCCTCGTACAGGCGAGTGAAAATAGTTTTTTCTTTGTGCTTTGAGAGTGGCACTGAGCTAATTCAATGCTAAAATATTCATGTAGGTAAGTAGAGAGAACGCAATGAAACATTTCACTTACGCTTTCATTTCATCCTGTTGCTGCGTGCTTAATTACCCTCTTTAAAAACTACGCTTTGGATAATTATATATCATCTATTGGTAGTATAGGTAATTGATTTCTTCATAGTCCAGTGGCAACACATATTAGGAACCTAAAATATGAATTAATGTAAAACAAACCCGGAAAGGAAAGAGGACATTGACGTTTAAACTAATGGACCTGATCCTAAAAAGTTGGATATTATCACACTAGCTACTTTCATGCAGATAATCGAAGATTAAAAAATTCACTTACACTCGTGGGCGGAACTAAACTACCAGTAAAAAACTACACGTACTTATTTGGCAAACAAGATTAGTCCTCATGCCATAAGTAGCTGTCCGATAGCTAATGAAACGTCGATTTGGCTTTGGTAAATGCGAATAAAAAACTAACTCTTGGAAGCACCTGCAGAGATACGCTATTAAATTTGCATTCGTCGAATGAGAAAAAATAATACGGTTTGTTGGTGGCATCAAGCTCTCCGTCATAAAATTTTTGGTCATTTATGATTTTTTGTGGTCATTTTAAGACTGTAAAGATGTTCGTATTTTCGTATATGGGCACAAGTCACGAGTTTTCGTTCAAAATTAAAAAGCATTGGGATATTGGTTGGGAATTTTAATGACACATTTTAAATCCGCACTTGAGACAAATTTTGCGGAAAACTTTCATGATGAAAATAGAGCACCTCAATCGAAAAATGACTTCGCTTGGCTATCGAACAAAAAGCTGGTTAAATTTAGCTTGAAAAAGGAATTCAATTCTCGATTCACAATATTATATTATAGAAAATGCGTATATCTACGTTAGTGAATTCAGTTCCCAATTATCCGCTAAATTTAATTCATCTGCGATTCATAAAATTATATAAAATCTGTAGGTAATTATCTGTGAAAGTAATTAAATTCCCTTTTTAGCCTTTTACCTTTTAAGGAATCAAGCCATTGTGTTTTGAAGGAAAAGAAATAGATTACTTTCTTTTCTTTGCAGGCCAATTTATTTTTTCAAAATACAGATATATCACTCGACTATGGACTCAAATAAAATTCGTAAAGTAATTTATATTGCGAAATAAAAACAGATTTATTGAAAGAAAAGACGAAATTTATCGCATTCCATTACCTATACTTGCTGTAACCGCGATTAGTTACAATTACCAGGGTTGGAAAGCCCACTTTTATTCTCTACATCATTCGTAAAAATTTTACCGTAAAAATTACTTGTAACGAAATAATTAATACCACGGCTAGCTCAGTAATGAATACACTACTTTCAACGACTTTTACCTTGGTTCTTTATTTCCACGTATAATCTGAAAATCAAATTCTGAGGTGCTGGTTGTATCACCCTCAAGTAAATACTGAAGTCAATTGAATTGCTTCAGGTTTCTCAAAATTTAATAGTTGAACTTATTCACTGGATTAATCTAACAGAGTCCCGCCGTAGGGAAATGTCAAAATTACCCTTATAACTTAGGGTTTAACAGCCAACAAAAACGCGAATTAATAGACTACTATTTATTGATCAATGTACAAATTTACAAATGGATTCCACTTTAAATAAATAAACAAATTCTAAAATAATTGATTAAGGCACTAGGGAATATACATTTTTTTTCTAAACTAGAATTAGAAAAAGGAATGGTATCCAGAATTTCCGCTGCATTACCCCATTGTACAGCAATACTTATTCGTTGTGATGAGAAAGGTTGAAGAACTAGCTTCATTAGTAACTCCTCGAATCTTCTGACCAAATGAAATGGCAGGAGTTATCTAAAAGCCTTCGCTTTTTTCATGGCTTCTCGAATTCGTGCTGCCTCACCAGATTTTTTGGGAAGTGTATTGTAAATAAGAGGTAGCTAAGGTATCAGTGCACGTTACGTCTCAAAGAAGAGGTTTATTTACCACAGGACCAAGGGTTATACCATCGGGTTTCTTAGTGTCACTTCCCCAAGCAACACAGTTCCGTATAAAATGCGTTTATAGTAGAATAAAACCCTACGTGTAAAAAATGTAATTATACAGTGCGATTGATTTTGCGTGTCCAAGCGTATATTTCTTTTATTATTGGAAATAGCGAAAAAGTGTAAGAAGTAAAAATACTCTACTTTCAATTTCGGATAAAGCTACATATTCAAAAAAAACAAGTGATACAAAAACAAAAGAGCATCAGAAAACAAATTAATGTTTTTAAATTGAACGGTTACTTTTTTCGGTAATATTCTTAAAGAGCTTGAAATTCTCTTTACAATGCTATCAAATAGGTTATAATTACTCCTGTAATTACTTTAGAAATGAAAGCTGCAGTAATGTGTTTAGAACCAATCGCAGTAGCTGAGGAAATTTAAACAAATAATATAATAAAATCGAAAATAGTGATGTTTACATTTTTGAAATCAGAAAAAAACGCTCTACCAAACGACGAAAAGTAAAAAATGCCTTCCATAAGAAAAAACAAACTGGAGACGAAACGTCAGGTTTTAAATTTAAAACAAGCATCTTGTAGAGCAGTGGTTCTCAAACTTATTTCCATGGCGCACCCTTTCATAAAACTAAAATTACTCACGCCCCCCCCCCTTCCCGATTAAAAATAAAAAGTGCTGTTACTAAAAACGTATTTATTAAAAAAATTATAGGGTGTCATTATGGGGACTCGGAGACCGTAAGAGATACAAAGCCGATTAATTTTCCTTTCCAAAAAGTCTTGTAGGTCTACAAAGAGCGAATTATGTCCAAAAAACCGAAAAATGTCATTAAAATTTGCAGAAGACATCTCTATAAATAAAAAGTTGACATGGCGCAGTTTGCGCATGCGCACACCTTTACTAGAAGCACCTGTGGTTAAAAAACAACTTGAGACCTTCTAACAACTTAAGACATTGTGCAGGGGCACCTCTAAAAAGCATTATGCGGGTCACTCTGTAATTGGACATAAGCCTGTTGAGGGCCTAGAACAAGAGGGAAAATAAATAAATAAAATTTCCAAAAATATCTCCAAGATTTTTCTTGGTTGAGGTACCAGAGCTATAATCTATAGAATGCAAAAAGAACGAACTAAATATCTTGAACACTGTAGGAGTAGTTAATCCTCGGACGGACGGAGACAGTGGCCATAATAGCGCCTTCCAACATGAGTTGGAAAATGCCCTAAAAAAGGTGACTCAATTGCATATTAGGCATGTATTAGTTTTTAAAAGAATTGTTAATTATCGGTCATTAGATGTTACCCGATTAATAAAAATTTTAATGAAAACGTTTTTTAATATTGATTTTATTTATTTATTTATTTTTTTTTTACTTTGTGCAGTGTGGCCAGTAGGGAATACATGGCAAACATATAAGAATACAGTATGTACCGTGTGGTCCGTAAACCACCCCTTACTGTTTAACATGCTTTCGCTGCTATAAGGAATGTATATAGGTTTGCACAAAGTATGTATGTTGTAAAAAACCTATACACGATTATAAAATGGCATCTATTTTTTAGAAATTGCATTTAGGATTTATTAAGTGGCAGAGCGAAGCGATGCAGGCTTTACAGGGGAATCGATGGTGTCCGTCTGTCTGTCCGTGAACACGATAACTGTCAAACGCTTCAGTCAAATCCAATGACACCGTAGGGTCACACCGCTTTTTTAGATCTGCTTTAGGGGTTTATTTTATGGCATTGGCAGTGTCCTCATACATTTTCCCTTCAATTCCATAAGCCACACGTCTTGTCAATTATGGGAGAGGTTACGTGCACATCTTAAATCTTTATACTTCGTCCTTCACATTCGATTAAGCAATGAAAAATACATCTAGTGGCCATTAAGTAAATGTAATGCAGGGTTGTTTTACGACGGCAATGACGTTAAGGTAACATGTCTTCGCAGTTTCAATATATTTCATAAACCTAGTATATGAAAAATGTACGATTCTCAACACTGTTTGAAATGCGTACCTAAAAAAGGCAAAAAGAATGTCATCAATATTGCCTCTCATTAATACTTAAAACACTTACAGGTGTTCAACTTGTTCTATTTAACATTAAGATATTCGGCTTTTAATAAGGTCAAATAAATTCAAAAGCAATTTATGAATGGGACTGTTTTCGCTCTTAATGTAGGTATGCGCACTTAAATCGTAACTGAGGTAAATTAAACAATGGTAAAGTACGTGACACAGTTCTCACCTAGAAATATTTTAATTATACACATTACCATGTTTATTCGAGTTAACCTTCACGATTAACAACTAGCCGCGCTTAAATACTCCATTTTTGCGTACGTCTGTCTATTATGTGCATAATAATACGTACCTCGAGGACCTCTACTTACATTACCTGCATCAATTGCCCACTTCTGCTAGCTCACGTAAGATGTCTAATTAAAATTAAAATACTACTTACTACGTCATGTTCGTTATTAGATACATTTGTTGCAAAATCAGATTATTGAAGGATTTATTCTAATAAATTCTTGTTTATCATAATGTGTGTCAGTTATGTAACTGTAAGAAAAATCTGCAAACATGAATGAAACGCAATTTTCGCATTACAAGTTGGAAGATATACAACATGTGTACCTTTACTTCAATCTTCATATGGTACCAAGCTCCCAACCCTAAGATTCTGCAGGTCCCAAAACATGGACAATGGACAACCTCTAGAGAGCACGGGAAATTAATGTACATTCATGGTCCGAAAACTCGTTTCCAATTGCCATTTTCCGAATATCCGGGTCCAAAGAATTAACCAACACGTTTATTAATTCGAAATTGATTATTCAAACGCAGTAGCTCGATATACAACAACCAAAGGATATAAAATTTGAAGCGGAAAACCGAAAAGGTAACTTTACCATTTGTATTGTTGTGTGCAATGGTTACTAATTTCGAATAAAATCGGAAATTACATTTGGATAGAACGAAATTAGAAATATCAGACATAGAAAAAATAAAACTCTATCTGGATTTCAAATTGGGATTCAAATTGACACATAATGAAAATTACAAAAATTTATTCTAACACACCCCGTTTGCAAACGGTCATCCAAAAACAAATTAAGAGATCTAAAAAATTATTTTCAGTTCTGTCCATAATAATCCAATAAACTGGTCAGGGCAAGAAATATGCGATGTTCGGCAAAACACACCCTTTAACAGGAATCGGCCAGATTCCGATCAGACATAAAAACAACTCACTCAACAACTTGAGAACGGTTACGTCTCTTATTTTTAAAATTGCATTGCCGGTACCAAAATTAGTGTCACGGATAACTACGCTCTCTTTCAAAATAACTTGCAACACCGCCTCGTTTACTTTTCAGTCTTCCTATTTGAGCAAAAACCACCTCCTCTAATAAAAACAACGTCGTTATTTACCTAATGACGACACCCGTCCTGTACACCTGTCGGTGGACAGAACTGATAAAACACCTGTATCGCTTATCTCGCACGTGACACTGTTTGTCGAAAAACCAATTAATCCTTCTTCGATAACTCGGAGGACCTTTGAAAGGAAGAAGATTTGAGACGATTCCCACGGATGTGAAGGCAAATGCGACAAGAGCTGTTAAGCGTATTACAAAAGAAGCTGTAACGGGGTTTCCCTGATTTTAGGTAAAAATGTAACCTAGGGTGTGCGTGGATGTGTATATTTTACGCATTGCGAGAAAATTGTTTCATTGCTCCTGATCTAAGTGAGTGTATTATTTTCCGTAACGAAGCAAAAAGGGAATTAGAAATCTAAAGTAACAATCGATGTTGTAAATGCAACTTTATTTCAGATGTAAATAGAATAGGATCATAAATACTGTTTTACGTATATAGGTATATTGGGAATTAGGTAAATGAGTGCGTCATTGGCCAGTAGAATTTATTAAATAAGTCTGTACCGAATGTGAAATGACAAAAACCTTGAACTAGCGCGAGTTAGGTTTATAAACGATAAGCGGAAATTAATTACATAAATACTGAACGGAGGGATATAAATATAAGTGGAAATCGTATGAGAAAGCACTCGTTCACGGGCAGTCTCAGACGCCGAATCTGCGCCAGTGGTTCTCGCGAAGAGTATCGTGCAACTTTGAGACAATGGTCTTCGAGACGAAACGTAGAAGAGCGAAATCACGCCGAGAGCCAGATATCAACGCCAAAGCTGCTCGCCGATTCCGTGACCGGTCCGTGCAGAACATACATGGGCGGCCAATTTCATTCCCACATCGAATCAACGAGAAGCCACGCCGGGAATTTGGTCGATCCGTGTGCTCCAAACTACATCCAAACACCGGGGGCGGTCATTCGACATTGATACAGCAACGGAAAGTATCTAGAGATCTCCTGGTGCATAAACAATAAAGGTATTTATGAACATTGTTCTTTCGCGTTGTAGAATTTTCACCTATTTTTGTGGTTTAGCCATTTGCCTTACAGCCGCCTCAACCCCATTTACTAATATGTGTTCGCTTACAGCAAAGGCGATATTTTAAGGGAATAAGAACCAATTCAAATTTTAATAAAGATTATTGATTTACTGTTTACCTCATTCTTGAGGTCAGAACAGGGTTATTAACCGACGATCAGCCGAGGCATATCAATATAATTACATAACAAGAACCACATTCAATCTAATTAAACAGAAGGTGTAGGAGAAGAAGTAAACTTGTAACATCACTTGCAAAGCGTTCTTGAACTGTTTCAAAAGTAGAAACAACGTTGGCATAAGTGCGTGCATCAGAGTGGAACACTTTGAAGACACGTTTTTTTTAGTAGCCCTCGTATTTTAAAGGGTTGCCGTTTTACGTTTAGGTCACGGTCGCAATCACAATATCCGCGGCAGGGCCGGATTAACGTTTCTGTAGGCCAGGGGCTAAACATATTAGAGGGGCCCTATTCCTATACAAAACAGGTCATAATTTCAACAAACGCCAAATTTAACGATATTAATTTTTATTGTCGAAAATTTATGCTGTGCAAAGTGCAATGCGTAATCCAATCCAACTTACTTTTAAAATATATATTAAGAATGTGTTCGTCTACAGTCCAGTCTAAGCATTAGCACTGGCATTCTCATTAATTTCGGGAATTCTGTTTAAAAGGAATTTATGTCGCACTTAACAATACATAGTACCCTGATACATACTTATATACTAATACTAAACGTTAAGCTTATATTATATTTGCAGAATAGCAAAACAGACATTAATATATTGACATACCTACTAGAAAACCGCTTTAAAAAAAGGAGAGACAAAATCTGTATAAATCATAAATAGTACATCCTTAGGCTGGGGCCCTTAAGGCCCGGGGCCTGGGGCTGTAGCCCCCAAAGCCCCCCCCCCTACACCACTCCTTTTTGGAAAGATTTTGAAAAAAAACATTTCTCATTGACTTAATTCAACCGTACGTTTGAAAAAATATAAAAGCTTTCTTTAAATTCAAAAAAATGATGGTGGATAGCTAAGGATCCGTACAGACTGAACCACGTCTCTTTTTATAAGCCATTAGTCCCATTAATCGCCAACCGCAATATCAACATAAAACACATTAAAGCATATGTGCTTGACCTTATGACCTACGTGCATTGAGATGGTATTGCATTTTTCAATACGAAAAGTATTGGAAAGCGATCCTCGAAAGGTTAGGCACCTTCAATTTTTGAATATAAATTTGGATAGCCGGATGGTGATGGTTACATTGAAGAATTTTGAGTATTTTCCAATGTTTTCCGTTGATGACCTCACTCGCGTTGTCAATTTTGTTGTTCTTTAATTGCTTGTAGTCCCACAATTTATAGCCCTTTTACAGAATATTGACGCAATGCATTATGTAATGAGCAATTTTGGTAACTCTTTTTAAATGCCATACGTAAACAAAAAGCTGAACGTGTGCAAGAAATGCGAAAAGGTTAATAATCTTATGATAAACCTTCGTTTTATGGCAAGGTCGAGTCCCATTATGAAATGTTAACAACATTCGATTTCAATAGACATTTTTGAATTAACTTTTTTTGCGACTTACAGATTAACTTCCCGTTTTCCGCAGAAAAAAATGAAACGAGTCGACCGGAAAAAAAAGCCGGATTGAGGTGCTGTAGGAATTTCTGCTTTTTATAAAAGCTCGTCCTTGCGCTTCCCGCACGTATAGTGCAAGGGTGATATCTTTGGTTGTTGACCGCAGGATTGTTTACCAAGGGCATCTTCAATGCAATAGCAAAGAAGTTGATTCAAATTCACCTGGCGAAAGCGAAAGGGTTGCGATTTTCTCTCCGATGCTGGCGAGATTGTGACATTTGTAAATTTTCCACGTTCGCGTTAAATCAGTAGTGAGAGTGAGAGATCTGCACTGAATGTTTAAATAAAGCCTCCATGCCAATCTACCTTGCTGCATTAATGATCGTTTGACTTAGATGGCCATAATATTAATTACGAATGTGGACCCCGTGTGGGATGTAGGCGTTTGTTGCAAAAACGCTTGGGAAATCAAAATGATAAACTAGGTGGGATGCACTGGAAATGTACGACATATTTTCGACAAATAAGGAAACCGCTTGATAACTGGAATGTGTCGACATACGCTTACGTTTAATGAATTATATGTGCAACTTTTTTATTTCACTTCTTTGGTACTAAAGGAAACAACGAGCAAAAGAAGTTAAAAAGTTCACGCTCCTATTATGGATTTTACAATCGTTAACTCTCACCCACGAATCTATTTAATCTACTGCACTCCTAAATGGGAATAAAACAGTAGGGTAACACGCCTTGGGTACCTACCTTGACAGTAGGGCGAGACGACGACTGACTAATAATTTTGCAAGGCCAATTGTGATTTTTTCCCATGACAGTCAAAAAGTAGGTATAACTTTTCACACTAAAATGATGTAAAGTTGTAATTTAATTCAATTTTAACTTGAGCTTGTAATACGTTAGAATTGCTGTTATATGTAAAGGTAATATGTATTATGTCCTATGTAAACGGAAGAGGGGTAGAAAATTGCTTCTAGGTTTTACCGCAATAATATTCCTCCTCCTAAAACATACTTCTCTATTTTATTTCAGCCTAGGTCTGACGATGAATTGGTAGATTCGATAACCTATAGAATATTAATTAAATTATTTGAAAAATTCACTTTTTAATCTACCACCTTATCTACAAATAATTAACAAATGGAGCAGTACATCATCAAAATACCTCTGAATGTTTAGCAAGAGATCCTCCGAGTGTACCTAGTCCATATTACAAAAGCATAATACCTATTAGGAAATAAAGAAAAAAATGTAATTGTAACACAATATGTGTTACACCATAATCAACGAAGCTTGAAATAACATCCTGCACCTTAATAAGATGAAACGAATCAAAATTGCCATAATTGAAATCTACGCATCACAAAAAGGATTTGCTATATTGCTTTTTTGTGTTCGAACGCATAAAAATTTACTAACGACCTTTAATTGTGGAGGCGAAGTAAACCGATACACAGCAAATACGCCGAACGGTGATTACATGTCAAATAAATATTTAGCGGTTTCTTTGCTTTAGTAGAACAAAGCTTCTTATTTCGTTTCCACCTACCGCTTGACCATGGCATCCAAACCGAAAATGGTAGCGCCCAGAAACGCCTTTGTTTCTCGATTTTCCTAGTATGAATATCGGTGACTCATTAAAGTGGGTACTTTTTTCTGTTCTCTTTAAACTGTTTATGTTCTTTTACTGTTAGGCCGTTTACCACCATCGCAAATATCTGTAAATCCCGCCTGAAATTTGGTCTAAATATTTAGATTATTCGCAAATTAAACTCATTTAGATTTTTATTACGGTACCAGAAACTTAAATAGTGATATACGTTTGAATTTGCTTTACTTATATGAGATGGTACGATTTGTATAGGAAACTTCCCCAATTCTCGGTCCAGCACCATAATCTTAGTTGTGTGCACCAATTATGTGCTATTTATTGCGAATAGGTAATTACAAACTGACTTGATTTGAGTAAATTGCTCGTTAAGCCCAAGATGAAAAACTGAGAGGTTCTGAAAAACTTGAAAAATTTAAAGATTTAGACGTTATCCGAAATTTGAAGAATCGGAATACTCTGAAGAATCTGACGAAGTTCCCTTTTAATATGAATGTTTGCATAATCGTCTACTTTAACTTGAATACTTATTATTGGCATTCTCACGTGTACTTATAATCTTAATTTATGATAACCGCCGCGCCATTTTCATGTGTTCTATGCACTTGCAATCTATCATTTCACGAGTTGTTTTATCTCAATTGATCGTACATGCGTTTTACCCAAAATCGTCCTGAAACCTTCATTTTCATGCCTACTTTCTGTCAGGAAATTTGAGTTTCCATGACAGAGGCAGAGTTTCCTGCCGCTTGTCACTTTACTGGCCGCATCTGTCACTTTACCGGCCGCATCGTCACTTTACCGGCCGCATCTGTGACATTTGCGAAATGTCTATATTGGCTCCTGTCCTGTCATCACTGACAGATTGATATTAATCAAAAGTGTTATATACAAATTGAAATTTTATATCAAAATGCGATTTCAGGTAAAATTTAATACAAAACTCGTTAGTAAAATGACATTACTTGACTCGGAAATTAAAGTACTCTTCCCCAAAGGGGCCTCGTACTTCAATATTTCTTCGCAAGTAATGTGTCATTTTCCTGACTTTTATGTAAATAACTATTAATGTATTTTTGTAATAAATTGGTTTAACATGTTTTCCACTTACATTTATGATGTCTCGTATGTTTTGTTTTTATGAATTTGAAGAAGTTGAAGAAATTAATCTAATGTAACAAATTTCAGGAAACGAGTTATGTGAGTTAATTTTGAGATTCAGATTAGGCAGTTATCTTTTCAAACTCACCCTAAATTTGCTATGCAACTCCATTTCACCAACTTTAATTATTATAACTTGATAAGTTAAACTTTAAGAAAAAAATAATCGATGAAACCGCAAAAGAATTCAAAAACGCAGACTTTAGAAGATCTGAAGGGACTAAATGCGTAATTCTTGTTTAAATTTTATCGCTTTTGTAATTTATTCAATTTAGATAAAGTGTTAGACGTAGGACACAGCTGGTCGTTTGCGACAAGGGTTTTTTAGGCGAAAATTAATTAACGCACGTGTTTTGGTGCAACAAACACGTACATGTTGCGAAGAATTGCGGGTTTAATATTGGAGAGAAGGGGACGTTTGACGTAGTTACCGTTTTTATCTAAGCTAATTGTGATTGGCTGTTGATTTAAAAATTCAAAAAAGAGTTTATTTGATGGTGGAAGTGGTGTTTCCTTAAATACCGGAGACAACGAGTAAACGCGGCTATTGCTGGTAGTTTTAGCGACGGTTGAAAAGCGTTTACATCTGTTTACGCTAAATGACGGGCTGACAACCCAAATTTTTTTGTTGACGCAGTTTGTCATTTTGTGCGCCTTATATTGCAGTAGGAGCAGATTATTTTATTACATAATTATATATTATATTTTATTATACTTATAAAAGCAAAAAGATTTTACGTCAAAAAGATCCCCTCTTAAACAACGGTTTTGCCTTTTATAAAATTCTCAAAAAATGTGGATTTCCCGGCCGGCCGGCGTAGTCGGTTTGGTTGTTTAAAACCTTTTTATTTAATCTCTCTTGCCCCCGGCCATCCTAAAAATCTGGTACATATATCAAAATATAAGTTAATTAAACGCACCTCGTTTGAGACTAGACACGACTTATTCGGATGCGATTTACTGAAACTCATTTCATGAGCTACTGTTGAAGTTTCAGAATTCAGTAGTCCAGTAATGCTCATTTTTACTTGGAATTCCGGGTCAATCGCAAAAGGTGTCTGTTATTTGCGTAAACTGCACGCTACGGCGACCTTGCTTGCTTATATCGGGGGTTTTGAATTAACATAGGAAACTAAAATCTGTTATTAATTAATGGAGAGAACTGAAATCATAAAATATTAATTTCTCGTCATGTTCTAAGGGACAACAGCTGTCTTACGATCAATTTATTCCTTGAACGTTACCGAATTCTCGCGTACGGTTTATCGCAGTTTTATGACACACGGGCGAGTTGATTAACGAGACGTATTCTTAAGTTAGAATTAACCGTAAGTAATCTGTTTGCGGCACTTTACTCATTGTCGAGGGCTAACTTCGCGTAAGACCCGCGTAAGAACATATCACTTAAAAATTCCCTATAAAGATCTTAGTTCGGATCACTTACATGACGTTTTCGTGATTTAAAACCGAACGCCATTTTTCTATTCTTCCTGGACTAATCCCTACCTCTTTTTTTAAATTTTTTAGCACGCCTAAAATGGCATCAATTAGCCATATTTATTCATGAACAAATCGGATTCGTTCCCTTACGCTTAACTTAATTAGATAAATTATAAATAAATACGGCCGTTTCATATTGCCAATTCAGCGCTTCTCACGAAACCCGCATGATAGTATCATGAATAATCCTGTCTGAGCTACTTTGGAAACGTAAAACTCATTAAGATAGCATTACCGCTCGTCAGACTGTCACTAGTAACTTTCCGAAACCCATTAACCGGTCATGACAATTATATGGAAATAACACTAAACTATTTTCTAGAATTTATTTAAAATTTAGTTGGGTATCGGTTAGTGACGTTGGCCCTATTTGCAGGTGCTTTCACCACACATTAGATTTAAACAAATTTAACGCTATTAAAGTTACTAACATTGTGAAAACACCATCTTTCATTTTAATTAGTGCCATAATTTGCTCCAATAAACCTAGGGCTAGGTTTTAAGTTGTTGGCTTACTTCCTGTTGTGTGTTTCATTAAATCATTACCTATTTAGTTTAGAAAACAGTGAACCTTAAGCGTAGGTACTGCGTATGGGATGTTATATCAAAAGTGTTCCATTAAAAATTTACCTACCTAAAAGTGCTTGGATTTTCTAATGAAGATTAAAACCATTTCAGTACGTAATGGCAGTACTACCTACTAAACTAAAGCACGACTGCTTTGCATCCAATCACATGTATCACAGTAAAGTTTTATCAAACTTTGCATTTCATTTAGTTAATATAATTAATTTGTATTTTATATCAATCTCTCTAATTTACATACCGCATTATTTTAACTGAATCAGAGTCGTTATAATTTGTTTTTATGGCTTCTTTTAGATTTCCTACCTTCATCTATATACCTAGACCAAAATCAAAATGTAATCCGTAGCAATTAAGAAACATCCTTCATGAATAAAATAAGGATATCCGTTACTCTACCTTAATTTTTAAACACACGCATTTAAATATTTATTACTCAAATGTGATTATGTAATTATTATGCTTTTAGATAAATAATCGTTTTCGCTAATTTAATTTCGCAATGAATCACGAAATGAACATCGGAATGTTGATGGTGCTATCGAAAGGGATTCATATAAACCTACAATTAATATTGTATCCTGTTTTATTGGCCAGTGGATTGCCTTACCTCGGTTATATACCTACAAGGATTAGCTTCCAAGGGAACAGTCAAGACGTGAGGCCGAAAAACCGTTTGGAAGTTTGGAACTTGACCAGGGAATTGTGAAAAAAGCAGCGCCAGATTGCGAAACTTTCTGGTATGTAAGATAATCTGTTTAAATAATAAAATTTGGAATCAAGTAGTAACTACAGCTATTGTTTTTAAAAGTTCTGTTTTGTGGGTCTTTGGTTTAGATGATAACCCATTTTGGGTCTTGGAGTAGTTTAAAAGTTTCTACCTGTTTGTATTAGCCCAGCATATTACACTATTGTTTAATTTTTGTAGAGCATTAATGGATTCCAACAAACTTAAAGCGCAGAGAAATTTCCTTAAGCGGAAATAGTAAATAAGCTGATTCGGTATCCTACGGGAAAGCAATTGGAAAAAGCGAGACAATATTCCCCCCTTTATAATTAATGAAACTTACCTTGTAATATTAACGGAGCAGTAGCAATTACTGTGTAGGAAAACCAAAAGCTATAGATACGCTGCGGCAAATTTATTGCAAAGCAAAATGAAGCAACCGATTTAAATACGTTACGGTTGCAAAAGTAAATTTAATTTACGGCATAATTCAAAATTTCGTTACTTTCACAGTACGTTTTCTCTTTATCCAAACGTCTATTTGAGTAGAGACAAACGGAATTCCCATCCGGTCTTTTATACCTTCGATATGTTCGAACAAAACTGTTTCCAATCAATTACGCTCTTCCCCGACATCGGAAAAATACGGGACCGGTGTCAAAATTCAAGGTAATTAAGGATTAGTGTCGTCTCTGTTCTTTGTGTATTATACCAGCCCCTTGAACAATCACTCTGATACTTATACCAGAGATGCTAACAAAATCATCTAATATTGATGTGAATTTTATACATACCGATTATAATACACTTCTTAAAGGCATTTAGCTTAGTAAAAAAAGGTAAAAAAGAATTTGAAATTGGTAGCAATATATTTTTCATGGGTAAACTAATGGGTCCAACCTTATTTCGAATGGGCTGACAAAGTAGGACAGCTTGTGAATCTTAACCTACGAGTAAAATCTTAACCATTCAGTCAGCTCAACAGAATAGGGGTTGAATCAGCGAATATCTATATAAATATTTTTTCCCACCAGAAAGCGCTAGCGCAGCAATTCTAATTTACTCTTAAACTTGCGACAGATAGACAACTTATGTTGCACTACAAGTGTATATAGAGATGCATAAACGCAGGCGTTTCTATCTTAAGATTCGGGTGGTACAGAAATTATATTATGGCAACAAAGTTCAACTCGAATTGCAAAGTGAAGAGTTAAGCATATAAAGTTTGCACATTCAATAAATCTTAACTAAGCGGATACCAAACAAACTCAAAGCTTTCTAATCCGAAGGACTTCTCCGTGTCTTCCTTGGGGGTGCCAAGAGAATCTAAACCGAGCCGCACCATTTTAAACTTGGGACGGTAACCGAACTCGTCCGCAACATACGTCACGATCCTGCTATACCCATCTCTACCGTTGACAAAGTAACCCCCAACCTTCGTCCCGTTCCTCCATCCCTTCTCGTAGTGACCATGGAAGCCAACTGTATAATTAAATTTGTATAACAAGTCGGATATGTCGGCCTTTGTGACACCGTGTGGCAAACCGTCAACCATGTTTGGATATTTGTCCTGTATCAAAATTGGATCGTGTCCAGGAACTCGAATTGCCCCGTTTTCAATTTTGGCCTTTGCCGAGACGTCTGGAACGTATCTAGCGGTTTTTTGGTGGGCATGCTTGACACCTTTCGGTATTTCTATAACATCCTTATTTGGCTCCTCTAAGAGTTGAGGGCGAATTACATCTACCAAAGTTTCAGGTTTAGGAGTAGAATGAGCAACTACTGCCTTGGCGCTTGCTATTAAATTATGAGCAGTTGTTGCCTGTACACTAAGTTGTGGGTTATGCGTAGGTGGTGCTGTACTTCTTTCTGAACTGAAGATAACCAATGTTCCAGGTTTAGGGGTAGAATTAGTAACAGCTCCTGTGACTCTTGCTATTTCATTATGTGGAGTTGTTTCCTGTACACTAAGTTGAGGGTTCTGCCCAGGTGGTGCTTTTGTAACTATATTATCCGAAGGAGAACTGAAGATAACTGGAACATTGGAAGTCCCCATTGTAACTGTTTCTTCCGAATGAGTTCTTAGTGTAGGTCTGAACTCTTCAGTAACCGCATTCTGCTGTATTAGTTTAGGTGAACGATTGAAAATCGTAGAAGCTTCTGTTTGGGATATAACAATACTTTCGGTAATTACCCTGCGTGGTTTTGGACTGCCCTCAAAGAAAGAGGGTGCATCTTCGGGACGGGGTGCGTTGGGTTTTAAATAGGCACTATTAGTAACTTTTGTAGTTTCAACGGTTGTAGACTCAATTTTGCCCGTTCTTCCATTGAAAAACTCTTTCAAACTGCGTGGTGTCGTTATAATTCCACATCCTCCGCAACCTACTCTTATGGTGCTAGCAGTGAGGAACTTCGGTAGACGTTTTGTCGATAACACAGGTCTGACGGTTGTCGCTACTGTAGTAATAGTAGGGTACGATTGTTGCGGCGTGGTAGGTGTATGGTATTGGAAACCGGGAATTTTGGGAAGCTCGGATTCTTTGAGTCGATCGAGGCCTGTAACAAACAATTCATATTATAGATAGCAAGATTGTTTTAATCCTTTTAGTAGTTTTCTATTAATATCAATGATTACATCTGTATGTATGGTGAAGGGGTAACTCGGCTGGATAGTATGTTAAGCACCCCCTAGGATCTAACGTCCTTTGAAGTTACAGCATGTGCGAAAATGTAAGGTTCACCACAAAAGAGTCGAACTATAGACCATAGCATTGTAAGTGAATGAGTTTACTGAATGAGCAAGGCGAGGAAAATTTTGTATAAAAAAATATTGTTAAATTCTATAGAATGGAACATACAAAGTGCTATAAAGGCCCCCCAAAAATTGTTTCTAGTTTAACTTTATGCTCAGCATCCATAACGTGGCTTTTGGTTATACCATTTTCGATTTTGTCAAGTTTCTTTGGAAATTCCCTTTCAAGAATGGCCTGGGAATAGATCACTCTCTCTATTTATCGACTTGTGTGTGCATTTTTTTCTTCCTTGTCGAAATTGGGAAATATACAAGGGGGTTTCTTTTAAACCGAATGGAACCACATCACAGAGATTTGGGTAGGATTTGGTTTGAAGGGGAGTCTGGCATGAAAGCGTTCAGTTACTCTACTGAGAATGAAATACTTCATGAATTATCTCATAATTATATTTTCAATCTTGGGGAGGGGGATATCGAGCCTCCTTCTTGACTACCCAGATGTCCCTGTAAACCACTAAACTTTTACAACGTTATATTGTACCATGAACGTCAGGTTTGGACTAAAAATGGCTAATACTCACGTTCACTAATCTTAATATTTTTCATGCTAATGATTTTGAAATTCCCATTTTCATCTGTTGCGTAGACTGTGACATGATACACCCCATCCGCCGTTATAAACCCGAACTCTCCTTGAACGATTCCGTTTATATCTAAAATTCATGAAAGTTAAACAATTAAAGATGAATAATTTATAAAAAACCTTTCTTTTCGTAACGATGCTGCTGGCTGTCGATTGTAAAACTAAACTCGTAAGGTCGATTCTCGTCTTTAATTTTCTCTCCGCACACTCCCAAAGTAAGTAACACGTAAAACCATCTCTGAAATAACAAAAAAAATGTTTAAAAAATACCTTGAATTCCCTTCCTGGTGAGTAAAGCGATTGTTGATTCGTGCGTGAGTGAAATGAAGAAGAGCTGAAGGTCTTCGATTGTCGGCGTCGTTGAAATAATTTAAAGTGGCGATGGGAACGAAATGACCGAATCGAATTTATCCATTTTAAATTACCTTGATGTTTATTAATTGAGAGATGCATTATCTATTGGAAAAATGAGCAATGTTTGTTCATTGCACGATGACGAGATCAACATGAATATTACCGAACAAAGTGCGTGGAGATGAATTGATGGTCTGCCTTAAAAGGAAAAGTTTGCGTGTTGATTCGTCAAACGAAAATAAAAACTATTTTTATGGCTTGGTAATTATATAGATTAAATTCGTGCCATATGCCACAATCAGCAACTATAATAAAGGTTACTACCAAGGTCCTTGAGGTGCCCATAGTAAATCAATATGAACGATTGAGAAGGTTCTTCTAATAGTAGGCACATAATTCAATCATTTAAATATTGATTATCAAAAATTCGAAAATGACTCAAAGAACGGATGTGTAGGAAAAGCTCGTTTTTTAATCGGTGCTGCAATCTTATTTTGGGTACAGTTATCAAGACAATGTGGCGAAATGCTCCATGTCCGCCATGTTTTTTATCAAATGTATCATTGAATTCGTTTAACCGAATTGATAGATTTTGCTATAGAATATTTTAAATCAGGAAAGGTGTAGAAGATTGGAATTGGATCGACTTTAGTTTGTCAATATATTCAATTTTTTATTTTAGAATTCGTATTTATTCATATGCAGTCAAACCAGAGCGTCATTTTCTGATTTGAAAAGGAGATAAAGGGCTAACTTTCCGCAAAGTAAGGGGTATTTAAATTTTATTGCAGAGCTAGGCGGGGTTAAAATTAATTGTGAAAAGAAAAACTGTTACCAGTGCCGTAGGCGTAGAGGATAAATTTTATTTAATATGGACGAGGGCTTTCAGCCCTTATAATTTAACTGACCGTTATACATAGCTGGAATTTACGCGTCGTAATTTTTGTTTCGATTGAAAAAGACCTAAATAGATTTATTTAGATCGTTGATGGAGATGACATCAACATTTAGGTTCTTTAATTTAATTTTTCGACTGCAACAGAGGGTCCAGAGACTCACATTTCTTCAGTCCGTCACTTTTCTATCCAAAGCTATGGATTGAAATGAAGAGTTGGATTCAGGAAAAATGTATTTCTCCGCATGTTGCTTCCTTACACATTGAGAAATGGAAATTTATAAATATTATCTGTTTAATTTATATGCAAATCTTTGTCAATTATCGACAGTTTTATTCGAAGGAAAGTAATTTATTGGTGCTTTTCAATGCCACATAACTCAAAATTCGACATTTCATCATTGAATCTACAAATTACAAGAATTCAGTCAAAGCAGCATGAAATTACCGTATATGGTATTGATAAATAATTACACCCCCTACGAATATGGGTTTTCAGATTTGGAAATGGAAAACCTTAACACCATTAAGCAATTTTCTACGGTTTTATGTTACTTTTAGATCTATCTAACAGTTTATTCCCACGAAGAAAAATGTATTCACCATCGGCTAACTTTTGGATAAGTTCTTCTGGTACCTACTTCTTCTAGTTCTAAATACCGATTTCACTCATACTACCTATGCTATCAATAATATAGAAATTGGTGTCATTATTAATTAAAAATAATTACAACAAATCGACATCGGTAGATTAACTAATAAAGTCTTTCTGTTGCCATTGTGAAAGTGCATTACGGCGGTGATTTATGGATTAGTAATAATAATTGTTAAAGGTGACAAGATTTGCGTAAGTCTTAGTTCATTCATAAAATTGTCACCAATTGTAGTGCTAGATTCGAGTGCATAAAGCGTCAAAAGGCATAAATTTAAATAAAATCGAGGCTTACCGTTGGAACCATCGTAAACTGCCACCTTAACTGCTTGCACAATTCACCTTTGTGATGAATCTTTCTCTTTACGATTCATTTGTTACTCCAACTTGCTCAATCTGCGTGTATAATGTAATCGAATGATAAAAACAGTGATGGTATGACCCTGGGGTAACTGTTTGGGTGTGGACGATGTGTATTTGATAATTTGCGGCATTGTAATTATAAACAGTTTGAATATTAATGCAGCGAATATAAACAAATTTGATCGTTGGAGCTCCATTTTCATGTTCAGTACCTATACTTTAGTCACCATCACCAATGGGTTTTTTTCACTAAGGGCCACTTTTTCATGTTACCGTTCACTTTTGCAGATAGTTAGTTTCGGAGAACTGACTATGAAAACCTTAGTCCTAGTAGCTACATCAATTTTTTCATACAAAATTAGTCCAACTGTTATTACATTTTTGCACTTTAAATCGCCTCTATAAAATTGTGGGTGAAAAACTATATAAAAAGTTGTGTGTTACCATTGAAACTCGATTTCTAGCTTAACTGTAAAATCCATTGTTCTTTATTAAGAACGTCATCAATGGTAACGTCCTTTAGTCCTATTTAAAGTAGGTACGCTACTTCATTTTTCGTAAGATTTATTTATTATTCATACATTACTTTTGAAGGGCGAATTCTTGTCGTTAATGTCAGAATCCATCCAATCTTATATTGTCCTTTGAACGACTCTTGGATTTAGAATGATTTCCACCCTCCATGTCGTTTTAAAGAAGTGCTATCCCCACTTGCAGAAATACATTAACAATGGTAATCTGTTTAGATATTCATGTACAGGTCCCATTGTCGACACTTTTATAGGGTATTATGTGCTATTTGGGGATATCATATTAACAAAAAATTAAACGAGGCCAACACGCGGTTAGTAAAACTCTACCCTGTGATAAACAAAAACTCACCACTAAAAATCGAATGTGGCACCCTAATATACAAGGCAATTATAAGACCTGTCCTCACATACGGTTGCCCAATATGGGGTAATGCAACTGAATAAAATTCAAGTTTTTCAAAACCGAGTGCTTAGAATTATCGTAAACGCTCCATGGTACGTCAGGAATGTGCAAATCCACCGAGAAACCGGGATACCGCTCGTAAATGCTTTTTTATTATACCTGAATCACAATCTCCGTTTTAAACACTCAAATGCGTGCGAAAAAGGGCCTTTAAAACACACGTGCTTTAAAGTTGCTAAGTAAGGATACTTCAAGTATGACTTTTGAAACTGTCATCTGGATGAAATAAAAAATCCTCTTAGGTCGCTTTCTGTAAATGCAGAACATTTCTTTGGCTTTTGTACCTATCCTTTGGTTGAAGCTTTCACAAACGCGCGTAATTTAGGGTATGCTTCCAAATCTGTTCCACTTTTTAATCGCATCAGCATTGCTTTAAAGTTTTGAATGAATGCACCAAAATATAGAAGATTTAAATACCTTTGACATTTCCTTCATATATGCCAGCATTATCGATGCATTTAAGACTGTATTCGTAAGTAACTTCCTATTCATCCATGGAAACAACTTTTCATGTTCTTTATAATAGGCTTTACTGGATTGGATTTTACACCTACCAACGTTCGTTTAGATTTTACAACAAGCGATTTAATGGACGGTGTATTATCTTTTTCAACGGAAATCGTTTAATTCACAAAGACGATGATTTTTATAAGCAAACGTCAAGAGACATTTCCATGGCAATCGTGAAATTACGAACACCCAGCCCACTTAATTAGACATGTATTCGAGTATAACGTCAATATGACTTCATTGTATTTCCTATTTTTAAATTATACTGCAGGTATAATAAAAAATACTATAAGATACACGTGTATAATTGATCTTTAAAGCACTTGCAACGTTAAAGGCACTCCGCTTTGCGTCGTGCCCTTAAACTCGTTGCGCGTGCTTTAAAGACTTGATTATACACTTGTATCTTAATATACTATTATTAAAACGCTGTATAAACAATACAACACTAAACTACGCATAAGCCCAGCCTGTGAACACTATAATCTAGGAATAAAAAACCTACATACCCGCCTGAAACGAAGATTACCACAGGATATTTACTTATCGGATGGAGATAGTGGATAAACAGTAAATAATTAATAAACAATAACGAATAGTGAATATAAACACATAGTGCTTAAAACAGTGAAAGATTAATACCTGTGCTACAAGCCTTGAAATAGCCAAATTTGGCTGAACGGGCTTAATAGAATTGTCAAAAAAAAGTGCCATCAAAAGAGTAATATAGGTGTCATGTGCTCTTTTTGGGCGTTTAAGAGATGACATAAAAATGTTTATTACATTATACCAGCTCAAAAAAATTCCTTAAGATCCTTTATGCACCTTTATACACCTTTTTTGAAAAACGTTTTGGAACTTTTATGGGACCATAAAAGTCTTTGAAAGCTTCTATGGGTTTTTAGCAGTATTTAAGAGTTTACGTCGCTAATGGCCTTCAAGATCTTCCAAGAGTCTCCTAGAAGTGTTATGACTTTTCTTTAACTCTTTACTCTTTCTAAAGGCTGGGCCTTCAAGATATTCCAAGCGTCTCCTAGAAGTGTTATGACTTTTTTTTAACTCTTTGCTCTTTCTAAAGGCTGGGCCTTTAAGGGTCATTGAAAGGGTCCAAAAACATTTAAGATCAACGCACTCCTATGGTTAGGCAACACACCTTTCACTTTAAACAATCGCGCTGTGTATACATGACAACAACCATGAGGTCTTTGATTTTGACGGTTCTGCGCAGATGCGGGGAATTTTACACAACGAAGTTTGGCAGGACAGTTAGCGTCAGTTAACGGTATTGGAATCCGAGCCGTTTTTGAGTAATGGCGCGTCTATAATCATTGCAATCTTTCTTGCACTAACTATTAATCATTGAATTTTATGTTACAATTTACATTTTGCAGAAAGCTCTGATATTGAAGCGTAGCGTACTTCAAGTTTTTGCCTATGTACCGTTACTGAATTATGTTTGTTGTTGTGCAGGTGATTATGCCTTTACATTGTTTTATTAAGTATTTATGTATGTATTCACGGGGAAGTATATTATCAGTGTGTTTGTTTCCTTGAAGGAAGTCCGATTTTTCGCTGTATATATTGCTGACTCATCTCGTGTTGATTGAAGCTCTTGCGTCTCTGCAATACGAGAAGGTAGTCGTCTAATTAACTTTTCTTCTATTATTTAATGTGCTTGTGCTTGCTTTAACATGAATTGCTTATGATTTTGGTGTTTTTTATGTACATGTAATTTATCATTTTACGGGTTGCTTTATCCAAATTTAGAGAAGGTGAAGTACTAGAGTGAAAACAATAGTATATTATATACTACACGGTAGATAAGTCTATTCTTGCCTGCGCAAAATGAAATTCTGTACGAGATACACCGGTGATGATTTGTATAGCGGGTGAGAGCGTTAAGTAAGATAGATCTTTTTCTCTTTTATTGTATTAAACTGTCGTTTTTGCCATGTCTACCCGTGTAGAGTCGGGAAAGAATAACTCTACCGCAGAGGGCACTGCGTGTCGTAAGAGGCGACTAAATAACTGCATACCGTCCAGCAAATCCGAGTTAATGTTGGCATATGTGTTAGGAAAGTCTCCAGGAGATTGCAAGAGAAAATCGCAGAGGTATTTATTTTATTTGCCCCTGAATTTTAAGGCCAGGTTGCGTGGATTTATCTAGAATATTTTCCTTCGAGGTTGGCATTTTTGTGTTAGGGTAATGTGAGAGGTAAATGTTTGAGTGTGGAAAAGAGTGTTTAAAAGAATGTTGAACTAGCAATGTGCCATTAATAATTGAACCCTGTTGTAATCAGGGCCAGATGTAATGTTTGTGAGCTCCTAGGCGCGAAAATATTTATCGCCTCGCTTCGTTGGAAAGGGTTGTAAGATGGGAGGAGGGTCTCTCCGTGACGAATCGGCTGAATTGAGTAAAAAGTTTCCACGCATCACATCTAAACTACACGGTGACACGGTGCAGAACAGTGGCATTGTTGGCAGCAAATAATCTTGGCAACTCTGTAACACGTTCCTCACTACTGAACGTGCTAGGTGCTGATTAGAGGAGAAGCAGGAAGCCTTTCCGAGCTACTTTGGCTATTTTCGACTCGCTCAGTGCTCTCTCACTTTGAATTCAATAATGGTGTCTGGCTCTCCTTGCCACTCATCGACTCAAGTGCCCATTTTTAGCCTGAAAAAATTAAAAATGGTTTCTCCACCATGCGTCCTTTGGAACTACGCGCTCCTAGGCCCGGGCCTTGTGAGACTAGTGGTAAATCCAGCCTTGACTAATAGAATACTACTAAAATTAATTATCTTTGCTTGTTAATTAAGGTTGATCTAACTTTTTGCCGATTTAACAATTAATTATTGTTTAGTTGATAACAAGTAAGCTTTCGTTGTTAAATAAAAACACTGTTTAACAATCTCAAAATTCAATACTCCGTCAACTGAATTACCATTTTGATTTTGCAAATCTTTAAAACCTATTATTGACAAGATAATTGTTAAAGCCTATTTCATGAAAATGTAAAAATACTACCCTTTCTACTATAATTCCAATACATGACACCTTTAAAAAAAATTCATGTGTCAGTAACCGCAATCTAAAATTTGACATCATTTTTAAGTTCTTTTCAGTTTTTTTGAAATACCTTTTCATCGGATTGTGGTTTTTAGAAAAAAATGGCGGTATATTTCTATAATAAATCAAACGGTTGTTTAAATTTTGTTGATTTAACTTTGTCGCCTTGTAATCAAAATTTTTTTAAAAGTTTATTTTAACGTTACAATGCTTCTTTTTGTGATACTTTCACGAGATGGCTAGTTTCCCTTTATCGCCGTGTATAATAGGTACAAAACTTTATTTGATAGCAGAAGCCATATAAATCATTATAAATCTTCCGAAAATTTTGTAGGTATAGACGCCCAAAATAGCAAGCTTAGATGCTTCCGTCCTTTCCATGGAAACAATATTGTATTCTGTTCGGAACTTCATTTTATATCTTGCTTCTCGTTCCATTTTTAATAAGAATGAAAGGTGTCATTGGAACGCAGTATGATTTGTTTCACTGTATCTACCCTTGCCGTTAAAGTGATCATATTATCCACTCTTACTGTTAAAATGGCACTACCCTACTCATTCAAACCTATATTGAAATGTCAATTTAACATCTGCTATAAAATAAAACTACATTAACTTGCTCTTTTTACAACAGTCTAGTTACGTTATGATCCCAAAAGTAAGTAACTTCCTTAGTACATGGATTTGGGTACTTTAATTTGGGTACCTTTTTTCGTTGCACGTTAGATTTTGTTTATTCATGATTTGCATATTTCATAAGCATGTCATCATTTAAAAGTAAATGGAAATACAAATTTGAAAGTCTAAACCCCCCAACTTGCCCCAAAGGCATTTTTCTGGATTGATCGATAGTATTTTTTAAATTCCATGCCCGAAATTTGTAATTTGTGCCGAAACCGAACAGGATGACATCTATTCGGTAACTATTAATACAGAGAGTCGTTTCATAGGATCCTTCTGCAATTTAAAGACAGTTATATACTTCACAATGAGATGGCGGATATGGTTTACCCTGTTGAATAATGCATTTTAAATTACTATATAAATATTAGACCTCTGCTGGTGTTAATTAGAATGATCTTTAAATTTCAGGTTTACTAAACTAAAAGTAACATTCAGTAGATCCGTAAATATAGATAGTGAATGGAGAAGTACATAAATACCTATCTATTTACTCAAGGACTATAAATATTTACAACCGGTGTATCGGTGACAACTGAAAGATGAATGAATTATTCATTGATTATCGCCTAATTTGAATTTAAAAATCTATTAAAATTAGCTTCTTCACTTAACAATGTTAAAATGTCTTTCTCTTTTCTTAATTTCCTTAATTACCGGGTGCATTTAAGCTTCCTCAGGAAAAAAGTACACATTGGCTATGTGGGTTTGTTGGTACAAAGAATTGCATTTCTGTAATTAGTAGGTAATAATTTTGGTTGAAATCGTAATAAGGAATTCTCCAGTAAAGGCCTTCTGCCTCATTCGTTACGTAAGATTTGGTAATCTTTTTATTCGTTACGGGCGATTGCCGACTTTCATTAATTGCACTGGAAATTAATTTGTATGTTTATTAATTGTCAATATTGCCAGGCCTGGAGTCATTTTGGCAACAGCGATGGTATTAGGTACATATTTTATTAGAAACGAATGCGTAAAAAAGGCCACTCTTCAGGTATTAAAATCAATTTCTAAAATTAGCACTTATTGTGCGTCGTGTTGTAGGTATGTTGTTGGAATGATAACGTGTCCTTTGCTTTTGCCATTTTGCAACCTAAAAGCTAAACATTCATCGAACTCGCATTTATTAGGAACGGAAAGCCCTTAAATTGAAAATTAAGAGTAAATGCTGTTTCTCGACTTCGGTCATATTTTCCACTTTAGGGCAGAATAATTCCAACTTGTTTTTTCTCGATCTCTTCAGAAACTTGATCTCAACTGTTTCATTTCCTTTGCCTTTCTGAGCAGTAGGTAATAGTCTTCGTAGAAGAGGTATAGCATATAAATGTTGCTTATCTTCAGTAAGGATATCCTGTTTAGTCTTCGATTTCACTTCTTCAGTTCAGTTTTTTTCCCTCCTTCTCTTCTGCATCGACATGTTGTCATTCATGATAATCATTAGGACCTTCGTTGAGTATTAAGGATATGGAAACGAAATTCCAGCTGCGGTTTTCACCGGGTCACGTAAATTTTTGGTCGTGTAAATCGCGTCTTGTAATGCATTCAATGCTCTATAGCTCGATCGGTTAATTATTCAAAATTGTGGAAGTTACGCAGGTTTTTGTTGCAGGTCTACATTATTTAGAGCTTTAATTCTGCCCAGTCGCTGAATAATATCATTTATGCTGTAGTTCACTACCGGTGATAAGGTTGTACTCTTAGATCTTGTGGCCCGAAGCTTTAGCTGCTAAAGAGCTAGACAAAAACATGCTACTGTTCAAGTCTGGATTTTCTTGAAAGTTGACTATAATACTAATGAGCGCATGCGCATTCTATTATGAACATTCATAGCAATTGGTCGAAATAAAGCTCTCTCCGTTGTGACCAACTACATACGCCAAATGCGCAGGAAAAAGACACTGTTCCAAATACTATAAATTCGGCTTGCTATGTCTAAACTGGGGTCTAGGTAGGCATTACTTCACTAAAACACTGTGTACCCTGACCGTTAGATACATTTTCCATTAAATCGATCACCGCTGGAGAACAAATTTTCTCCGCAGCTCGAAAATTCATTATGTCCTCCAACTGTGTCGACATATGGCTGTCTTTGGTGCCGTGGAGTATGAAGATACTATGAATGATCCCACTGCCATTTTTATTCGGCTTCGATTTTAGTCGTGTATTGGTTTACTGTGAATTACTCGTGCATGCATTTCAAGTAGTACTTGATATATTACATAAATGGTATTAGCATGGTGCAACGATTTATTTTCTTTATTAGAAACATTATTATTGTTAACGGTAGGTATATTTACTTGTTGAATGGTCCTCGTAACACTTCTAACCCGAAATTTTACGGTCCTACGATTTGTCGTTATCGTTGATTAACATTCGCCATTCGTTCGTCAGCTGTGACAGAGTGCACTTGATTTTTAATCACACAGCGAAACTCATAGGATTTTAATTGCCGCCACCCGTGTCTATTAATATTCGGTTAATTGGGGATTCCGCATCAATTTGAGAATGGCATTTCACCCCTTCACTCCAGTAGGAGGATATAGTTGCGTTATTTTTTTTATTGTAAGTACGCCATTTGCATTTAACCTGCTTGACGTATATTTTCTATAGGTTCCGGCTGATATTTAATACGATTTTCCATCGACGATTGTTGCACGTTCATTTATAATTAGCCCTCTTATTTAAAGAGGTATGTGCATTTTAAGGTTATCATCAACGTGGGGTACATTTAATTTCTTTTAGGGTTTTAATTTCCAGTTTTAATGTGACTTTCAAGGCTATTTTAATTTATGGTACCAGTTCCAATCCCATCTTAAGTATAATTCCGGATACGTTTTGCATACGCATGTGAGTAACTTTACTATTTACTGATAAGGGAGCCGCCATTTGCTGAAACTGGGCCATGCACCAGATTTGATAACAAGATTCGATCCACAACCAAAAAACAACTTCCGTAACAGCGTATTAATCAATTACTATTTTTTCCCCTTCAGAGTTATATGCTCTTACTTTTAATTAACTTGTTACCTTCAGTATTTGTATTTATTATCTTGCGACCTCTGTAAAGTTATGATCGAGTTTTCTCAGTAGACGGCCACTTCCTTCCGAAGCGTTGGCTAAGTAAGTAGAAGCTTACTACGAGTAAGGCGAGGCCCTTCAGGCATTGTTCAGTTCTTTGCATTTCGGGCTCTGCAGCTTGGGAGTTTTCTTTTGTTTGCAGATTTTATGGAAATCCTGGAATTGAGCTCATTTCTCTGTATGACATCTTCTCTAATACGAAATAAAGGTAAATTTTGTCTCGTGATCACGTCCATTTTAACTAATTGCAAATAAGTTATACGTAATTAATTTCACACCCGGCACAAAATTCCTATTCAAAACATAAATTTATAAACACATTTGGATGCTCAACTAAAAATTTAAGCCACACAAAAGAATGATATTAATGAGTTTAAGAATCCCTTCACATTTCATGAGAAAAACTTTACCAATATCTTTGATTTGACTGTTCATAAAAACTACGCAAATTGGTTAGAAAGACTTACGAAATCCTCAAAAACTGTCAATTCTTATTTTGACACAATATAAAAAATTCATTAACTTATATTTATCCATGAGTCGAAATATGCCCTGATTGACAATTGACTTTTTCCTTTGGGAAGGTAGCAGCGAGTTGGAAAATTGGAAGGTGAACGCCTTTCTGATAATACAATCGGACTTTTGTATGGTTAGGTAAAAATTTGGTTACTCGTTGGAAGTGAATCTAGATAGATGATTGACGAATTTGAATCCAGAACAAACCCGTGCTTCAGGTTCCTCACAATTTATTAGTTTTAATTGGTTTATTTACTGGAGTGGTATGGAAATGTCCAAAATTACTCTTATAACCTAAGTGTTTTGACAGCGAACAAAGGCACGAATTAATTGTCTTTATCCTTTTTACCGGTTGCCGTTTATTTATGTTATTAGCACCTCGTATAAATAAATTAGGTGGACAATTTTGATTATTTAAGGTAACTTGCTGCTCCAAAAATAGCGCCACGAAATGTTTGCACCTTGAACCCTAACGCTTTCGTGGTAACAATTTTATAAGCGCGAAGCATAAAACGGAAAAGAAATTAGTTGGATGCAAAAGATCAATTTTAATTCACAAAATAAATAAATCACAATTGTATGCAGTTAATTTGAAGTACTTTAAGAATCTTCGGTAGTCTGCAGGACAGATGGTGCGGAAGTCTCGTTGGAATGGTACGATTTATTGCGAGCGGCACCAAGAGATTTCTTTTTTGCTCCTGCTCAAAGGCGCCGGGACGGTCGCGGATTTCCGGAGGCCACAGGCAGTCGGATGGAGAAATCGAAAATTCCAGTGGATAGGCGATTTCTCAAGCGAGAACGGAATTACAAGTTAACTAACGGTATTTACTCGGAAACAAGATGCGGGAAAGCAAAGCAAAAGCTCTCTTATAATCAACGGAATAAAAATATTTCACTTATCTTGAAAATCAAATAGTACCTCTCAAATAAAGCTCTTATCTTTTATAGAATTCCCAAAATGCGGAAAGAAAAGGGCTCCGTATAGCCCAAATAATTAATAACTATCAAAGTACTCGAAATTGTTTAATTAATTTCTCGGCTTCTGATCATAATAACAATCTCGGACTAGTTTTAAAATCCATAATAAATTAGCGCGCTTCCAATAATACTAAACACAATCTAATCAAACGAGGTTTTCTGCAATACATCTACCGGTATGTATGCTCACTCAAATCTGACCCAAAGTATGTAGTCCAGTTACTGGGAATTCGCGTGTCAAGCGGGAGGTCTGCTTATTTATTGTACACCGGCGACCATGTCCGTTTCTATCTTAGTTTATTAGCATTGGGACTCTAAAATCTTCTAATAATTAATAAACGGAACGGAAATCACAAAATATTAATTTTGTATCGTCTTCCAAATGACGGGAGCTTTCGGTACCTGCAAGGATAATTAAAATCTGTACGCACAAATTAAAGCAATTCAGGATAAGTGGGTTAAAATCCTGGTATATTTAGAACAGGGAACAGGGTTCCATTAATTTTTTTATTCAATATACACAACCATTTAGTAAACATTTGAATTGTTTATCGACCATCGAAATTTGTTTGATAGGTATTTTCGCACGATTAGGGCGTTGTGCGTAGATGCACCATCCTGTTAAAACCACCAGCTTCCATGTTTTTCTTGTGTCTTTTAATGATTGTCCATTCTCCCGTATTTTTCACCACAATAATACTTCATGAACTGAATTTCTGCTTTATCAATTTTTGCATTTCAAGTTCGATAGTTTTCCTTTACATACGATCGTATTGCGGTTTTTCGCCTTTACGAAGGATCTTCCCAATTTATATTATAGGGTTGTGTTTCTTATGCCAAACGCCAAACCAATAGCAAAAATTATAAACATAAACCAATAAATGCTTAGACTGAAAACTAGAAAATTTCTGTCCCGATATTTTGGGGGAAGTAGATTAGTCTGGATTTTGCACCTAGGCCAGACGTTACAGTCGCCGAAATTGTTTGGTTGTTTCTTGTAGAAAAGTCAAGCAACAATAAAATTGTGGTCCTGTGTATTTTCACTCGTTTGGAGATACCTATGCGGAAATAAATACTTGCGATTTTTCAATTGGGCAAAAGTGGCGAGTGTAGTTTATTTATTTCGTAGAAAATTTATGCACCAGAAATTAATCGTGATGCCCTTTCGACCTGGGACCTGGGAATAACCGTTCTAGCGGTACTTCTCAAAATAGAAAAATCAGTTAAGATTTTCTAATATACATAAGCAATTCAAATGGACCTTTAGGTGATTTTTCAATAGGGAACTTGCATTCATATTTTCAGCTTAATTAATCAATCGTAATCTGGGAGTCAGAACCTAAGGATACCAATCAATCATTGTTGAGATGGAAAGTGAATTAACCTTCGAGTTCCATTTTGCTAAAATCCATAAATTTGAAATGCTGCGTGCCATGTAAAGAGGGCATTCGTATGCAACCTTCATGAGATTCTTACACATCCTACCCCAAATCACGCATAACTCCCTTTTCTACGAACAGTCTTAAACTTTTTGGATAACACTGAAAAAGGTCCTTTGCATTCTCTCTATTTATATGTTTATTGAAGACGACATATTCAGTCAACACAAGAGTGTGTTGGTGTTGGCTTATGACATTCACTAATAGCATGTAATCAATAACAACACGGTTATTATGCGTATAATTATTATAAATTGTCTAAACCTGTCGTCGATTTACTGTGTAATTGACATTCTGCATTAAAATGCTACGCAAACAATAAATACGTGGGTTTTGGGGCCAAATAAGACAAATTCGAATTATAAGCTGCACCGTTTAATGAAACAAGATACTGTTGAGAGTGCGCCCCAGGCAATAAACTTGTCTGGGTCACGTTACGAACACTTCATAATCGCATCATTCCGGTACATAATTTAGAAAGTAAAGTTCACGGGCAGACAATAATTGTTACAATTACACCTTGACGATGCACCATTTCCTTCTGTAGAAAGTAGAGGTCATGATTTAATTTTCGTTGCTTTACATAACTACTAGCTAACGTGGGATGTGAGCACCTTGGGGATGAAACCCATTTTCGTCCGCCACGTAAGTTACGGTGTACACGACGCCATCCAAGCCCACGTAAGAGTATTGCCCCCTAACCACCATCGACTCCCCTTCGGTACCGATATTGACAAGCTGTCCGGTTTCGAGGTGCGAAATTCCGTTGCTTGTTTCAAATCTGACAAACAAGGGGATGAAATCGAAGTTTGCATTTCTTTAGCTTACCCAAAATTGTAACCTTCTTCGCCACCATTGTTGTTATCGTATTTAAGAATTACAGCATGACGATCTGGATGAAGTTGAGGAGCACCAAGAATGGTGGCTGTTAGCGCAAGTACAGTAAAGACAGTCTAAAAACAGGAAGTATAGATACCTAATTTTCATTACAATAGAACTTTACCGATTGCATTGTGATGATGTGATGATGTGCAGAATAAAAATTTGGCCTTTTTATATCAAATCTAATTGAGGAGGGTTCGACTTCACTTAACATCATCACGAAACGTTGGCATTTATTATCTTAATTTTCAGTCATAATATCAACAGAGTTACTGCTTAAAATTATATGTTGTTGAGGTTCAAGCGCTTTAGCCAATTACATAAACCAATACTATTGGAAAAGGGAATATTCGTGCATATACACATTATAGTACTTATTCACGTTCTCTCCAACATACAATTACTGATGGCAAACAATTTATTGATCAGAACAGAAGTGGAGGATAACTTTCATTGGATATACATATTAATAAAATTTGGGTACCTATAATTGGTAGGTATAATTTTTGTCAAGGGTTACAGACTACATGTCTCACGTTATCAAAATTTGTTCACAGTACCTGAGACGGTTGGTAGCGTTACATGCCAAATTGATCTAAAGGGTGGTCCTTTATTGTAAGAGTGCGCAGCAAGGGTGTCACTCATTGTCCCATCCCATAAAGCAAATACGCTGCCGTGAATAAAATCAATAACAAAAAAAATTAATATTTTTTGCAGATTTACTGCAAAACTTGGCAGAAATTCTATTCACAATCACAATTCGGCTGTAAACACTTTCCCGAGATTATACAGGTGTTAGGGTTTGGTTTTTCATGTTTCATTTAAGTTTATCTGGAAGGTAAAAACTCAGGTGAACGCATCTGTATCCATGTAAATTAAATGTCAGAACGATTTTAAATAATTTGAGTGTAATGTTTACCAACTGTTAAAAAATGTGTGAAGGGTGCTCAGAAAATGAGGTCAAAGCCGTCAATTTCGTTAACACGAATATTTAATTTTTAATCGGAAACCTTTTGTCTTCACGGGTGTGTTATATTGAATACAAGGAAAAAAATTGTATTTCTATTTTAACATGGAAAATCTTAAGAGTGTTCGGAAAATTTAATATTCTTACAAACTGTGGAAGCTCTTAAAAACCAGAGACTCTCAAAACTTTTGAGCTTCAAGTAAAAATGATCAAGGAAAATCGCTGCTCAATCAGAAAATGGGTCTGCACATGTTACCACTACCCATTAACGCCCAGTGATCTGTTTATAGATCCACCACGTATGCTATAAGTACCATTAAAATGATTTTTGTTAATGTTCTTGTTTATAACAATATATGTATATACCCACTGTATGGTCGTATGGACCATTGGATATACACTGTCTCCAAGATAGAGATATCTAACATGGAGATCTCCGAAACCATAGGACGATGGTCAAATTGGGAAAAAGTTGCGGAATTAAACAATTATTATTATGCTTGAAAGAAAACTAGAATTTTCGGATTACTTCCGAAGATATGCCAGAAAAACAGAAATTTGTCGATTTGGTTCTATCTTTTTAACTGATGTTATTTGAACAAATAAAAAAATAAAAAAAAACACTTTCTTCGCTGAGAGATTTTCGTTTCGGAGAAATCATCGACTTTATTTTTTTATATGGTCCGTAAAAAAAGTACACACTGTATTGAGTAGCATTTTTTTGATTACGAATTCAAAAAAATAAATTGGAAACTGTTGGTTTCAACCGGATGGTACACCCGCGGACAAAGTCCTAATCGTGCGAAAATACCTATCGGACACATTTCCTGGAAAATAGATAAATTGCCCGATAGGTATTCTCGAACGATTAGGGCGTTGTGCGCCGAAGCACCATTCTGTTGAAACCAGCAGAGCCGCCAACTTATTTGCTATTCGTAATAAAAAAATACTATTTTAGTACAGTATGTTTTTTTTTGCGGGACATATAAAATGATAAAGCTGATGAAGATTTCTCCGTTGTATTGAAAATAACGGTGTCTTATAGAGCTCAAAACGGGAAACGAGAAAGCGTTTTTTACTTGTTTGTATCTGTTCAAATAATATTAAAAAAATAGAAATGAAATCGAGAAATTTCGGTGTTTCTGGCACATCTTCGGAAGTAATCGGAATCTCCATGGTTTCTTTAAACCATGATAGTTACTCTTTAATTGCGCATCTTTTCTCTAATTTGACCATCATTGTATCTTCTATGGTTTCGGAGATATCCATGATAGACATCCTTCTCTTGGACACAGTGTATATTGTTATAAATAATAACATAATTAACAAAAATCATTTTAATGGTAATTATAGCATACGGTATTCACAGTCACCTACCAACATTATTGAAACGTACAGGTATGTTAGATTACATTTCGTTTTTTGATATCTTTGCTAATTACATTGTTATAAACATTCAAAGATCTTGATCTATATTCAACGTGTCAACGGCAAAACTTTATATGGACTTTTATTTAGTGGTGAAATTTTGAAATCTCATAAGGAAGTAGGAAGAAAATTAATAGTATATGAGATACCGTCCCAACCTGATATTCTCTGCTCCCAGCCACCCCCGGTCCAAAATTTAAATGACACCCTGCATTTTTTCACGAATTCAGTTTTTTTGTTACACTATGCAAAGAAATGAGTTTTTTACATATTGAACTCATATCAGATTTTTAATATGAAGAAAAAAATGAATAAGTCGTATTTTTTGTTATAAGCTATATATTTTTGAGAGTTTGAATTTTTTTGTTACAATCTGCTTTAATTTATTTCGACATTTGCCCACTGTCCAAAGTTACCAGTTTTTCTTCTTAACTTTTAGCTCTAAATATCTTACAAAGTTCATTATGTAACTAAGTCATTTCTTTGCATAGTGATACTAAAAAAACTACGCTCTTTCAGAATTCGTGAAAAAAATGCAGGGTGTCATTTGAATTTTTGAACCGGGGGTGGCTGGGGGCGGCAAATATCAGGTTGGGGAGGTATCTCATATACTATTAATTTTCCTCCTACTTCCTTAATGAGATTTCACAATTTTAAGTTGATGGCTCTACCTCCACGCAATTTTGCCTCGCCGAATTGACAGCGCATTTTCTTGCCTTGTTTTTTGAGTGTCAATTTTCATTTCTTTTCCTCGTTAAAGTAGAATGCATGGAATTCTAATTTCCATCTTCCGGTGTCTGGCGATTGAATTCGTAATTTGGGACTTTCGTAGTGATTATTTGGACGAGATTTACCTCTGCTCCTATAATCCAGTTAAATTGTATCCTTCCAGGAAAGTTGCGGGGTAGTGACGGCTTTTTTAAAACTGAAAACGCCAACAAAATTTAAGTATTTGGTAAGGAAATTGCGCACTTACCATTTCTATTATAGTCAAGGAAATTATGAATGGCATCTACCCCAGGTAGAAGCTAATTAATAATTATAATACTGTTCACTATTTATACTTCAAAATATAAATATTCATCACTATAATATTATATTTTATCCACATTGTGACATTAACTGATTATTATATTCTGGAGGGAGAAATGTTGGGCTGTTCTGAAGGGGTGGGCAGTAATAAAGTTATCAAATGCAAATGTTAAATAACCAAACGCATTCAAACGCGTGGGCAATCAATTGAGCAATTAATCAACGATTTATAACATCACAAATCTTGCATCTCGTATTGTCAAATAACTCAAGTTAGACATTTGCCCCTCTACATTAATTTCCGAACTACAACACTATGATTTATATGTCAAATTGTGAAAGCGATCCGTAGACTAAAATCATAAGGTCTCGACCGAGCATAACCCGATTAAACTTATGTCACTTAAATACGTAAGACAAACAACAAGACCATGCGATGATGAACCCGGAAACATTTCGTAATGTAGAATTTTACAATTAGTTGGTCAATATTTACGTTGTAAATTTATTGTGCCTACCTACTTCAATACGATCGGTCATTTTTTGCGCAAAACGCCTTATATAATTTCTGTTAATGAACTGTATTTGCAGAACGAGATCAATTACTACCGTTAATAATTTAGATGCCCGAAAGGGGTTTGGACGATTTTCGTGTTCACAATTGAAAAGTCGTGCGGAGAAAAGACACCCGGTAGGTATTAATCTATTCATCTTCTTACCTGAATAGAAAAATTACAGTAGATACTTTCCGTTTCTATAGGGAATAATGTGGGTTGAGGCAATGCAGCTGAGCTGACGCTTTTTTCTGGATTTTTAACATCCAATCAAATCTATAATTTATAAATCGGTAATACGGAAATAAGTAACGTGTTGAAAACGCTGGCAAAGGGATGATTATTGTGTTTACAACACCCAATAAATGGCACACGCAGGATTTTCCATTGAACATACGACGGAGCAACTATGAGTAACAAAATTTAGGAGCAGCAATTTTTCTGGTTTTGAGTTTTTCGCTAGTTTTTCCTCATGTTTTTTCCAACGTTTTGTCCCCCCTCCCCAAATGGTCCTCGAATTCCTTCCAAACCTTCTTAAAGTTTTCAGACGTAGATTTTAAAGTCTTCAGCCTATTCGCAATAAGTCCCTTTTAATCTCCCTCGCATTATTCTCGGGTTCATTTTAAGTCACGATTAAATTGTTCATTAGATAGGTCTTAGAACGCTTTCAGCAAAATTGTTGATAAGAATTTAATATGGGTTTGTTGTTTCTGCGGCACTGATGATTAGCTAAATATTCACCCGGATTTATATCTGAAAAAGACCTTGTGCCAAAAAGGGAGTTTCGATTTCGAATTGTATTTTAACATTAATTTTTTTGAATAATAATCCGTAAGTGTTAAAGAGAAATGGTTTTCGATCAAGTTAAAAAACAAATCTATTTAAATAAGAGACGTAGCTACCTTATCGATTTTGTTATTGCGTTTAGCAGCAGTAGTAATAAATGGGGTTAACGGCCGGTTGCAGGAAAGCGAATTATAATCAAAATCCTAGATTATTTGCCAAATCTGAGATTAAACAAGAATTTTGACATTTGATTGGCTGCATACTGCACTTTAAAGCCAATCAAATGTCTTAATACCGGATTAAACAATAATCCTGGATTTTTTTTGTGCAACTGGCCGTTAGAGAGTTTACGTGCATTCTAATTGAACGAACAAACTCACCCTTAGCCTTATTAGTTCAGTTTCCCCAAGTCTAAGGAAAGGAGCTTTACCGGAACGACAATAATTTATTTTGAGTCTGTGGTGAAGTTAATCTTTCTTGCTTAAAAAAGCAGAAAAAAATACAAATGAAAGAAAATTTTCAAGATAAGGGCATTCCGTTCTAAAAGGTTTCTAACAGATTTCTAAGGAAAATCCAAGGAAGTAAGACTGTAAAAAACTTTTTTTTATCTTAAGATGATTCTAACAAGATTCTGTGAACATTTCAAAAGATTCCAAGACCAATTCCTTTTGAAGGAGGAGAGTTTTGAGATTGCTGTATGCGTTTAACTTTGCCAACCGTGCACACATAATAATTGAAAATGTGTGTATTTGCATTAGAATTTGTGTCCAGGAATTTTCGTTTGCAGAGGAAGAAATGCATTTCCGATTGAAGGCAAACATACTGTCTTTCACTCATTATACATCATTTATGTTAATTTCTTACAAAGCAGTAAATACTAACCGAATTGGAAAACAGGAAAGAGTGGTTTATGCAAGAAAAATCGTATTCTCAGACAGGGTATCTAATTTTTGGATAATTACGATCGGATAACAATCGGACGCTATTAATTAAACAGATTGAAAAAATAAGTCCAAGGGTAAATAATTTCACACGGTATTTAGTCACAGACAAGGTTAACGTATAGAGAAAGTTATTTGGTTAGATAACATGGACAGGTAAGCAAATAAAAGTGGCTGCAGCGGATTGTTTAAATTTTTTTTATTAATCACACAGCCTGAATTAATATGTCCGCTTGAACAAGTTTGAATCTACCTTGAAGACGCGAAAAAAACCACCGCTGTCATGTAATACAAGCGTCTCTTAAGCAACGATGAATACTGTTGCAGGCATGTAATTCAGTAATAGATGAAATGTTGAGGTAAAGGCATGCAATCTACCGCCGGATTTTTTCTTATAAATCAATCAAGAAGTGATTACAAAAATCAACGCTCATTTTAGACATGTCGGTTGGTCCAAAACCTTTCTTCCAAGTTTACATAATAGACCTTAATAAATTCAAATACTTTGGGTATTTTTCATTTATGTTGTCCTTTAACGTTAATAAATGTCGAAGTTCAATTTCCAGACAATTTCACCATTTCAAATTGCAATGCAATTATCAAATGTGAAGAACTAATTTACTTAATAAGGAAGATGTAGTCTATTCAAATGAGCATGCCAATTAGTTGCAACTTTCATGTCAACGAAATTAATGCGCTGGACGTCTATCATTTCGGTGCCATAACTTGGGACATTTAGGCGGATTTTTAAGGAAAGTTATACGTTTCTCGTAAATATTCATTGCAAAATGAGTGAGTTATTTATTGTACGGGATTTGACCTTTGCGCGGGGAGCCACTGAGGTCTTTTCTATGGCGCTATTAATTAAGAATGTAGGCTTTTGTTAATATTTTCATAAACTGTTATGTAAACCCTTCGCTTGCACTCTCGGGGTATAGGTCACTTAATTACACCTTGTGCCACTATGTTAACATCTGAAATTTTTTGCACCATTTTAATATGATATCTCTGCTGCCATCCATCATTCCCTTTGATGTGTTTACAATTATTATTATTGCATTGCACAAGCTGTTCAAAACGAATTCATTCAAAATCTATTCATACACTTTAAGATCTGATGTGGTGTGGATGAATATGGTAACATTACAATTCTATTTAGCGAAAAGTAATGGACGACGGAAGTTGCCTTTCAGAAAGATATTTGATGAATTTCGGAGCATAGTAGATATGCATAGTAGCATATGTGGGCATATTGGCTTTGGTGATTTTAAGGGGGATGTTCTGGAGAAAATAACATTTCTTATTGACGGGCGGAGTTGAATGTGGAAGGTGGATTTTTGCATATTTCTTTATCGATTGTGACCGCTATTTACGCATATAGGGCAGGAGTAGTTTTGGAACCGTTTCCTTCAAAAGTGAATGTGAGCAGGGAGGACTGCTCAAGTGTTCCACGTCCCCACTGCATCGGTACATGGAAAACGAAATTTTCCAAAAAAAAACTCCTTCGAGGGGGAAATCATTTGCAATAAAATTTAAAGAATTCCTTCCCCGAAGAGGGTACCGTAATTTTTTTAGATTTCATTGTTTACTTTTAAAGATATTCTTCATGGAAACAAGAATATTTGGATCGTGCACGGTGTCGGAGCGCCCTTGGGTTTCATGGAGAAATTTTTATGCTTGTAACATGTAAGATCCAGACGTTTAAAAAGTGGTCCCAACTATTTAGAGGGATTTGGAGATTAAAGGGAGTAAAAGTTACTTTTTCCCAGAAAACTCGATTTGTATGTGCAATTTTCACCAAAAATGCTTTTTAATACACGAAAGTGTAAAGATTTATTGCGAGGGTTGTTTTTTTCAACATCCGTTGGCCCATAAATAAAAAAAAGCGAATACAAAAAAACATGTAGGTGCACTTATTCTCAACATAATTGCCATGCAGATTGAGGCATTTGTCGTTCCTGTGAAGACGCTTTCCTCTTCATAAAATGTTGGCACCACTGACTCTTGTCTTGTCTTGATGTTCCTTGGAAAGTGTTGACCCCTTAGCTATTTCTTCAATTCAGGAAAAAGATGGAAATCACTCGGTGCCAGATCGGGACTGTACGGTGAACGGTCAACAATGTCCCATTGAAGTTCTTCATAAGTTTCAATAGGACATGTTTGACCACTTACTATATCGTCCCGATCTATCATCGCGTGACTTCCATTTTTTCCCTGAACTGAAGATAGGAGGTCAGCACTTTCCTTTGTGATTTGTTCGTGGAATAATGTGTTAGGTAATATAAAATTTATGTTTACCCTTCGATTTGTGCTCTTATTTAAATTCTTACAATGTTTAGGTATTTGAATATTCTTACGCCATTTATCTAGGTATCTTTACTTTGTAATCCACTAGTTTAAAGCCGTAAGTTATTCCTGTGCTGTGTCTCAGTGGTAGAGTGTTGGGCTACATAGCCGGGAGGTCGGGTGTTCGAACCTGGACTGAGGTAAGAATTTTTCATCCATGGCACAGATGAGAATTTTCTTAGATTAGTTTCGAGCATTCTGCATTATTCCAAATTAGGTTTTCCTGATTCGTATAGTAAATACCGGAGTAGTATAGAACAACTTAGGACCTTCTGCAGGGGCCACTCTAAAAAGCATTATACGGGCCACTCTGTAATTGGGCGAAAGCCTGTTGAGGGCCCAGAACAAGAGAGGGATTTCTTATTACAATAGTTTTTTGTTTTGCCGATGGAGGTCGTGCAGATACTTTGAGCACTGAATACACCTATATTTGACAAGTGATTTGCAATGGGGTGGAATATGTAGCTATTCTGTCTGTTCTGTTGCTCGAGTTTGAGTATGATCTAATTAGTTTTTACTACGAACTCCGAAATATAATACCGTAAGTCAAAATGGGCTGAACATATGCAAAATAATATGGTCTAAGTGCGTAAAGGTTAATTGACTTCCTAATTATTCTAATTGTATAGCACGCCCTAAGTATTTAATTTTTTAACCAATTCAAAAATTTGTTTCAAATTGTTGTAATGTGGATACCGGAGTTTCATAGAGTCAACCACGGATATAGCCTTAGATTTTAGTTTAATATACTGCTGTGTGCAGTGGGTCGACTATACACCACCCACAAACCTCTGTCCAGCTAGCTAAAATAAATCAAAAATTGAAACTTACAATTTTTACGAACTCTCCTCGTATAACTCCCGCATTTGCTACAACACAAAATCCTAATAATGACTCAAAAATGATAATTTAGGAGATTCAGTAGCTTCCGAAAATTCCAAAGGCAATTACCTACACAAATTTTGTATAACACCTGAGATAAGTCATGGCCACATATAGAAAAAATGTGAAGATGAGAACTCTATCTGTATCATACAAACGGATTCAAATAAACACACAGACAAAAAAAATTATTTTGAAACTCATACGCAATAAATAATTAAGAAAAACCTGAAACAAAGAGCGACACAAATAAACAAAGAAAGTCTTAAAATTACTTACAGTTTTTCAAACAAAAATCCCTTAATCTGGTCGTGCAATATTTCGACGCACTTAGGAATGATTAAAAAACTCGCTGAAAGCTTCAGGAAACTTTACCACTTTTCGACTCCATTGTAACAATAATAATAATAATGGCTTAATTCACACAGGTAACACTTTGACTTTTATACAGGGTGTAGCACCTAAGATCCCTCGGATCATAATTCCTTTACCATAAAAGATACCGAAAAGAGTCTTATAGCAAAATTGTACACAATTACCGTCACCATATTACTAAAATATTTTTGATCAACAGGGGTGTGCTGTATTCCAGTGGCGTATCAAACTGATTAAAAAACAATCTTAAACTACCGATACTTTACTGTTAATTGTGAGAATTGAACCTTTTTTGTTTCATCATGGCACACTTAGGTAGATTCGGAGAATAATGTTTTTTTACAAATTGGTGTTTCGTTTGATTTTTCTCTGTAATTTTGATATGGAATGTGTGGTTTTCTTTGTATCAGTAGAAAATTTGTAGTTTTGGCTACTCAGAGGTATAATTTGTTTAGGGGGGTGCCATTTGAAATTATTGAAAAATATAACTTTTGGCGAAGGTCAATCAAAAATTGAATTTTTTTATAAAGTACCTAAAAAAAATTATGTGACTGTGGAAGAGGTCTTAACCTGTGCCTCAATTCAAAAATTAGCCGCTTGCGCGATTTAGTTTCTCTAAAAAAATTCGAATCAGTAATAAAATATGAGGTATTCTAAAAAAATTCAAGTTTGATACGCCACTGGAATACAGCACGCCCCTGGTGATCAAAAATATTTTAGAAATATGGCGACGGTAATATGTGTACGATTTTGCTATAAGACTTTTTTCGGTACCTTTTATGGTAAAGGAATTATGATCCAAGGGATCTTAGGTGCTACACTCTGTATAATTTGGGATATAACTTTTCATAATGCCCTTTTTTTATCCCAAATCAAAGTATTGATTTTTCGAACACCTACCTACTACAAGTCAACCAAATATAATATGTAAGTAATAATTATTATATCTTAATTTCTAAATTGTTTCAAAAGCTAACCCCAGATACGAAATTTCGTCGAGATCGAACGCCCATCAACTTTCTTTATAATCAGAAAGGATATATCCAAATACCTAGGCAAATCAGTCCATTCTTCTAAATGCGAAGGTTGTTCATAAAAAAATTAACGAAGAAATCCTAATTTTTTCGAGTATAGCTCCCAAAATTGGCTCTCATTTTATTTTGAAAATGTGTTCTTGGTATGGCAATTGATGTCCTCCAAAATTGCAAATAAAATATTTATGCTCTCCCCCTGCCTGGAATTTCAAACTGTTGGTCAATATTGTGAACCGTCAATTTGTCAGTAAGCGATAAATCAGGTTTCAATATCGGGAACATGGTGGTAAACTAAAATATGCTAGGAGTTTACTTAGCACCTGACGGCCTGAGGAAATAATTCATGTTTCCATCATTTTTTTTTATAAATTGGTTATTTGTTTGATTTTTAATTGTTTATATAATCTGAAAGAGCTTTCCTAGCTAAACAAATATCATAAGTTTGCAGTTTTCTAGATCGTTTTTCAAAAAAAGTTTAAAAATGTGATTTTTTTAAATATTCAAGCAAAAGAAACCTCTTTCAGGGTGTGCCAAGAGTACATAGTTGAAGTAGTCTTATAGATACCAACGGAAGTTGACTGCAATCAAATGCCCTTCGTAATTTTAGAATTTTTACAGCTAAAAAATACCCTCGCATGACGTCTACCTATAATATACAGGGTATACAACGACACATTTTTCACTGTTTCTTAAATTTTATATGGTCGCCAGTGGTTTATTGTAGTTTATGAAGTTAATATACTGGAACAATTTCTGGAAAAATGTTTTCCAAGTCTAAAAAATAATAAACAATACATGACTTTTTGCAGTTTAATTGGTTGTGTGCAAAAAAGTATGTTACCAAGGGTCAGTATCAGAGAGGGAGGGTTCCAGTTGTGAAACCTTCGCCGCAAAATTAATACTAATGGACCACCGCTGTGTCATCAATTATTGACTTGACATTAATTTGCTGCGGTAGATTCCTTTGAAATGTGTCTTCATATAACAAAAGGTTACGTTTCACTGAAAATTCCATAAATCAATGGGGAAATCTACGCTCGGTCCCAAAGAGCTACGTTGTAGCGTCATTCATCGTGCAGTCTAAGTCACGTATTTGAGGCGTTCCATGATGTCATTACAAGTTAAGACATTTCGTACATTTATATTTAAAGATTACCTTAACACCTTATTATTTCCGATTGCAAACTACTCCCCTAACCTTTGCTACTTTTTAACATTACCGGCAGATGATTCTAAATTCCGATGCGAAACTTTCTAAACAAATCAGCCGACAATTCACACCATTATACCTTTTGTAATGACTTATATAGGAATTTATTGATGACAAAATAAAATTAAAGGTTCTGCGGTGTAATTATCTATAATGCCGCCAAATTCTTTACTTCATTTGCCTTTCGCTTAGTTCTCTCCAACGAATTGCAAAGGAAGATCTGATAATCCAAGTTGATAACGAAGAATTTCGAAGGTCCTGAACGAAATTAAATAAACATTAAAAAGTATTTTGCACATTTTTTTCCAATAATTATTTTTAATTCATTCATCCGACTCTCAGTAGGAGGCAATGTTGGGTAAGTTACTGAAAATGGTTTTTCGTGGGGATTTATTACATCGTAAATTCGGATCTTTATATGTGCATAAATATCGTAAATACAATGTGGGTATTGTGCGATTAAAATTAACTTGTCTTGTATTGATGGCTGCAATTTCGAAATAATTGTACGACCCTGAAATGAGCTCTTCTAATTGCGTAGCAAAACTTCCAATGTACTTGTTGAATAATATATGCAATTTATTAAGCATGAGAAAACATATTTTTTTTCTTTAAAACAAAGATAACACGAAATTACCGCAATTGTGACCAACTATGAACAATAATTATTGTGCGTTAACACAAAATTGGCGTAGAATCTAAATCTTCTCCTTTGCATTCTTGATGGTTTTTTGCTTCTAAATCGGTCAATGACAGATTATCATCATACTCACTGCAGGGATAGGTACGTCTAAAAAAGTTTTCGGTTTCAGTACACATTTAGGGTAGATTAAAGAAATTAACAGTATCTAGTTTCTAGGGCATTTCATTTAAAATAAGGTCAGACGGTGTAGAAACTGAAACGAATTCATTAAGTAACCCTATTTTCAGAAATCTTATAGACACCCTAATTGGGACATCAGAACTACAGCAGTCCCTACGCCAAAGCCCCACGTTGGGCGCCATTTTTCCGCAGGTTTTGTTGCAATGCGCCTTCCTTTTTATGTTGGCCTTCTTCTATTTTCTTCTCCATTTTATTCTGACCTTCCTACGATCAAATATAAATGTAGCGCTCTCTAATTTGATTTTTTTTATATCGATTCATTATTTACTGTCACGAGTTAAATAAATAGGTGCAACTAACCTTGGTTTACAATTCTTCTTGTTGGTGGAAATGGTGGAAATCCTCAATGGTTAGTTACAGTGCGTCAATTAGGGTGTCGATCTTTAAGAGAACTGCATTCCTAAAACTCTTCGATAGGGAAATCTTCGGATAACGACTTTCTGGGTTGAATGTGAGTATTGATAGATATTATAGGCCGCTTCCGGTGTTGGTTATTTGCTGGTAAATGAAATATGGTCTAAAAGTGCGTACGCATTCACATTTATTTAACTTCATTTTTTATTGAAGAAATCTCTTATGTAATAAGCGCTTGCACTAAATTTGCCCTTTATGAACTTTTATTGACTAGATTTTATTGGTTTAATGAAAGAATGGGTTAATTACATTTTTCACGTTTATTTTGCTGTGCAAATACGTCGGTTTTCTACTGGTGTGTTTCTAACGAATGCGCCTGTCAACACTTTTATTCATAATTTCGAACGAAGTCTCTTATTTAATTAATACTGCACGATTACGAATTTGTTAAATGATGAACCAAACATTAGCTTAACTAACTAACTTTAATTTTTTATATCAAAATTTTTACGCCCGATCAAGAGAATAGTAGAGGGACAAACCGTCTGCGCTTTTAGTAACTCGTTGGCGAAATCTTTTTGTGGACTCGCGTTTACAGAAAGCGAATCTTCTAGGGACCGTATTTTAACCCTTGACTGCCAGATAGTAAATCCCTTCTCTGAATTACTCAGTAATTCTTTAACGCCCACGAGTGGTGGAATCGTTAGGGCCGTGGTCTTTTAGGCTTTTAGGGTTGTAGCCGACTCTCAAATTTTCTGAACTAGCATTTTCCTACAGCTTTATTCCTAATTAACTGAGATGCAAAAGTAACCAAATAAGACTATTTCACAGAGTGTAATTCAAAACCAGACCCAGACTTCCTGATGCGAATCGCGATTAAAGACAGTTAACAAAACAAAACTGTGAAAAATGAGGTACATCACATTCATCCCAATCATCAAAACGAAACTTGAAACTACCACTAACAATATTTATTTGGAGTAATATTTTCAGAACACTGACTGACTCTTTTACAAATTTAAAAATTCCTACTTCTGCGTAATTCGGCGGGGAAAAATCGCCAAAAATAATTCAAATAAAAATGCTCTCATATGTTCAGTAAGAGGTGGTTTTGAAAGTGGTTTTGAGGGTTTTGAGGGAGTGGGACAGTAACTAAGATGGTCAAAGCGTGAAAATTTCAAATTATTACGCTTTGAAAGACAAACTTAACTCTGTCAAACTATGGAACGCCCTGCATTCTGTATGAGTACCACTACGAGCTAGGGTGTAACTTCAACCAGCAAATTACTATTGCCACGAATCCTAAAGTAGAGGGTACAAAGTTGAACTAAGGGTACATTTAAACGCCATATAAATAATGTAAATTGTACGAGAGTGAGATGATAATTAGGTGGCCTAAAAGGGTACTAGACATATAAAGTTAGAAATGTATAGTGATTGACAAAAGTAATGATCGCCGAATAGGTACATCCTGCAGCATATGCAACCAACATTTGAATAGATTGTGCAACTTGGACATACGAACCAACAAATTAAGGTATCTCCCTTGAAGAAACAGACGGAGCCCAATGTGATAGACGTGCTGGTTGTTTATGCTGCAGAGTTTACCTATTAGGCAATCATTACTTTTGTCATTGACCATTTCATAGATAGAATAGGCTCGTAAATACTGCTTTACTACGTATGTATATTCGGAATGAGGTGACTGATTTGAGTCATTCTAATAACCGCAAGGAGAGATTCGTCATAGTACGGATAAGCGCTTACGAGGACGGTAGATAACGTAGGGATGCATATAAATATAAGTGAAAAGCGTTCGGAAGTTATTCTACGGACACCCTCAGACGCTGAATCTGCGCCATTTGTCTTTCGGAGTCGTGCGTTATCAAGGCAATCGTCTCCGTGGTGATACTTAGGACGAAATTACGCCGAGAACCGGATATTTCCGACAGCCAGCCTACGCCCTACCGCTGAAGAAGATTTTGAGCAGCATGTTCGAGAGGAGAACGAATAGTCGAGAATTTCCGAAACAGAAAACAGCACATCTGTTTCCATTCCCACATCGAATCAATGGGAAGCCACTAAATTTTGGTCGGTCTGTGTACGTCCAAGTTCTGGGAGCGGATCCAGACCATTTCACATTGAAGCATCCATGAAAGCGCATCGAGAGCTCCTAGTGCATAAACAATCGAGGTATTTACCTGTGTCGTAGCACGCCCCGCTGTAGAATTACCTCTTATCGTAGTTTTACCCCAGAGTCAGAGTAATTGTACCTCAATAGTATAACGGCCGACCTGCGTAGCTCAGATGAGTATACGTTAGTAGCTCTAACTTTAGCTACAAGGATCCTGGGTTCGACTCCCAAGTAAGGCATAGCTGTATGTGATTGTATAGTGGGTTGAGTGGGAGTAGCTAATTAGCTTAAGCTAACACATAAAGGCAATAAAAAAAATATTCATGTACAGACAATTTTATTTATTTCATACTATCTAGTAATCGCCGCTTTCCCAGACTGATTTGAGTCTGGTAAATCGTATTTTCCCAGACTGAAATCTTTTACCAGACTGGAAATGTTTCCTAGCAACATCAACTGACATCCATATAAACCTATATATTAATGTGTCAAACTACTGTCAGATCAAACAAATCAAGTGATTGACTTTTGTTTGCATTTGAATGCGTACAACATTCTAATCAAAAATTGTATGGCATTTTAATTAAAAAAAAGAGTAGTATGAAATAAAATGTTTTACATTACTTGTATGTTAAATCAGTTAACATTACTCGTTTCGAAATTCCTGCCTCAGCTACGCTTCGGCAGTAAACATCTCACTCGTTAACGTAAACCTTGATTTACCATACTCATATGTAAATAACTATTACCTACTTGCGGACGGTGTTTTGTGGACGCCAAATAAAATTTTCGACTTGAGCCTGAATATTCTTAAACTACTTGCGTATTGTAGTTCGTTTCCTACCAATACGAAGTTAGATTTTTGCAAGTGAATGTGGTTTAACCATTTGCGTTCGTCGTTTCGCCTCAACCCCATTTATTAAAATGTGGTGTCTTACAGCAAAGGCTATTTTAAGAAAAATGAGAACCATTCAAATTTTAATCAAGATGATTCAGTTACTATTTTACCTTTTACCCTTTTCGTTGAGGCCAGAAGAGGGTTATTAACCGACGAGCAGCCGAGGCATATTAATGTAATTACACTACACGAACTACCCCCATTTTTATGTGGTGTGCCGTCTCGTCGTCGATGGATAGTAATTCTACCATACCCATGCAGTGCATGTGCTTGTTTGGTTTATAATGCCCAGAAAGTATGCACACGAGAAATCTCAGGTTCTTTCTTGATAGCCCTGTGCAAAATCGCGGCAGGCTATGAGATGGTCCTTTGAAGGTTTCTCTCTTATGGCGATAATCTAACATTAAGTTCCACCTAGGCTTGTGTTGAGTTTGGGCGTCTTGAGTTACTTTAGTTATTTACAGTTGCAACTGTAAATGGAGGAGCCAGTTCTGGATACTAGCTAAAGGGTGTTGTTGCATGCTACTTCCTCTAGTGCATGGTGATATGAAGCCAACCTAGAGGTAATTTTACACAGTAACTAAGTGCCTGCAGTGCAGCCCTGCTGTCACTGGAGATTTTGATAGTTTTGTTCTTTATGTTATGCCTAAGAACTTTTCTTGCACTAAGCGTTAGTCCTACCAATTTGTCTGGAATACAGTAGAGAGTTTACCTAGTGGTTGGGTAATGTAGAAGTTCTGTTCTTACCAGTGCCTGTTCCTTCCATAGTTTAAAACCCATGTCAGAATGCAATAAAAAGTAGGGCTTGCCATTTAAAATAACGAAGTTACTATCTAGGTACTTCTCATATTTCCGGAAGTGCCGCCATTTTGAAAATAATTTACATCACTTCGGCATTCAGAATAACTCCCAAGTAATAATTTTCAAGACCCATTTACATGCAGTTAATCAATCTAACCTCGTTATCTAACAGAAACTCAATACAGTGTTGGTAAAATCCTTACGGATCTTTGAAGATCTAAAGTTTGTGTAAAATTTACTATTACTATTTACTATAATTCTATCATAGATTTGATGACACCACTTTCTTTGATTTCCTTTGCTCTGGTGCGACCGCTAAATATTCTTACGAGATATTTATTTTAATTTTTCGCGAGATATTCATGTTTAACGTAGGAAGAGCTGTTAGAGGCCAATGTCAGGAAGAAGGAGATTTCCCTCGATAACGGACGTAGAAATTAGTAATTTTCCGCATTTAGGTAAGCCATTGTAGATGAGCAGAGATCAAAGGTAATCAACTTTATGGTAGTCATAAAATATCTCGAACATTTAACACGTGAAAAATAAGGATGTATTGACTACAATACTAAATGTGTGTGGTCCAAGTTTCCATTCATTATTCGCAAGTTATATTTATGTACCAGATCCATGACAAATTTGGCGAGTTTATGCAAAAACTGAGCAAAATAGGAAGAAGACACGTGGACACTCGCGTGGACATTATAATGCGTGTTGGGTTAGTTAAAAGGGGGTCACATTCTAATTTAAATTATTTAAAATGCTACTTTAACATAACATTTAATTTATTATTTACTTTCTTTTGCACAATTATGCAACTGTAATTTATTTACTAAATTATGTCATTGAATAAAAAAATTATTCAATGATTCTGTGGAAACACAATATAGTAAAATTAACACAATTGACTTTATTTGATATTTATCATCAATAAATAGTTAAAAACATGATAGGACACTACGAGTATGTAATTGTGGGCACAAAGCCATTTACACCAGCCGTATACGTTACGGTAACCTTTCTCTGTAATGGGTCTGTGTACTGGTAGCCACCCACGACTTCCATAGCTTCATGTTCCGTACCGACATTTGTCAAAGTTCCCTGTTCGTCGCGACTGATACCATTACTTGTGTCAAAGCCGAATTTGTACCCCTTTTCAATGTCATTTTCGTTCGAGAATCTCACAATGTAGGCGGCGACGTCCTGGGCACGATTGTATTCTCCGGTCGGTCTATCAGACTGTCCAATTACCAACCCAAGAAGGGGCAAAAAGAAAATTACCTGCAAATAATTAAAAAAATGACCACAAATATCTCCTCTTTCATTACTTACCGCTTTCATCTTTTTGTGTTTTTTTAATAGTAACCAAACACACGAATGCTCCCAGATCTGAACTGGATGATCCTTTATATATCCGAGCAGAAATAGAGGGGTACCACTAATGAAATTTCAATCTTAATCAAATGCCGTTCTCATTGTATATTTAGATGTATTCATATTTGATATTGCATCCTCCTAGAAACCAGCGTCCGAACTTGAAGTTTTATAATCGCGTTTCACAACCATTCTATCTTAGTGTTATCTTGCTATTAGCACTTTAAAGGATGTACCTATTTTCCGGCGTGCTTGGTCATCCCCTTTTCATGTTGGCTAGGTATTATAAGCGCATTGCGATATTTACAGGTTTCGTTAACAGATGCGTGAAAGGTTTTAAAAGTGAAAATAGTAAAAATGTTAATTTAACATAGAAGATTGTTAATTAGTGTCATTATAGACTTGAAAGAATTAAAAGTAGGAGTAGGCCAGTACGCATTCTTCACACACGATGCGTTGCTTATTCTCATGTTAAAAGTGATTTATTATAAATTCGCGTGGACCAAACGGATATTGCCATTTAATTTAAAAGTATTAACGTTGGTCTACTAAACATGATAAAAGGACATATTTGCATCAAATTTGCATTAAAAGTCGTCTTCCTGAAACGATTTACTTTCTTTCACGTAAAGGTGACACTTCGATCGCTGTGTTAGGGGGGAATCTTATGTTTCATAACTGATAATTTTACTATTTGCAGCATTTAAAGGAAGTTAGCAGTAGACTAACCATTCCTTGAGTAAGCCTTATTCATATTTAGTTGTAACCTGTTTTAATTGCTGTAAATGTATTAACACGAATTACAATTTTGACTTGTCATCGTAGTAAAATTTGTCGAGTAGTACCTGAGAGTGGCGATTTGAATATAATTTAAATACAATTAACGCTCGAGGAACTTTTATTAAAACTTGTTAATTCTCCTAAAAGGTCTTCATTTTTAAATCTAATTGGCGTGTCTAAAGCTCATTATTTCTTTTACATAAAATCTTACTTCCTCTTGGGGATAGGATCGTTGCTATAAATTTAACAACAGTCAAAAGCCTGTACCAGCTTGAAATCGTTGACTATTTGATCGTCTGGGGAAGTTTCTAATTTTCCTTTTCAATTAGATAATCTTTTTCAACGCCCAGTATTCAAATGACGCATTGTGTAAAACATAAAAAATCCCAAAAAATTCATGCGCCAGTCTAGATTGCTAGATTTTATAAATTTTCTAAATATTGACTCACGAATTTCTGCATTTTTTGTAAATCAACTATTTGCATATTTTATGTTATATACAGAAAATTGATTGCTCTTTTTAAATATCGCAAAAAAAACATAGACATTGCATTTGAAAAACAAAACTTCGGGTTAAACCGGGAGTGTTACCGGAAGTTTGAATATGCGACCAGATAGATCGTAATGTCACATATAAAATTATATTAGACAAATTTTTCGTATCTCACGAAATAAAGGAGATATTGAGGTGACCATCTTATCTCGAACGCACTGTATTTTGGAGGAACTCAAACAATTCAAAAACAAATTTCATTCAAGTTTTGCGTAGAACTAAAATAATTAAATTAGGGCTTCAAGTGAGAGTCAACTTTCGGTATAATTGAAAATATTATAGCTGGAAAGGGCCAGACCATCATTTACCCAGCTCGTTTTTGTACACCCTGTAAACGTTGAACTATACCAGCTCGAGATTTGACAGTTGATCGTCCGTATTAGAAATTTAATTGTCTGTTTTGAATGATTGACGATGAAGAAAATCAAAAAAAGAAAGGCTTACTAAAAAATCTCGACTAAGCGTACCACTGTACGGCTGTAATTCTGTAAAATTGATCTAAGTCACCCAGTTCAGCAGTTTGAACCTTTCAGTTTGTGATTATAGCGCCTAATAAACAAAGCCAAAATGTTGGAGGGGCGTATTTTTCTAAAGCGTTCTATACAGTGTGGGCCTTTGAACACGTACAATGGCTATATTTTGTCATTACAGAGAAATATCCAAAAAATAAAAAATCACATTTCTTTAAAAACCAGGGGAATCCAAGCGACTTGTTTTTTAAACTGCTCCACCACCCCCTTAAGTACAACTCATACTGATGTAAAAATCTTAAGTTGAAATACCCCACTTGTGACACCTCTCTGAAAAGCTTATTAAACATGCTTTTATCTGGTCATAAAAAAGTAGGGTATCGCTTTTTCTAATTTACTGGTTTTATGTTTCATCTGGTTTTTTGTTTATTTTAAAAATTAGCTTATAGCGTGGAAAAACCAATTGAAATTATTAAAAATTCGTCATTTTATTCGCAGAAGAAATAGAATTATAGGCATTGTACTTACCTTAACATTGGAGGTTAGCATGTTAAATAAGCTTTACAAAGGGGTATCACAAGTAGGGTATTTTAATTTAAGATTTGTATTAAGTCAGTATGAATTGTGCTTATTGCATAAAGGGATGGTGGGGTAGTTTGAAAAATATGCCAATTGAAGATAGAAAGAAGGTAAATCTACTTAATTTAATTTGTAGATTTGTGCTTCAGCCGCCGCTACCGTAAACAAAATCTGTAATTAATCATTCGTTTGCAATCGTTCCCGTCAAGATATTTCGATTATTTTTTTGCGTTGCCATTTAGAAGACGAGGCGAATTAATATTTTAGAATTTCAAATTTGTTAAGTCATTATAAGCCGGTTTTAGTTTCCTATGTTAATTGAGAACAAGCTTAAAACCAGTCGAGGCCGTGCAGTCTACGCGTATCAGCTTGCTATCTCCGACCCCGCCGGTTGATTCCAACGATTCCAACAATAGGTGTGAATTGGATTACCGAATTTTCGATAAATAAGATGCAGAAACAGTATCCGAAACAGTCGTGAGGGGTCTCAAAATAAGCTTTCTTAATTACAGATTTTTAGGACGTCCGAAGACCGCACAATGAATTAAGGAAGATTTAATTTTTGGGTGTAAATAACCGAATACGGTGGTCGGTTGAAAAAACCGTTGATCCCTCCATGGAATGGCCTAATTTTATAAATGGCAAAGTCGTTATTTAAGGGGGATCTACTGCATCTTCGTAAGTTACATTTCGTAAGTTCCGCAATTTTGAGCATTTCCATAAATTTACTTTGGCAACCGTACCGTTTGATTTTTATTTTGCATTAAGTGTATCGCACCGTATTTACCGTTTTTGCTTTTACTTGTACATAAATTTCTGCCGCTACGTTTAATTGCAAGGTAAGCTTTTTCCTACTTGCTGTTTGATTAGTTATAAGGGAGGGTTATTGTTTCGTTTTCCCGTATTTGATTTTCTGTAGCTACCGTTAATTAATTTGTGCTTTGTTGCTTGCGTCCCTGTTAGGGCAATCGTTACCGTAATTCTGCTTTCGGAACCTTCGCCAGAAGCCGATCTCCGCTGCCCGCAAGATCTTTGGAGACCGTTTCTCCGACATGTTATCTGTGCCATCGCGTCCGTATCGCTTGGTGGCGCTCGAGTTCGTGTGCTCGTCCCGTTCCGTCAGTTTCCGTTTGAGTTGATTGACTTAATTTAATTATAAAGTTTCTTTAAACTTAATTAACTAATTACACCGTTTATTTTAAAAGCTTACTGATTTCGTGCGGACTACCGAAGTTCGTCGTAATAATACTAAGAACCAAAATTTGGACCTGAGTACAATTTTGATATTGGAAAACGAACGCAGAACATTTTATATAAGTAAATTCGGAGAGAAAATTCCTTCCATGGAAAATCTTGCAATGTTATAAACTCCACAGATGTTGAAATTTTTTGTATCTAGTCTATGGAGAAACTCTAATAATCTCTATTTTAGAACTTTAAACCCCTCATACATACATTTTTAATTTTGCACGCATATTTATTTTCCTAAAAATTTAGGAAAATTTTAGGAACATTTGGACGATTCAGTAATCACAATTTTTATTAGTTAAAGGTCGGGTTCTGGGAGATATGCTATCGCTTGGGAGAATGTAAAAGGTCATTATTTTGTATCAAATTCTTTAAAATGGGAAAAGGGACCCATGGCTCTTGGCGCTACCTTAGAGTGCTTAAGTATTCCTGCAAATTCCAGTGAGTTACGCCTATGGAATTATAATTATGTTCATGTTATGAAATTTCGCTATTCTAAGAAATCTATTGTCGTCTTATTTTAACGAGTCCGTTGCAATTAATTTTTTTAGCTCTTAATCGGAATGCCAAGAACCTAAAAATCAAAAGTAAAATTTTTTTTTTCCAAAATTCTCATTCCTGGTTTCTTCTTGGGTCATATTTCCGAAGGGGAATAATACATTACTTAATTAGTTTTCGAATTGTTATCTATCCATTTGTAGGCGTTTTACTTGATTGGAATGGCCCTTAGGGTCATATCAAATACTGTAATTAATTTTTTTAGATCCAAGCTTAAGAGTTTTTATGGCATATATTATGTAAAGGGAGCCCGGTAGCCCATTTCAATTTTTTTCGATTTTAGAGTAATTAGGACACATGGGTGTAGGCACGTTATTAATTAGATTTTGGTGGGTTGGTGTCGTCAAATTAAAGAATTGAATCGTTTTTGGAGTTGAGTATTACGAAATATAAATTAGCGCTCTATATTTTGTTAGGTAAGGGTTATCGGACTCGCCGTTTAATAGTCTAGGAAAGTAGATGGCGCCCGTCTGGCGGGAAATATCGAGAGAAACCCGAAATTGTTTGTCTGTACATTGTTATTATGTAAAATTGATGTTCGCGCTCGAGGGTTGCAGAATACGTGAATTTGAATCGTGCCAGTAAGTTAAATGGACTCACCATTTCAATAAACAGTCAAAATAATCTAGTCATTCTATGCCAAAAAAACGGCAAAGAGAAAAAATAGTTCAAGCAGTTGCGATTTTTTGGGAATGTGTGGTTGAAGATCCCCTGGGCTAGCTGTGGGTGCAAGAAGGGGGTAGTTTACCATATAGGTACGTATAATTTACCTATTTCCAGATGTCACCACGTCGCTATACCACTAGATACTTAGATTTTCATAAAATGTTCTGCTAAAACTCAAAGAAAGGTTCTTCATTAAAATATAACCGACTAATTATGCATATATTTAATACTAATATTTCCAATTTCTTAATCACATTCAGCCTATAATCAATTTAGCTACTTACCATAAGTTACAGTTACTTCATTTATGCAAATTGATATATAAATAGTAAATTTTCAACTGAACTTTAAAGATTCTTGCATGATTCACGGTTTAATATATTTGATGATAGGCTTAAATCCAAATATTCCAGCGGTGTAAGTGACGACAACTCTTCCGCCTGCGGGATCGGTAAATTCATATCCGCCATAGATTGTCGGCTGATCAGCGTGGTCCGGATCTTCAAAGACCAATTCCTCGTTTCTCATCATGTTGTTGCTGGTTTCGTATCCAAATTTGTAGCCCTTCTGCACGTTGTTCTCGTTGCTGTAGCGTACGATGTAGGCGTCTGCGTCGGGGTGGCGTCGGCCTCCGCGACGTTTGGAGGTTGTCTCTTCGTCCTTTGAGTTTGATTTTGACTGTGTGTCATCGTGAATAGTGTTCGGTTGTTGTTGAGGGAATCGACGGAAGGGTTGTTGGGTTGTTGTTGGAACTTCGTCGGTGTGGTAGCTGGGTGTGACGGTCCTCCGTCTGGTGAAATCTTGTGTTTGTTGGCGCACGTAGGTTAACTCAGATTCGCGTGGCTGTTGGGATACACCATAGCGTGCCGAACCTCGGGAGCGTGGAGGAGAAGTGTACTGACTTGATTGGTAAAAGTCACTTGAAGATGGTTGATAGGCATCCTGTTCGTAATGAGTACTGCCTTCAGTTGTCAACGAAGAACTATAATCGTAGTAGCTTGAAGCATCAGTCGTCGTTTCGCTTGGTCCAAAACTGAACTGTTGCTGTGGAACTTGTTGTATTTCAACAGGTATGGTTTGTGCTGGAGCAGTAACATCACCTAAATTTTGGGGATGGGAATAACTTCGCCCACCAAATGCTAACACCACTAATACGATGACCTAAAAATCATGCACATTTTCAACACAATTTAATAAGTATCGAAAGTGATTTGCACTCACCGTTTTCATGGCACCAATTTTCACCTGTTAATTTAACAAAACTAGTTCTGATGTAGAGAATAATACTTCTTTTATATAGAAAAAAAGAGGGGGTAGGTATTTATTTGACGCATCTTTTGTAAATTGTGTCATCCTTTAGATTATATATTCATGCTTATGCGGTTTTTAACATTTAAACAGTATCAAAAGCCTGTTTTCGAGAATATTAATAAGGAAATTAATAGTTTTATACCAATCAAGAAGAATGGATGTTGTAAAGTTAAGCGCTGCTCTTTGTCGCTGAAAAAAATGGGATAAATTATGTTCGTCCGCTCGAAACAAGGTCCCAGAAGTGACAATGACCTAAAGAGTATATTTATCCTTCACATATTGGTAAGTCGTTTTACTTCTGGCTGGATGTAATGCCGGTAGTTTAATTAAAAGTGACTCATGCTAATCATTTTCAAGATAGTTTAAATCGAACTTAATTGTACCTTGAGAGTGCAAAGTGTTATGGCCATTGGCAAAACCAGTTCTTTCCCAACAATTCATAACTTAACACGGTTTAGATTTGAACCTAACTAACTAATTAGAGGGAATTGTAAGGACATAGGGTCGTAACATATAGGGTGTCTGAAGACCGAATAGGATTGTTTAAATGTAACCCAGAGCTACCCTAAAATGCTTAACTGCCTGAGTACCATGCGGGTGGAACGAAATTTTCTGAAGAAGAAGAAATTTTAACTCTCAATTGCGATACCTAGTTTTCATTGATGAACTATTTAGTTGGCATACATTCAAAATCTACTCTATATAATGCAAGAAGAATCAAGCCCTTACAGAAAGTCTCTGAAATATTGCATTTTCGATTTGTAGGTACTTTCCTCTAACATTTTCATGATATTCACAAGACGATTCATTTTGCCTTTGAGAGCATTTTCCTCCGACAAACCGTTTTCGAGATGCTCTCTTTTAAAGTTTTGAAATCATCAATGGATATATTTATTCCAGACGTCGCAATCGCACTTTGTGAGTACCTTCCTCCGTCAATCGGTTCTTGAGATATAAGGAATTATATCCAATCACAATAAGGGGTCGAGGAGGAGAGATATGGTTAGTAGAAATTAATTCCTTTCGTTGAGAACTTTTATTAGAGTACCATGAAGGATAAAAACCAGTCCACCCCAAACCCCCTCTTTTGATAAGACTATTTTGATGGAAGCAGCATTTGTATTTTTAACACAATAGTTATTTCCATAAAAGTCCGGAAAATGACGCTTTACTGGCGAGGAAATATTGAAGTGCGAGGCCCCTTTGGACTTTGGAGCCAAGTACTTTAATTTGCGAGTCAAGTAATGTCATTTTACTTACGAGTTGTGTAGTAAATTTTACCCGAAATCGTATTCACAGAATAAGACCTTCACAGAACAGAAACATAAATGGCGCTAAATTGTCACTGATTACAGCGTTTCCCGTGGTTGTACGGAGAACTATTTATCGCAGACTCAAATACTTTTTTGCAAAACCTGTAATTTTGCTCGTTACAGGAAATATTTTTATTTGTTACTCAGTTGTAAACGTTGATTAACAAGACAAAACGCAAACGGGTAAACGTCATCTTTAAACGCTACTGACTTGTAAAACTGACAGCAGACTTGTAAAAATTTTACAAGTTAGTATTCTAGTAATTTCATTGGCCAGAATTAATGCGAAGTCTCTGTTACATGGATAACATGATATTTTAGACATTTCTTCAAGATTAATTTAAGAACTAATTATTTACGTTTACAAATGAGTAACAAATAAAATATTGTACATTATACGCCAGGTAATAGTTTTTACTGGCTCTAGGAGATGACAGGCTCGCCTGACGGCTCGCCGGTCAACTTCTCCTATCGCCAGTAAAAACTCACTTACCTGGCTAATAATGTAAAATACTATTACCGTCGATTTTATACGTACACATGGTTTTACACGTCAATTTTGACTTTTGAAAGATTTAAAATATGAACAAGTTATGTGACCGTAAAAAGTGTTGTGTGACGGATTGTAACGATGAAATATCAAAAAGGCATCGTTTCCCATATTTTGCAACAGATTGTTTTGTGCTTGAAACGCGAAGACGGTTGAAATGTGCTGTTATTTCTCTCCTATTTATGCAAGGTATGGAATTTATAAATTGCCAGCGCAAAAGGGTGTAGACTTGAGTTTTATAATTAAGTATATAGACGTAGATACTTATATTGTAATTCGTTTTAGATAATTCAACAACTTCCACCCTCGCTTGTCAAGTAACAAGTAACCACCAGGGTCAAGTTAACATTTGTTGTCAAAAACTTTTATGACAATTTGCTGAAGCAGTTTTATTACCTCTTGGAACAAAAAATTTAGTTCTCAAGATATTTTTAACAAAAATATTTAGTCCAAACAGCAACTAAAACCAAATATTTCGTACGGCAAATCGATATGTAAGGATCTTTCTACAAAGTGTTAACATCTACAAAGCGTAAGTTCCACTCACTTCTGAGTTTTATATGTAATTTGTAAACATGTAATTTAAATTCTCTGTGTTAAAAATAATGTAATGTGATTGTATCTAAATACACTTTAATTTAACAACTGTGTATTCTTTATCGATATTTATGATCGAATTGGGGAAATGACTTCATGGCTTTAGAAGCTGGTCACCAGATGGCGCTACTCTGACTTTGCTGCTTTAGTTCACAGTACACCCACCAGGGTCCGCCAAAATACCATACAAATTTGTAACATTGCTGTTTCTATTCTGAGAAGGCCGTATTCTGTGATCGTATTTTGTTATACAATTTCAATTTTTACATAGAACTTTTGATTAATGTCAATCTGTCAGTGATGACATGAATCATTATTGACATTTAGCAATGTCACATTTGCGGCCTATAAAGAGACGGTACGGCCGGTAAAGTGACAGCTGCGGCCAGTAAAGTGACAGGCGGCAGGAAACGTAGTCTGCTCTGTTACGGAAACTCAAATTTCCTGACAGAAAGTAGGCATAAAAATGAAGGTTTCAGGACGATTTTGGGTAAAAACTTTGTTACGTTCAGTTTGGGCAAAAGTAACAAAATCACCTTGAGATAGGCACACGGTAAGCTCAGGCCAAGTAGCGGTGGGTCGGGGTGGTTATCAGGGTTCTTATATACTAGTAAAGCAAAGCAAAAAGAGATATAGTAATAGTAAACCAGATAGGCGCCACTTAGTTTTTAGTAAATTTCAAGAATACTTATCCAAAAGGAAGAAACAATGCTGACTACGGAATTTTTGTTCTGGTTTTGACAAATCAAAAAATAAGATACTTGATAGGGATAAACATAAACAATCATTGATGTCACAATCGAGGGTAATTTAATAAACGATCTCAAACATATTACAAATAAGACACTGTAATATATACATATGCAAGGTCAATATTTAAATATCAATTAATTTTTAGTAAAAATGGGATCAACACGTAGTCAGAGAAGGTATTAATATCATAACAGGCTTCGGCAGGGTGTCAGACGACGTTAGAACTACTTTCGCAATATTTTGTGCCGCGGTATTCACTACCCCTTTTGTTTGTTTGTATGTGATCTGTTACAAATTAGTCAGAATGCACCCTTTTGAGCTCACAAGGTTGCGACCCGCAGATCAAAGGTGAATTTTCGACGACGCCTTGATATATCGTTTGATTACCTACATGTTGGTTTTCGATACAATCGGGTGTTCGAACCTGAGTTGAGGTGAATTTTTCATCTGTGGTAGAGATGGGAATATCCTTTTAGATCAGTTTCGAGCATTCTACCGGCTACTCCGAATTAGGTTTTCCTGCAGTTTTCGTAATTCGTAAGGTAAATACCGGAATAGTATAGAATAACTTAAGACCACCTCTAAAATGCATTATGAGGGTCACTCTGTAATTGGGCGAAAGCCTGTTGAGGGTATAAAGTATTCAATGCTTGTGGTGAATATTTCAATTGCACACCACTGAATAGCCAAATTTAAGAATGAATCGCAAAATCTTGATAAAGAAGAATGGCCTATATGCATTAGGGTGTTAAATTAGACCCTTAATTAGGTCTTAATCGTTAATTTATATATTGTGTTGTCACATATTAAGGTCTGCATATTTCTGTGCTAACTACGTAGCCATTAAATGTGTAATAGGCTTATTGTAATTAAAGGGGTTGAAGCAAAATATACCTAATTCATTAAATGAATCTGAATTTTTTAGCAAATATTTATAATGATTTACCTCCTGCTACACTTACCATGATTTTTTTAGTGATTTACTTAATGAAAAAATTCCGAATTTCCTAATTGTCTTTAAAAGCTGCTTTTCTTGCTTTGCCTGCTCGCAAAATTAAACCCCATGTGGTCATAGTGGTCAAGTTTAGATATATTAGACTATTAGATATACTAGACTAATTTTCCCTTGGCACGACTTTCGAACTAACATGAACTTATTGAACCTAGGAATGATATATGGTACAATTTTCTATACACAGTTCATAAATGGACCCAATAATTGGAAAATTACTGAAATTTGAGCGCACCAATTTTAAATAAAAAAGTGATATGTTCTATTAGCTAACAAATTCAATTCTAATGGATTTCTAAACGGTAAAGTGTATGCATTACAAAACGGTTTCATATGCCATTAGGTTGATCTCTTTAGGAATATACAACTCAAAATTACTTGCCAAATTTTTTTTACTTCTGTCTAATATGATTTACGATGGTTTTCTTTAAGTTAACATACTAAAATTAGGCTGAAGATAACCCTCCTTATAGTGACCATGACGTAGAAGATTAACTAACGGAAATGTATATTAGGATTTTCCCGTCGGATAACTTTTTCTTCCATTAATTGACCAGGGAGTAGCTGCCCTCGGGATGAACATTAGCAAGCACAATTCGACAATAACTTTTTATTACTTCCTCTTAAATTCGAAATAATCCGTATTTTTTCTGCGTAACTAAAACTGGCACATTACAATTAATTCACTTTAAAGTGTCTTCTCTTTTTACTGTAACTAACGGAACTCGCGTTGTTAAATTTTAGCTATTTTACGTTTCAATAAAACCAAAATACTCGTAACAATCCCTGGGTTTTTTAATTCTCGAAAAACACAGACTTTCGGTCTCGAACCCCGAAAGATTTTATTTAGCGGATTTAGTGGATATTTCCGGATATTTCCCGATCGAAGAAGAGCATGAAGCACAAGAGAAAGAGGTTATCCTTTCGCACTGTAAATTCCGTCTTCTCACGAATTTACAGTGGTAATCCAGAAGCTCCGATTAAGAATGAATGAATGAATATGATCTAAATCCCCGACATCTAATCCGCAGACATCCGGAATCCATTAATAAAACAAAGCTCTACAGAAATTAACCGACGCAGAAAAGACGGGTTTCATTTCCACCACGGCTTACGAATACAATTCCACTAGTTAAGTAATTTAGTAGATAATCGGCCCTCCACATTTCGTCAACCTATAGAATTTGTATGATGGGCAACGCTTAAACTGCTCTACCCTTGGAAATCTCTAGATTTCCGTGCCGACCAACCAACCAATTTATAAGTAATAGTCTCAAAATGATAGTTTAAAAAAGATATTCCATCATGGGGTGCAGCTTGGCACAGAACATTGGATATGGACATGCTATAATAAACTTTACCAGTCCAATATTTTAGATTGAACTGTCTGAAGAAGCGAAACGGAAACGGTAAATCATACCAACAAAGTAGTAGTTTTGAAGAACCTTGAGTGGAGGTTTGAGATTTTTGTCTGACAAAAAAATACAAACTTCCGCTTATAAATTTTTGCAAAATATTACATTTTTCATATCCTTTATATTTTCAAATGCCAAAGAGACTGTTGCTTTTGATGTGAAGTTATAACGGAATTAAACTTGCTCATTGAACTTTGAGCTACGAAAAAAGGAAATACAGGATAATTATGTAATATGTGCTGAATTGAGGGTGGAACCCAATTTTCCAGTTACCATTGCTTAATCAAACTTGACTACATTGGTGTGAATTTTGTGGTTTTTCATTTCTTCTTCACCAAACCTACTGATGAAGTTCGTGGTTTACTAGGCAGGCTTCGAATAATCTTGACCCAAAATTAATTGGAGGATTGTTTGGTATCTTTTGTGCAGCTAAATTTTTGGGACCACTACTCAAACAGTAGTAGCAAAGACAATGGTATCGTGATAAACCGATAATAGTAATAATGTTTCTAACCTCCCTAAGGAGTTTTTGGTTTTTCGCACAGAATCGGTTTTTCTCTGCCTGTGAAAGACTAATCGTAGGTACTTAGTGTAGCACCAGTTTGACACCGTTTAACTTCTGTTCCGAGGTGTGGTAAACCTACTTCAACTAAATCTCCAGTATGGGCTACCGTCTAATTAGACCAAGCACTGTTCCTATGCCTATGTATACAATTTACAAATATCACAACCAGGGCTAATGTAAAAGAACATTTTATTTAGTGCGAAATAGGAAACAAACAAAACAATTGGACGACCTAACTAATTGTGAAACGCGGTCTGAAACCATTCTCATCAGCAACGTAAGTCATCGAAACCTTCTTTCCGGTATTGTCCGTGTACGAAGACTGTCCGTGCACTTCCATTGCGGCATTCTCGGCGCCGGGATTTTTCAACGTGCCCTGCTCGTCCCGGCTGATACTATTTTCCGTGTCGAAACCGAACTTGTATCCGGTAATACCGTCATTTTCATTTTCGTATCTCACAATTTTCGCCTGACTTTCAGGGCTTTGAGGCCTTGCAAGTGCGACCGCCAAAATTGGTAGGATTAAGAGTACCTGAGGAAAGATGGATTATTTTAAATACAGAAGATGAAGGCGTAATTACTGATGCAACGGGTGATGTAAAACAAAACCGAAATTAGATAATAATTGCTAATTATAGTAAAAACATGGACAGTAACAAATGTGGGAAAGTTATATAAAAATGATGCACTCACCGTCTTCATAATGCGTTTGCAGTTTAACGTAAGAGTATACTGGTTCTGTGATTGAAGTCGCCTTTTATATCCGAAAAGAAGGTAAATCTTAGAAACTCCCATCCTTTCGTATTTGAGGATGATGCCATTTATTATATTAGGTGTATTACGCCCAAACCATTACTTTTAAAACAATACATCTTTGACATTTGCAACATCGTTTGAAATTCCGCCTGCGTTTTGATAAATGGCGATTCTTCAAGTTCTATTCAAAGAAATTAGATGAAGTAGGTAATTTTTATTGGTTGTATGGTTGGTGGTAGTTTAATAAATTATAACAATCAAATTTAGAGAGATATGGTACCTTTGATTTTCAAAATTGGTCATAAGCATAAGAGCCATTGTGGCTTTGAAAACCGCACGGGTAAATTCAATTGATCATGGACAGTAATTGATGAAATACTAGTAAAGGTAAAGGTCAAGTAAGTATTGCATTACGGAACCTGTCAGAAATTGCGAAGTACCTACTAATAAATAATTCCTATGTTCCTCTCACAAAACCATGGGGTTCAGCCGGATGACCTAGACCTTTGTCAACTGTAGCCAACTGTAATTGGATACTTTAAATACAGTCTCAAAAGTAGTCATGTTTTCTCTGCGACCCTTAAGGTAATACAAATTTTAATTTTTATGCGTTTCATAAATCATAATTAAATTTGAAGGTACATATAAATGCATTAGATTTGCGGTTTTTACGAATTCCTGCATATTATGAATATTTTCTGTAATTATTGCATATTTATCAAAGTGTCACTATTAATGGTTTTGTCGGTAGTTAAAACCAATGGATGTCTTACAATTTTGCAAGCACTAAAACCGTTGATATTTATTGATACAGAAAGTCAGTCACTTCTATTTATTCCAAATTTTCGTACCAACGGAGAAATCAATTCCTAAAATGAATTGCATAAGATGCTCGAACAGGAACTGAAAATGTGCACTATACAAAAAGAGCCCCAGCGAGGTTCAAAGAAGTTTTTTGTAGATACAAATCCATATTTGCTGACAACAGACATAATTTGACGCTTTGGCCATTTTCTATTTTTGTATAAAGTTATATTAGAAAGATAAATGCATATTTAAGTGAATATTTCGACGTTTTATTCTGCATAAATGCATGCATATTTTATAATGGCTTTAAATACGCCATGCAAATTTGAAGCTTGCTCATAAGTAATTAATACATACTTAATTTTCCAATGTTCCTTTTTTTTGGGAAACGCAAAGGTTAGATTCTATAATATGTTACAAAACTGTATTTGACCTGTTGCATTTGCGTTGAGCGTATATGTTGAATTTATCGCACATAGGAATCTCAGATCGAGCGAGATTGTAAGGGGTTGTTTTTCCTTCGTTAAGGGTGCGCGGTTCTAGGTGCAATTTGTCAATGAGTTTCGGAAGTCTTTGCGCCACTCTGTCCGGCGTTGAGAGTAAATTATCTTAATTAAGCCTACATGACTAAAACTGCGTAGTGCGATTTTACTACAAGCCCTGGGAAAAGCAAGATTGCACATTTAAACGAGCGCGAGATTTTGGGGTCTTCTGTAATTCGCTAGAAAAAACGAATCAGATTAATTCTTAATTAAAAATGGCCGATTTCATTAATAAATCTCTATTTTGTAAATTTTCGTTCTTTTTATTATTATTTAAATCAGAAGCCTTTCAGAGGGGAGGGGGGAGTAATTATTTGTATTGTTTAAACAATATGCCTACTCTTTATATAGGACAATTTTTAGCGCATTTTTTAAAGAAAAAAAAATGTGCTGTTGTTTGCGTTTTGTTCGTCCGTCTATTCGTCCGTCTGACTGAATTGCCCTACCTAGAGTGGTAAAATCTTTTGTCCTATACCTTGAAGGTATACAAGATGGCCTGAAGAAGTTTCAGCAAAGCAAATTTGTCGGTTTTAATAATCGATTTATCAATGTTGCATAGAGACAAAGGCACTGGAATCGGAGGATAGTTTAGAACGAGCCGAAGGTCTATCTTCTTTTCCCATCAGGTTTTATGTTTTTCAGTATGAAAAGAATTCAAGAAATATCGACAAACTTATCGCGAAATAAACAATTTATTATTTTTTCTAAATTTTGACATTTAAACTGACACTTTTTAAGACTCGTTGACATTGTCAAATGCCTTACTTTTCACAACCACTTGTGAAAAGTATAATATTTCGCAACTAGTGATGAGAAGTATCAAAATTAGAAAAAATATTGCCTGAAACACGTTGGGAAACACTGCTATTCGTAACTCGCTTTCTTTTGCGGAACTCGCTTCACTCGTTTCCGCAGAAATCCGCTCGTTACGAACAATGGTGCTTTTCGCAACTGGTTGCACATCAATTGCTTTTCCCAACTGGTTGCACATCACTATTCCATAATTTAATTTGTTTAGGATATATTTGCAGTAGTGACAAAAAGAGGAATTTTTTGGTATATGACTTATATGGCCCTCATGGTTTACTTCAGAGGTGTTTTTCTCTATATGGAAAGGCGCCTGTCGCCCCCAACGCCCAACTTGAAATAGTTTGCCATACCATATTTGAAAACTATGGGAAAATGGGATTTCTTGTGCGTCGTCAGCGTACTGATGGACTTTAACATGCCGTGTACCGAGTCAATGTTTGGTAAACTAATCCTATTTCATTTATTTTGTAACTGTTAAATACTGCTGTGTTTATTTCGTCTGGCAAGATGAAATTTTCGGACGTCTTAATTAAGATGGACAAGGGCGGTCTCCTTGTGTAATTAACATTTGTAATTAAATTTTATTAATTTGTAGTTGGTCTATGTAACGGCATGGGGATTATTGTGTCATACGAGAAAGCGGTCAAGGTTGTTTTTGTTTACATTTTTATTTTATTTAGCATAGAAATTTCTGGGAATTTTGTTTGGTCTTTATCTGTTATCAATTGTAAATGTTTAATTTAATTGACAGGAGGATGTGATTTATCGCCCTTTCTGTGTAGTTAAGAGAGATGAAATTTTATTTTTTCCTAGAATTTAAGTCTCTTAATGTCTGATAACGAATTGATTTATAAAAACTATTCGATTTTTTGGTCTATTAACGTACGTTGAGGGGATAGTCGTTGTCAACTGTGTATGATTGGTTGTTGCAATTTTGATTTTCGGAAGAAGGGTTTTCGCCTTAAATAGGACGCTAAGAGGAAAAACGTCGCTTTTAGTCAGAGTTTACGCCGTACTACGTTTGAAATCAACTTTTAGCAACAGTCAACGAAGAACTATGTTTCATTGAAATTTGAAATCGGCTTTTTGCTACGTTCAGCACCGAGTTACGTTTTGTTGGAGAATTTATTTCGCTTCTTGCGAATTCCATCGTTGATTTACGGCCAGTTAGTACTCATTTGAAGTCACAGCCGGCATTGAAAGTTTTCATTCAATGTGAGTTTGAAGATTGAAGAAGTTTCGTTTGCGTAGACGGAAGCCGAATTCGCGGCTAGTTTTTGTTCTACATTTTGAAGTCTTGGCCATCAAAGGTGCTGCAAGGAGAGGTGTTTATCAACGCCACTATACTTGCTGCGATTACCCTGTCGTTAGCATAAAGTGTGTTTATTGAAAATTATAATTTTTGGTGAACTGTGTACGGATACCTTTTATTTGGAAATTTCAATTCCTGGACAAGTAATGTAAGTAGTTAAATTTTAATTTTAGTCTTTTTGTAATAATTGTTTGTGTTTTTGTACCATTTTCCTTGTGTGTGTGTTAGAATTAAATCGCACTTTTGTAATTGTCATTAATTTTCCGTGTGTTTCATTCTAACGACGATTTCTAATTTTCCTGTGTTTTTATTGGATTCTTGCGATTTTAACTATGCAAAATTTTGCAGTTCAGTTTGGAGTTTAAGGTATTTGGTTTGACCCACTATCTGTTAGAAGTTAACAGGTTAACAGAGAGCAGAGTCGAATCTATCCTCTGTGCAGGGGAGAAGTTTTGTGCCGTGTTAATAAGTAAAGGGAAAGAGCTAGCTAGGTTTTTGTTTTGGTGTTTTGTGTACGGTCTTTGTGACATACGGACCAGTTGCACACAGCAATACTAATAAAAAAAAAAGGATTTTTTTAATTAAACTGAAGTGCCATTAGCAGGTAGGCACTTAAGGGGGTTGTGCCTAGGGGCGAAAATGTTCCTAAACCGGCAATTACAAATTACCTCAAAAACACAATCACCGTATGATAACGGAATTTAAGTACATATTCCATGCTTAATAGAAATAGGGAGGTCTTATAATCAATTAATTGCAAGAAAATTGCACAAAAAGTGTATGAAAACAACAAAAATCGAAGAAAATAAGGAAACGGGTACTCAAAGTTGTAGTTACATGGCCTCCAATTTTCCTTTTCCTTCAGAATGAAATTAAAGTAACACTTCATAAAAACTAGGGACTACACCGCTGTATAATTGATCAATATACAATGACTATATTTTTTGCTTTAGAGAATCCTGGTTTATACCCATTTCTGCCCTTAAAATAATGTTTGTTCTATTCTTGTTGTTATATTTTTGCAAAAAAATTTGGAAATATTTTTATACATTTTTGAAACAAATCTTCTTCTCTTCTGAAGTTCTTTTGTGGGCTACCAGCGAACTTTACTTGATATTACTAGTTTTTCGGAAGAAAGTGTATACAGTGGGGAAGTTGAGAGGGCAGCCGTTTCTATTAAACATGAATTTCTTGCCGACAGCTTTATTATTACGTTAACACCATCACACCCCCTAAGACTACAGCAAAAGGAAGGAATCTGTCAATGAGTTAATTGATTCAGTAATTTTTAAGCTTAATCTAAATCTGAATTACTTGACCCCCCTCCTCTCGCCACGTTAAAACAGATTAGAACAAGGTCACCTGCATACAAAATAGCCCCTAGAGAAGAGGCCGCCCAAAAAAGTTTAGTAAACATTTTTTTATGTTTACTATATCCTTCACCTAATATAGCAGGATTTTAAAATAATTCTCATTTTGCAATTGCAATCTGCAATATTTACAATAGAGCTGCACGTAATCCGGCTGAAGGTCGAGTTGGCAGTGGCATCGTGTTGACAGACTTTGAACTATCATCATCCGTTTGTTTATAAATTGAAGTGTCCCATCTGAAATCTACGCTCCTAATAAATCGGTTTCAATATTGACAAAAAAAATGCTGGAATAGAGTCAGTTTCAAACCCTAGATTTTTTAGGTGGAGTGGTCACCCCCTTAACAAATTTCAATGATGCTTGAGCCATTTGGCAATTTATTCAATTCTTTGTTTCTTTGTTTTTTTGCTTAGTCCTCGAATTATCAAGCATTTTTTTTTAATTTACCAAAAATTGAATTATTAGAAGAGGGGGCCTAATTACATGTAGGCTGTAGTGCAAGCGAAATACTGACCAAATATTAGAACAATTCGGCTGTTATGAATTATCTTAGAAGAAGCTTTGTGCTATTCGGGTCCTCCAGAAGAATGTGTATCGCATTTGTTACCGTTTGCAATTTCCATGGAAGTACAATTATTGAGTACTAACAATTTACATTTTACATAAAAATACTTTTTCTTTGTTTTCTAAGTAAGTTGAAATTATATAGAAGGTGTGACTATTCTGACGGGGTCATTTTGGGCAGACACTCGGAAGGATTATTATAAAAAAAGTGTTAAAGTTTTGTCACAGTAGGGAATGTATTTGATTAACGATAATCGCTAACCTTCAGTGACAACACACTAAGAATTTTTATTGGTGGAGGTGACACGATGATGAAGTATCCTCGATTAGAAAATAAAAAGTTGTTTACTTTTTGATGAATCTTTACATCACCTACACGCATGGATCTCAAAAAACAAATATTGTTTGAAACAGACTCGTCTTTATTATTGAAACAGGAATAAAAGCATATATTTACATATTTTTTTACATATTTATCTTTTAATATAAAATAATATAACAACTTTAGTTGTGAGCGTTATGCGAGAAATGTTTATGAGATGGTAAACTGTGGTCTGTAACCGTTTTCGTCGGCGGTGAACGTCAACTTGAGGGTTTTACCATCGGGAAGCGGGTAACTGAAGCTTCCGACAACCCTCATGTTGGATTCCTCCGCTTGCGGGTTGTCCAATTTGCCCTCCTCCTGTCGTGTAATTTGGTTACTCGTCTCGAAGTCGAAATTGTATCCTTCGGGTCCGTTGTTTTCGTTGTTGTACTTTAAAATTTGGGCGTCCGCGTCAGGAGATCTCGGCTGTTGTGGACGCGCCAAAGCGACTGCGAACACTGAGAGGATAACTACGGCCTGCAAGAGAAAAAGAAATCACTTAGTAGAGATAAATTCCTATGATTGCATATGTATCCATTTCTGTTGGTGTTAAGTAGCAGTCACTAAGGTTTTGTAATCACTGTATATGCACTTTTATTATCCAATTACAATTCTAACGAAGAAAAAATTATTACACAACACTCCATGTACTAAACCATCCTAAATGAGAGATCGGCAGTGAAAACGCGAGTGAAGTAACATCTTAAAAGTAATAGAATGTGTAAATAGCACTCACCGTCTTCATGTTGTTGATGTTTGTTAAAGTCGTGTACACCAGAATACTGCCAGTTTTCAGTTGACGCCGCTTTTATATCTTCAAACAGGGAGAGCTTTTTATAAAATCCCCCATTCGTCTACAAAGTGAAGAAGTCATAGAGTATTTAGATTTAATTTGCATGCGAGTCTTTAATTGGCTTCGAGCGAAATACTTCCCGAAGGCATTCTTTGACTTTTGGGAGTGTGTATCCTAATATTTATTAACACTTTAGGTACTTTGGTTGTCAAGGCAATTTTTAAGCAATGCTCGTGCGTATGTAGAGTTTACCTTTTACGCGCATTTAATTACTTTATTAGGATTCTAAAATTACAATAAAAATGCAGGTGTAAGTAATCGTAATTGAAGGTTACGGAGAATGCGGTAAATCTTCACAAGATCGTCAACTTTCTACATTATTCATCACCCCCTTTTGCAGACAATTCAATTGCAATCACGTAAAAGAAGAGCGTTATCAATTATCATCGAAATCTCCATTTCAAATTACCTCCTACGTCTAAAATTATCGTTTTTAGCCTCAGTTACCTACTAAATTGAGACGTTTAGGGAATTGCGCAACTTAATTCGAAAAAAATTATATCTAAGTAAGAAATAAACGGGCCAATTATTAGAATACCTAATCTCTATAAAACCATTCGAATATACAATGCATTGAGCAACTAATTTATAAGAAATGGTCCTACGATGTGTAATTGTTGATTTATAACGTTGAAAATGTGGCAACTGGAGGATTTCACAGATGCACCGGATGGGCTCAGGTCAGAAATTGATTTCGCAAATTACGTGTAAATAATAACTATTGGAATAATTAATTCGAAAATGCCAAAGGATATTATGCAACATACACATACGCATATTGTGTTTCTTAACAATCTCCGAAAACTGCATCTTCCCCATGTTTCTTCGATTACACAAAATCGTTGCAGATTTAAATGAAGCTGTACCTAATTATCGGATTGCAAACATCTTTCCAGTTGCTATAACAACATGCAATAAAAGTCAACTGCCCATCATTTGCACGCAGCATCTCTTTGTTTTTTTAACAATTAAGCCATCAATAAATAAATAATTGGCTTCGTATTTCAAAACAATTACGTCTTTACCTTATCCTAAAAATTTGTTACTATTGTACGCGATTTTAGATCTCATAAACAAGTCGGATTAAGTAACGGAGTTTCTTTTATCTCCATTGTACTTGGATGCATACAAGTAACGCTAATATCTTTACATAATTACGTTTGACCTTTTCTAATTCTTAATTCAATCATTCACTTATACCGCGAGAGGAGGTTGGTCGCAAATTTCCTACAAAGCTTAACGTTGATGTTTTCAATAACCTTTCAAAATATTTAAAAAAATATTTTTACAGCTTCACACAATCACTTGTAGTACATAAAATGTTGTAAATGTCACTTGTCGGTCTCCCCTTTATTACCTTTTGTTTAGTAGGTAATCTAAATTTAAATAGACTTCCTGGCACCTTTAGTTGCGCAACTCGTACCAGTTGCATGTTGACAAGATCCACTTTTATACTTAATGGGTCACTTTAACCAGATTCCGCCAATATGAGAAACATTTGTTAATCGGAATGAGCGCACAAAATGGAAATACCACGCGAATGAAGGAGATGAGCACGCACGATATTCGTTTGCATGCCACAATAATAATAGCAATTATAGTAGGTAAGGTTAGAGTTCAAAGTTACATACGCTTCCAACTGTAGGAAGCGATGCAAAACTGGAAAATTGTCGATCGAAGGTTGAACCATCAGAAATTAGTGTGAAGGAAATCCAAAATTCTGGAAAGTGGAAGAGATCCCTAAAATAATTTTATGCTCGTCCGAAAGATCAAGATAAGTCGTTAGTTCGCTTCACACCCTTTTCGTGATGATCTTCTCTTGCGAAACTACTCTTCGTCGCTATCGGTGACCCTGAGGAGCGGAAGTAAATTTATGAAACTTGTTACTAAACCAGACAATGTCCCTTCTTCTGAAAGCACACATTCATCCCACTACCACCCGAATAAGTGATTCATGTCTAACCAGAAGCGCTTCTATTGTATTCTATGCTCTGGTGTGACGTGCAGTTAACCGTAGGGGTGTTTGTTTCCAAAGTTACAAATCCGTAGATGGACCAAGAATCGCTATCTACAATTAAGGGATAAACTCCTAGCTGTATGAAAAATGACGCAAGTACTAAAGGTGTATTGTCATATGAACCATTATTCTGGTTCACTTCCTGTATCAGGAGCATTCTACCTATGATGCACATGGAATCGAATAATTTAATCTTTTTTCATCAAAAATTCAAAAATGTACTTGAAGTCGTTAGGCTTTTAAATTCGTCACCCGAAGACAACTGTAAATTTGATGTCCAAAATATCCCACATGGTTTTTTTTAGAAACCTTTTAATAATAATAATAATAATAATAATAATGTGTTTATTTCCACCAAATTAAAAAAATGGAAACCACAGGGGTTATCGGTTCAGTTGCTGCACAGGCAGGTTCTGATCTTCTACCGACTCCCTGAATACAATTAGAATTAACATAATCAAGTAATGCTTATAACTGAGTAATATAATAAAAAGGAAAATATGAAATAGTAATAAATGCACATAGGAGTAACTAAATGAGAGTGAGATGAAAAGAGATTGAGTAATATACTAAGAAAAGCGGACAAAGAGACGAGAGACAAGTTAAACAAGATAGACATGAATGACAATCTACAACGTACGTACAGAGTCATGGGCTAATATTTGACGCAATTTAATTTTGAAATACTGCGGAGAAAGGGGCTTAATCAAATCTGGAACAGACGAATATACTTTAAAAATATTATAACTAAAAGATCTCTTGTACATTTCTGTGTGATGAGAGGGTGGAGTAATCCCACCACTAAACCGTAAATTTAAGTTGTGAACATCGGTTCTAAAAGATATTTTGCGGTATAAATATGGAGGAGATTTGTTCCAGATAATTTTATGATACAGACACGCCGCAGTAAGCAGTCGCCTATCCCTCATGCTGAACCAGCGTAATTCTTTTAATTTGGAAGATACTCGATCAAACTTCCTAAGACCAAATACTAGTCTAATACAGGAGTTTTGTACTCGCTGTATTCTTGCAGACATATCCTGAGTGATGCACGGACCGTAGACTTGCGAACAGTAATTAAAGTGGCTTAGTACCAGCGCGTTACAGAGTTGAGCTTTTAAAGTTTGGGACAAGTAGTGCCTATGGGGAAAGATAAATTTTAAATTTGCATATGCTCTCTGAATGTAGCTAGTGAGTAATTTGTTGTATCTAAACGAATTGTCTATCATTATTCCTAAATTTTTTGCTTCCTCCTTTAGTGCAACAGCTTTGTCGCCAATTCTGAATTTTACCAAATGTTTCAAGTCGGTGACTTTCTGCTTGTTACCAAACAACATGACTGCCGATTTTAGAGGATTGAGAACCAGCGAGTGCTCCAATGAAGCCCTTATTTAGACTTAGCTTTCTTATTTGAGCTCTCATATTAAACCAGTCGATATCACATTTTATATGGACGTATTCCAAAGTTAACGGAATTTTTACAGGTTTTTTAGGAGTACACCAGGATGTATATCATAAGTTTTCGGCCTCAAGATTGTGTACTAATTTGTAAAGGGGGTAAGAACCTTCGCTTATAACTCGTAAAGTAACAATATTTTTGTAACCTAGTGCATTACAAAATTGTAGGGCATTAAATTTGCTAGACTTTGGCTGGTGAAGCGCATTTCTAGACCTAATATTAACCGAAAAACAGCTGATCAAATTTAGAGAAGGTTTCTCGAAATGTAAAAAAATCCGAGAAAAGCGAAGGTTTTGGTTCTATAACTATTAATTACCACCATTTCGAATTTACACACTGATCTTGGAACACCTTTCCCCCCCCCCCCCTCTTATTGTTATCATTAGAAAGGAAATTTTCTTGCGAAATGATATTAACCAAAGGTGTCTTGGTGCAAGCCTCGACACCATAACGAACCAAATACCGAAAATAGTAGAATAGCTTTTAAGATAAAGATCTAGTAGCGACACATAGGAACGGACAAAGTGAAAATGGTGAATTAATTAAAAATGGCTATATCTAAATTCCCTATTGGTTAGATCTTTTTGCGTTACCAATCCCGAACGTTTTTAGGTCATTAATTTTCATACAGAGGAAAGCTGATGCAAGTTTTCCACGGTCTGATTTTGCGTTATGTCGATTTCACTGATGTAATTTTATCTAGCTCTTAAAAAAGGCTTAATTTGAGATTCCCTTGCGTTATCGCGGCGCCATAATATCCTGAACTCATTACGAAGACAAAAGAGGCGATGAAACTTGAATTATGCACTTCATTTCCAACACGATTTTAATTTTTATTAGTGAAATTCCACCGCGGACGATTTTTTATGGGACACTTTAAATATCTAAATTTCGACACCCTGCAACTTCCAATAATATTCCAAAAACAACACGGATCTACCCTTACATTTAAAATTTGATACGATTCCAACGAAGGTTCGAGAAAAAAATTGAAATCCCAAATGACCTCTCCCGTTACAGAATCGCCAAGAACGTTCTGATAACCTTTGAAGTCGCATTAGAATTCTTCTCCTAATCTTTCCTCGGAGCTTTTCTAGAATATTCCTGCGATTATAGAATATAGCTAGGATTTAACGGTTCTTCTGCACATTCTTAGAATTTGTATAAAACTAATAAGAACGTCTGGAATCTTTAGAATGTTAAAAGAATCGTATAAATATCACCTTAGGATCTTCTTCGAATGGAATATCCTAGAAATTTCATCAGAATTCAAAATATTCTTTAGATTCCTTTTACAAATTTTTGTTTATTATTCTTATGGAATCTGAACAAACGTAATTCGAACTTTGTAACAAGACCTCCGTATCTAAATATAATTTTGTGTTCGCGAATGTGTAAGGAAATTAATATTTGTGCGGCAGTACATGTGTATATTCGGGATCAGGCAAATGAAGCGGGTCATTGTAATTAAAATAAGGGCGAGTTAAATACGTTTGTAGTAACCGAATGTTGATCTACAAAAAGTTTATGATAGCGCGGAGGTTAAGTATTTATACCATTCATCGTTGTAATAAAGCGTTTATTGGGTCAGATTTTCCAAGGGCGATACCTATAAATATGAGTGTACAGAGTGGGAAAACAAGCATTCGCTAAACGCTGTTACGCAATGCTAAATCTGCGCCGGTCGTTTTCGCAAGGCGCGTCGTACAATCTTAAGCAAATCGGTCCATTGGGTGAACCTCAAAGAAACGAATTTGCCAAGAGCTAGCCATTATCCTCACCGAGCCACAATAGGTATTATATATTGGGCGATCAAAAATGAGTGACTATCGAGTCGACTTTGGAAGTTCGAGTTAAGTACGATTTCCTGTGTAAACAAGAAATGCAAGTGTGACTCGACGATCACTCATCGCTATGTATATACAAATAGACACAAATAGGCGTGTTGTTGTAATGCATAGCAGTATTGTTGTTTTCCGTTGTGGTTGTATATTTGCACTAGAGTTACAAACCATTTTTGCGTAAAACATTTGTGCGATAATAATATTTTGAAGACATCATTCGGGAGGCAACAATTGGTCCATTTACCCACAACACAAAGCTTAATTAATTGGGCAAAATTTAATATTAGGTAACACAGCACAGAGGAATCTTGGCGTTTTATTCCAGAGTATATAACAATATTGTGTATTATTTTCGTAAAATTGGAACTTGGAGCTTTGCATTCAACACGAAGTTAACGTTACCAGGCTGGAAGTGGCATTTTTCCGAGAAAAGAGGATCAATAATTGTAAATTTAAAGGAAGGTTGGTTATTTCTAGAAAATTGCATATTGGTTTTGCTTAAAATAACGTTGATATTCCTGAAGAAATCTACCTATGAGAACTATTTGTATGAAAAGATTCTGCATTGTATTTCATTCATTGATAAGAATCAGATCTAAGGAAACGATTTTGGTTTATATTATTTCAATAGTTGGGAATTTTATTTGCATTTAATTTCGGTGTTAATTAATTTAGAACTTTTATGGTCCAAAGTGAAACAGATTTACAATTGTGTGTAAATGGGGCCAATGTACATGACAGGGGTAAGTCTCTTCAGTCCAAGAAATTTCTATTCCAGCTACTGTTTGTAATGATACCTAGATTCCTACTGATTAACAGGATTAACAGGAAATTAAAAATACCTTCCGGTGCAAAGCGTAAGAACAATGCTTCCTTAATCGATGAAAATTACACTGATAAATCACACTGTCCTCTTTCTGGCAATGAAATATGGGTGTTCTATGAGACGATACTACTTATTGTTAAAATTTACATATTTATTAATTTTCTCTTTTCCGCTTTACGGACTTAATGTGTATGTAACCCAGTTTGTAAACTTAGGAAACGCCCTCACAAATTGAATTTCTTGCATACCAAATTAACTGATGAAAGTGCTTAATGGTGAAAAAGCTGCCATTGGAAAATTATCGTCCTGATCTTTCAATTTAATGGTATAATAAAATGAGTAGATATAATAATTTATATAACGCGCTTGCAGTGGGTTTAAAGACTTAATTTGAATAGGTGTAATTTTATTTCATTTTTGTTAGCTATACAAGAGTATCAAAGGCTAAGTTGCAAACAAGATGAATTGTCACGATCAACATTGTTTTTATTACAGCAACTTGGTCATCTGGTGTTTGCCCAATAATTATTGTTATCTGTAGTAAAGGTTCTTCTCGGTCAATCTACCGCTAACCTTTAAAGAAGATAAATATCTTGGATTAACTCTGATAAATATCTGAGTAAGTAATAGTAACTTAGGAAGACGTACCATTTATTAATGTGTAACAATTTTACATAAATCGCTTTGAGAAGGTTTGGTTTTTTTTATTACTAAATTCTCTAAACCTATGTAACAATGTGGTACGTAGTAATTATCCCATCAATATATTGCTGTATAATTACGCGTGTTATTTCCTGGTTTACCTAAACGAAATATGAAGAAAAGGTAGAAATTAAATACCATAAAAATAAATGGTTGTGAACTAAAGGTTTCATCTTCATAAAAAATCATATAAAAGTGTGGAATGCATCGATACCACTTAATCTCTGGTGCTCCATCGTTTAATAATTATTTCTGTAATATCAGGCCGTATACATTAAGTTCCTTTACCTAATATTCTATCTATAGTAATATGACGTTCTAAATTTCAACTATTTTCAAAGTGTGTTTGTTCATAGCGTCCACGAGGCATCATTACGAAATCTTCTATGGGGTAGAAGGTTCAGCATGCTGGATAAAACGTGTGGCGTATTTACGCTTAGTTTCGGAGTTATAAGTGAACGGGTAGGGACGTTTCATACCCGGACAACTCATACCCGGACGACTCATACCCGGACACCACATACCCAGGACAACTCATACCCAGGACAACTCATACCCAGTACAATTTGTACCCAGGACTATTCATACCCCATGATAACTCATACCCAGCACTATTCTTACCGACGATAATTCTTACATAGGGTGCGCCATACCCGGGAAATTTTACACATGTGGGCATCATCTCGGGACACGTTTGTCAGCACCCGAGGGAATATCTACCGCATTATATACTCCATAATATACCCCTTTGGATCCTCAAGGTTTATTTATATTTAACATGTGTAAGAACTGTTCAGTTTCATCCCCTCTTTATTTTAAAATGAAAATTTGGATCCACATTTAAACTGTGAAATGTAGACTAAAAGTGGTCATGTTTAAAATTTCACTTGAAGTAATTCAATTTTCCCGGTCAAAAGCAAAGTAAAGAAAATTGAATTACTTCAAGTGAAATTTTAAACATGACCACTTTTAGTCTACATTTCACAGTTTAACTGTTGATCCAAATTTTCATTATAAAATAATGAGGGGAGGAAACTGAACAGTTCTTACACATGTTCAATATAAATAAACCTTGAGGATCCAAAGGGGTATATTATGGAGTATATAATGCGGTAGCTATTCCCTCGGGTGCTGACAAACGTGTCCCGAGATGATGCCCACATGTGTAAAATTTCCCGGGTATGGCGCACCCTATGTAAGAATTATCGTCGGTAAGAATAGTGCTGGGTAGGTATGAGTTATCATGGGGTATGAATAGTCCTGGGTACCAATTGTACTGGGTATGAGTTGTCCTGGGCATGAGTTGTCCTGGGTATGAGTTGTCCTGGGTATGAGTTGTCCTGGGTATGAGTTGTCCTGGGTATGTGGTGTCCGGGTATGAGTCGTCCGGGTATGAGTTGTCTGGGTATGAAACGTCCCCGACCCATAAGTGAAAAACTTTAAAGTAGTCCGAAAATTTCAACGTTTTTCGAATCCTCTTATACATGATTTTTTGTTAAATAAACTGATACAACGATATATCCTCAGTATTATCGCAATTTATTCTTTCGCCAGAATGTTTGTATATAAGGGGGTTGAACCACTGTTTCGACTGTCTTGAAAATTCTTTAGCAAAATAATTAACTGGCCAATGACTAGCTCTATATGGAATAATTTTTTAATATCTGGTCCCCGAATGAAAAAACTGCTCCCCTTCGTTTTTACCTGAAACAAAAATTTTTTTGTTTGATTTCTGATTTCCTGGTAGACAATGAATATTCCAACGAAATATTAACACAAATATATTCCTATGTGCAATGGCATACGGACACTAAGCCACCCACCACACACCTGTCCAGCTAGCTCAATTTAATAAGGTCACTCTCAATAACAAATAACTCTTAATATACTGGGTCGTAACTTGGGCTCATTTTAATACAAAACCATTCTTTTAACACAAAGCACAAATTTATTCAAAAATTGTAGTAAAACAAATCGGCACTTAGGGCCAGAAACACATACCAGTTAAATAAAGTTTGAATGACCTGGTAATATCAATAATCCAAATTCTTTACAATTAAATAAACAAAATAAAAAATTACAATAAGTACGGTTACAAACAAAACTTAGGCATCGAATAAACAACGTAAATTAACAACTAAATTTATAAATAAAACAAATCTTAATCCAGACTACGTAAGTTAATAATTAATATCTCTTATGTCACAAATTTATTGGTCCAATTGCTTAGAAATGGCGGGCGCGAATCCCGCCATTGGAAGGGTGGTTCGAAGGCAGACTTAATTACAGTTAACGTTTCCGAAATAATGCATTGTATTTAATTAGGATTAATTAAAATTTGGCCCTTTCGGCCGTCAATTGTTTGTAATTTGAATTAAGTTTGTTAATTACGTAAGCTGCTAATAAATTATATTAACTTAGCTGAAGTGATAAATTAATTCACTCATGTTAATTTTATCATATCACTTCATCCATATGGATTGAAATGCGTCAAAGAAAGTTGTAATGGTTTAGGTTGGTTTTGGGACATTTCGGCTCCGATACCAGTCGGCGATTCCGTGGCCAATCAGTCAACGAAAGACCAGTACCAATAAAATCTGGTACAAAAAATGGAGGATCGGTGATGTCGTTGCGTACAGGATCGCGCCGACGGGAAGGAGGTAAGGGCGATGCCGTTTAGGTCACGCTTAGTAGGCACTCGCTTAAATAAGTGTCGGAAAACATCCGATTGTATTGTCTATCGGATTGCCTTTGCTTATATGCGAGTGTGCAACTGCAACAAGCTACGGAAGCATCACCGCCTAGGCTGTCGAGGTAAACTCTAGCCAGTGCTTGCTCCAGCGTTAGTAACTCACCTGGGCCGATTTCGAAGTAGGAGTTTGCGAATATTGAGGCGCTGGTGGAGTCTGATTCCCGCAACGCCGGATAAACAGATATTGTTTACATACATAAGTATGAAAGAGAATTTTATCAAAATAAACCTGCAACACTGTAAGGGCGTCTGCTGTTATCTTAGGCAGACGCCTCACTGTAAAGCAGGACATTACCCTCATTCACGAACCTGAGGGTTTCTGGTCTTGGGGGCACAAAAGGAACCGCAATAAAAACCTAGACCTTAAAGCTCCTGCTGCCACACCTGTGTGATCGTGCTATCACGACTATACAGTTAAGCTGTGACATACAGGGTAAAGGTCAAGGAGTAATGTAATAGCATCAGTATATCTCCCGGGAGATCCTGTCAACCTACCTCCCAGTAATAAGATGGCAGAGTTCCTCATTATAGGTTGTGACTCAAATGCTCACCGTACTACATGGGGGAACACTAACGGCAACCCTAGGGGTAAATCATTACTTGAATATCTACAAGTACTAGGTAATACTCAGTCAGGGCAGTGAACCCATGTTCGTAACTACCCAGACTGATGATCTCAGTCGGGCATCATTGAGAATCTCTGACTACATATCGAACTGGCAAGTCACTCCAGAAGCGACTATGTCAGATCATAGATTTATTTCATTTTGAAATAAACTGTAAGGGAGCCGTCCGAAAGGGTTTTTGCAACCCCAAGTTAACGGATATTGTCCTTTACAAACATCTCCTTGGAGAAAAACAGAGAGCACTTTTTCGGGGAACGCCTCTTGGGTCCTGCCGACATACAGGATAAAGTAACTCCATTGTGGAGTTATTTGAACAGGGATGTCCTCTGAGAACTGCCAAGACTCACACCACCCGTGGTGGAGCAGGGTGCTCGAAAAGCAGAAAACTCGTTTGGGCAAACTGTTCAATAAGGCAAAGAAGAGCAAAGCTACAGCCGATTGGAGGCCTATACGGTAAACCTATGGCTGTATAGGAAGGCGTCAGAGAGAGGCATGGAAGAGTTTTTGCACCTCTGTAGAATCCACCCCCTCAGTATCCCGCCTAAAAAATTCTAACGAAAGTTCATATTATAACCAAGCTAGCCTCAGGCGATACGATGGTTCTTACACGAACTACCTCTCAGAGTCAGCCGAGGTACTGAGGGACGACCACATTCCCGAAGTTACCACAGCGCCATACCCCAACTGGGGTGGTTGCCTGGTAGATGGTGGATGTGGCGAGGGTGACCTGGGCGGTGAAATCGTTCTCAGCAGTTCGTTACAAACGGTCCGGTAGTTCTAAAATTTTGATATGTTGTCTAAGATTGTTTGTTTAAATGGGACTGGGCGCGGAGGAGGAATAATTGTGCATTTTGCATTTCAAACACTTACTAACCATCCTAGACAACTTATCAAAAATTTAGACCTACCGGACCGTTTCTAAAGTACCCCCCCCCCTCTTTTTTCTCTATTCTCTGGACTAAACCTTTTCCAGCTCAAAGCCGAAAAAGCGAATAGGGTTTTCTGGCAAAGTCGTCGCGCAATTGGTAGACTTTTGGGACCATCCCCCAAGGCTTCTTAACCATGTGCGAAGTCTTCCGTGCTTTGCTTGCACGGGCGCGATGCGAACAACTCCCACCTACCTCCACTAGATCTCCACGTGAGAGAGCAGGCCATTATGGCATCCTTGCGTCTGAAAAATAAGGGGTTGTTGAATAGCAGAGGTTCTGAGGTGGGCCACTCTCGAATTCTGGGCGAGGTGATGAAGTGATTGCATATTCTAGAAGGGCGATCGAACTAGCTCACTCCTCAATTCGTATTAGGGAAAAACTATCTCGATGATGATGTGGCATCCCGACCAGATATATTCTACTTCACTGGTATTTACTCCCAAGAAGTGAACTTCCATATCACCCAACCACTAGGCAAACTCCCAACGGTATACCGCTCAGAATGGGTAAGACTAACGGTTAGCGCAAGAAAAGTTCTTACGCAAAAGATAAAGAACAAAACTATCAGAAACACCAGTGATAGTAGGGCACTTGGTCTCTGTAAAATTACATCCAGGTTGGTTTCCGAATGTCACCATGCACTAGAGCAAGTAGCAACACCCTTGAGCTCGCATGGGTCAAAGGGCATGCTGGAAATGGTAGGTCATGAGAAAGCTGATGAGTTAGTCCGACTGGCCTCAAGGGTATCCTAGCCGGACATGGCTACGATTAGAGCCGCCTCCCCTTCCAACATCCTCAGGTTCATCTCACGTGTGGAATTAAGGGGTTGAACGATTTTACTCAGGGAGGAACTACAAAGGACCCGAATTTGAGGCCTAGGTGCGCGTGGACCCTGTCCACCCTCCCATCCTAGTCTAGAATCCAGAATCTAGTAATACTAAGCTCAATTAGGTCACTTGTAAATCAGCTTCAAAATGTTATCGTTTCATTTTTTACTTTACCTAAAGCTATTTAAGAATTTTATAGTGCCCTCATTTATTAATTATTTGCTTAGCTTTATACTCCCACGATCCAGCTTACGTGAATATTAGCGTACTACGATTATTGACCTACGACATAACAGACTCTCTTCCCCTAAAGCGTAACAAACGTAACAATTTCTTGTAGTTGGTGTTATTACTCAAATTGACAATGAGTGATTCAATCATTTAGAGTCTTCGGCTTCGAAATTTGCTGCTTGAATATCACGTTCCCAAAAAGGAATGCGACAAATAGGAAAATGTCATTCAGGGCTCGTGCAGTTAATGAAGATTTTCATTTTATTTTGTTGCGCTGGAAAATGGTAAATTTTGACAGGTAGGTACTAATTACGCAAAAGTGCATGATTTATAAATTAGTTTAGATACTCATCAAGTCATCACATTGACATTCGAGGAGCGTCTAATAAACGTGTTAGTTGTTTACGGCTTGGCTTTTAAAATCGCACAATTACCAAGATAAACAATTTTTCACTTCGGTAAACAGGAGTAAAAAATAATTTACAATGGAAATTAATTATTCATGTTTGTTGACATCCTCCTTTCATTCAGTACGCTCTTGAATTAGAGTTTATTATAAATACCAGTAAGACAAAGTGAAATGTTTGGCTTTGAAATAATCATTAGATTTCGATTAAACGTGAGTTTACCGGTTCGTGTACATAATCCCTAATTGTTATTATAAGACTATTAACTTTTATTTAGGTAACCTCGGATATAGCACCAAAAAAAGCTAAGTGTCTATCAATATTCAAAGAGAAAATAATGGTATTTTCAAATACGAAAAAAAATGTAAATACGGAAGCAGAACAATGATGCTACCAAGTTTGGTCTGAAGCATTGTAATAATGGCAAAATGTTGCAGCGCAAATTCATCTCGAGGGTTATTAAAGGCTGATTTAAAGTAGAATGCGTGCTGACATTTCATCTTCGTATTGTGTTGCCTCTATTACATAACCAGTTTTCACCTATTACAATATATTAATCATCTTCATTCACATCATATGTATACCTACCTATCGAAACGAAAGATAGAATGGGTATAAATATTGTTTTAATTATCCGATTGATATTTCTACTGCCAGAAAAAAAAACGAGAATTAAATTAATTTAATTTTATAAACCTATCACGACAGTAGATAAAAGTGAAGATATCTTCAGGTATGGATGGAATCCTCTATCCACAATGCCAAAGAACAGAAAGGGAAAGACCGTTATTGGTCAGCGTTTAACCTTGCCCAAGGTAAAAGATGTTCAAATGTCACGTTAAAATGTACGTACGAAATAACAAATACTCACGGATATATTTACAACATTAATGAGTACCTGTGGAATGTACCTTTATTTTGTTAGATGCGTCCAAGTGTATTAATTACTATTGCGGGTCAATCGAATATAATAAATTTAAATAACCGCAACATTAGTATTTTTTATACCGTAATTACTAATTTTGCAATCGGTAGATTAGACAAAGATTCAATACTGAATTCACTAAATTTTGAAATAGCGAATGTGCATTAAAATTAACTATCACATGATGCATGACGAAAATTATATTCAATATTTACCATCGTCGGACATTTTTCACATCTTTGATGTACTTGTAAGGATGGGTATTGCTTATTTATCTTCGCATTTAATTGTAATAAAGGAAATTCCAGTAGTGAACGTCAAGCAACAGGTTTGGTATTCTATTAGGATGTGGCGTCATTTACAGCTGTGCGAAAAATGTGATCATTAGCAATCTTATTTGACCCACAGAGAAAATTTAATACAAACATGTTGTATTGGTAATTGATTATAGTTGTACAGTCGCGTATCCTTCAGGTGCTTTTACTGTTGCACATTTGGATACTTTATTTCGAAGCAATTTTGCTCTGCACTTTGTCCTCTGCTGTAAAGGAAAAGCATAAGTAACTCCTATAAATCAAAGTCGAAACGACAATGCGTTTCTAATGAAACTTAAATTTTTATTACTTAGTTGAGTTTCCTATTTCATGAACTAGATTCAGTGATGATTGGAGATTTTGATCCACTAGATCCAAAAATTACCAAGTTTTAATGAACTATTGAAGGATATTAATAACAAAATAAAACCCCAATAAATCATCCCTTGAAATTTTTCTAGGCAAAACCTGAATCAAAAGTAATAGGCAAAAATCCAATTTCGAAAAAAATTCAAGGGGCTGTAACTTATGATCTAGTAGCCCAATCTTGGAACTGTTTGAAATTATGGATTCTACAGGCAACATTCTATACGAAAATCTTTTTCCCGGTCGATCTGAGACAATTTTTTTTCCGGCCTCAAAAAAAGGCAGTGTATAACCTTCTTTTTTTACCAAAACTCGACTACACCAAAATTTCTCGGGAAAACACATTTTCTTATTAATTTCGGTGCGTAGAATCCAAAACGATTCGTACTTTTTCGATTAGGCTTCTCAATCAAAAGTTATGGGCAAAAAACCAATTTCGACAAAAAATTCAAAGGGCTGTTACTTTTGAATTAGTAGCCCAATCTTGGAACTGTTTGAAATTATGGATTCTACAGGCCACGTTCTAGAAGAAAATTTTTTTCCGGGTCGATCTGATACAATTTTTTTTCGCCCCTCAAAAAAGGGCAGTGTATAACATTCCTTTTTTACCAAAAATCGACTGCACCAAAATTTCTCGGGAAAACACTTTTTCTTATTAATTTTGGGGCGTAGAATCCAAAACAATTCGTACTTTTTCGATCAGACCTCTCAATCAAAAGTTATAGACTAGAAACCAATTTCGAAAGAAAATTCAAAGGGCTGTAACTTTTGAACTAGTAGCCCAATCTTGGAACTGTTTGAAATTATGGATTCTACAGGCCCCATTCTATAAGAAAATTTTTTTTCCGGGTCGATCTGAGACAATTTTTTTTTCGGGACTCAAAAAAAGGCAGTGTATAACCTTCCTTTTTTACCAAAAATCGACTGCACCAAAATTTCTCGGGAAAACACTTTTTCTTATTAATTTTGGTGCGTAGAATCCAAAACAATTCGTACTTTTTCGATCAGACTTCTCAATCAAAAGTTATAGACTAGAAACCAATTTCGAAAGAAAATTCAAAGGGCTGTAACTTTTGAACTAGTAGCCCAATCTTGGAACTGTTTGAAATTATGGATTCTACAGGCCACATTCTATAAGAAAATTTTTTTCCGGGTCGATCTGAGACAATTTTTTTTTCGGGGCTCAAAAAAAGGCAGTGTATAAACCTTCCTTTTTTACCAAAAATCGACTGCACCAAAATTTCTCGGGAAAACACTTTTTCTTATTAATTTTGGTGCGTAGAATCCAAAACAATTCGTACTTTTTCGATCAGACTTCTCAATCAAAAGTTATAGACTAGAAACCAATTTCGAAAGAAAATTCAAAGGGCTGTAACTTTTGAACTAGTAGCCCAATCTTGGAACTGTTTGAAATTATGGATTCTACAGGCCACATTCTATAAAAAATTTTTTTTCCGGGTCGATCTGAGACAATTTTTTTTTCGGGCCTCAAAAAAAGAAAGTGTACAACCTTGCTTTTTTACCAAAAATCGACTGCACCAACATTTCTCGGGAAAACACTTTTTCTTTTTAATTTTGGTGCGTAGAATCCAAAACAATTCGTACTTTTTCGATCAGACTTCTCAATCTAAAGTTATAGACTAGAAACCAATTTCGAAGAAAAATTCAAAGGGCTGTAACTTTTGAACTAGTAGCCCAATCTTGGAACTGTTTGAAATTATGGATTCTACAGGCCACATTTTATAAGAAAATTTTTTTCCGGGTCGATCTGAGACAATTTTTATTTCGGGGTTCAAAAAAAGGCAGTGTATAACCTTCCTTTTTTACCAAAAATTGACTGCATCAAAATTTCTCGGGAAAACACTTTTTCTTATTAATTTTGGTGCGTAGAATCCAAAACAATTCGTACTTTTTCGATCAGACTTCTCAATAAAAAGTTGACTAGAAACCAAATTCGAAAGAAAATTCAAAGGGCTGTACTTTTGAACTAGTAGCCCAATCTTGGAACTGTTTGAAATTATGGATTCTACAGGCCACATTCTATAAGAAAATTTTTTTTCCGGGTCGATCTGACACAATTTTTTATGAGGGCCTCAAAAAAAGGCAGTGTATAAACCTTCCTTTTTTACCAAAAATCGACTGCACCAAAATTTCTCGGGAAAACACCTTTTCTTATTAATTTTGGTGCGTAGAATCCAAATCAATTCGTACTTTTTCGAT
>NW_022170596.1:24312054-24576965 GCF_008802855.1 Photinus pyralis | reverse complement strand
TTGTAAGGGGGGTAAGAACCTTCGCTTATAACTCGTAAAGTAACAATATTTTTGTAACCTAGTGCATTACAAAATTGTAGGGCATTAAATTTGCTAGACTTTGGCTGGTGAAGCGCATTTCTAGACCTAATATTAACCGAAAAACAGCTGATCAAATTTAGAGAAGGTTTCTCGAAATGTAAAAAAATCCGAGAAAAGCGAAGGTTTTGGTTCTATAACTATTAATTACCACCATTTCGAATTTACACACTGATCTTGGAACACCTTTCCCCCCCCCCCCCTCTTATTGTTATCATTAGAAAGGAAATTTTCTTGCGAAATGATATTAACCAAAGGTGTCTTGGTGCAAGCCTCGACACCATAACGAACCAAATACCGAAAATAGTAGAATAGCTTTTAAGATAAAGATCTAGTAGCGACATATAGGAACGGACAAAGTGAAAATGGTGAATTAATTAAAAATGGCTATATCTAAATTCCCTATTGGTTAGATCTTTTTGCGTTACCAATCCCGAACGTTTTTAGGTCATTAATTTTCATACAGAGGAAAGCTGATGCAAGTTTTCCACGGTCTGATTTTGCGTTATGTCGATTTCACTGATGTAATTTTATCTAGCTCTTAAAAAAGGCTTAATTTGAGATTCCCTTGCGTTATCGCGGCGCCATAATATCCTGAACTCATTACGAAGACAAAAGAGGCGATGAAACTTGAATTATGCACTTCATTTCCAACACGATTTTAATTTTTATTAGTGAAATTCCACCGCGGACGATTTTTTATGGGACACTTTAAATATCTAAATTTCGACACCCTGCAACTTCCAATAATATTCCAAAAACAACACGGATCTACCCTTACATTTAAAATTTGATACGATTCCAACGAAGGTTCGAGAAAAAAATTGAAATCCCAAATGACCTCTCCCGTTACAGAATCGCCAAGAACGTTCTGATAACCTTTGAAGTCGCATTAGAATTCTTCTCCTAATTCTTTCCTCGGAGCTTTTCTAGAATATTCCTGCGATTATAGAATATAGCTAGGATTTAACGGTTCTTCTGCACATTCTTAGAATTTGTATAAAACTAATAAGAACGTCTGGAATCTTTAGAATGTTAAAAGAATCGTATAAATATCACCTTAGGATCTTCTTCGAATGGAATATCCTAGATAATCCTTCAGAATTCAAAATATCTTTAGAATCCTTTTAGAAATTTTTGTTCTAATATTCCTTAAATGGAATCTGAACAGCGTAATTAGAACTTTGTAATAAGACGTATCTAAATATAATTTTGTGGTTCGCGAATGTGTACAGGAAAATTAATATTTCATGATTCATAATAAATGGTGTTTATTTAACCGCAATAGGAAGCTACAAGGGCATTGGCAATGTAAAGCAACAAGTGCGGTTACAAATGCAATTTTATTTCAAATGTAATAGAGTAAATTAATATTTTTACGGCAGTAACATGTGTATATTCAGGATCGGACAATGAAGCGGGTCATTGTAATTAAAATAAGGGCGAGTTAAATACGTTTGTAGTAACCGAATGTTGATCTACAAAAAGTTTATGATAGCGCGGAGGTTAAGTATTTATACCATTCATCGTTGTAATAAAGCGTTTATTGGGTCAGATTTTCCAAGGGCGATACCTATAAATATGAGTGTACAGAGTGGGAAAACAAGCATTCGCTAAACGCTGTTACGCAATGCTAAATCTGCGCCGGTCGTTTTCGCAAGGCGCGTCGTACAATCTTAAGCAAATCGGTCCATTGGGTGAACCTCAAAGAAACGAATTTGCCAAGAGCTAGCCATTATCCTCACCGAGCCACAATAGGTATTATATATTGGGCGATCAAAAATGAGTGACTATCGAGTCGACTTTGGAAGTTCGAGTTAAGTACGATTTCCTGTGTAAACAAGAAATGCAAGTGTGACTCGACGATCACTCATCGCTATGTATATACAAATAGACACAAATAGGCGTGTTGTTGTAATGCATAGCAGTATTGTTGTTTTCCGTTGTGGTTGTATATTTGCACTAGAGTTACAAACCATTTTTGCGTAAAACATTTGTGCGATAATAATATTTTGAAGACATCATTCGGGAGGCAACAATTGGTCCATTTACCCACAACACAAAGCTTAATTAATTGGGCAAAATTTAATATTAGGTAACACAGCACAGAGGAATCTTGGCGTTTTATTCCAGAGTATATAACAATATTGTGTATTATTTTCGTAAAATTGGAACTTGGAGCTTTGCATTCAACACGAAGTTAACGTTACCAGGCTGGAAGTGGCATTTTTCCGAGAAAAGAGGATCAATAATTGTAAATTTAAAGGAAGGTTGGTTATTTCTAGAAAATTGCATATTGGTTTTGCTTAAAATAACGTTGATATTCCTGAAGAAATCTACCTATGAGAACTATTTGTATGAAAAGATTCTGCATTGTATTTCATTCATTGATAAGAATCAGATCTAAGGAAACGATTTTGGTTTATATTATTTCAATAGTTGGGAATTTTATTTGCATTTAATTTCGGTGTTAATTAATTTAGAACTTTTATGGTCCAAAGTGAAACAGATTTACAATTGTGTGTAAATGGGGCCAATGTACATGACAGGGGTAAGTCTCTTCAGTCCAAGAAATTTCTATTCCAGCTACTGTTTGTAATGATACCTAGATTCCTACTGATTAACAGGATTAACAGGAAATTAAAAATACCTTCCGGTGCAAAGCGTAAGAACAATGCTTCCTTAATCGATGAAAATTACACTGATAAATCACACTGTCCTCTTTCTGGCAATGAAATATGGGTGTTCTATGAGACGATACTACTTATTGTTAAAATTTACATATTTATTAATTTTCTCTTTTCCGCTTTACGGACTTAATGTGTATGTAACCCAGTTTGTAAACTTAGGAAACGCCCTCACAAATTGAATTTCTTGCATACCAAATTAACTGATGAAAGTGCTTAATGGTGAAAAAGCTGCCATTGGAAAATTATCGTCCTGATCTTTCAATTTAATGGTATAATAAAATGAGTAGATATAATAATTTATATAACGCGCTTGCAGTGGGTTTAAAGACTTAATTTGAATAGGTGTAATTTTATTTCATTTTTGTTAGCTATACAAGAGTATCAAAGGCTAAGTTGCAAACAAGATGAATTGTCACGATCAACATTGTTTTTATTACAGCAACTTGGTCATCTGGTGTTTGCCCAATAATTATTGTTATCTGTAGTAAAGGTTCTTCTCGGTCAATCTACCGCTAACCTTTAAAGAAGATAAATATCTTGGATTAACTCTGATAAATATCTGAGTAAGTAATAGTAACTTAGGAAGACGTACCATTTATTAATGTGTAACAATTTTACATAAATCGCTTTGAGAAGGTTTGGTTTTTTTTATTACTAAATTCTCTAAACCTATGTAACAATGTGGTACGTAGTAATTATCCCATCAATATATTGCTGTATAATTACGCGTGTTATTTCCTGGTTTACCTAAACGAAATATGAAGAAAAGGTAGAAATTAAATACCATAAAAATAAATGGTTGTGAACTAAAGGTTTCATCTTCATAAAAAATCATATAAAAGTGTGGAATGCATCGATACCACTTAATCTCTGGTGCTCCATCGTTTAATAATTATTTCTGTAATATCAGGCCGTATACATTAAGTTCCTTTACCTAATATTCTATCTATAGTAATATGACGTTCTAAATTTCAACTATTTTCAAAGTGTGTTTGTTCATAGCGTCCACGAGGCATCATTACGAAATCTTCTATGGGGTAGAAGGTTCAGCATGCTGGATAAAACGTGTGGCGTATTTACGCTTAGTTTCGGAGTTATAAGTGAACGGGTAGGGACGTTTCATACCCGGACAACTCATACCCGGACGACTCATACCCGGACACCACATACCCAGGACAACTCATACCCAGGACAACTCATACCCAGTACAATTTGTACCCAGGACTATTCATACCCCATGATAACTCATACCCAGCACTATTCTTACCGACGATAATTCTTACATAGGGTGCGCCATACCCGGGAAATTTTACACATGTGGGCATCATCTCGGGACACATTTGTCAGCACCCGAGGGAATAGCTACCGCATTATATACTCCATAATATACCCCTTCGGATCCTCAAGGTTTATTTAACATGTGTAAGAACTGTTCAGTTTCCTCCCCTTATTATTTTATAATGAAAATTTGGATCAACAGTTAAAGGGTCCAAAGGGGTATATTATGGAGTATATATTGCGGTAGAGATTCCCTCGGGTGCGGACAAACGTGTCCCGAGATGATGCCCACATGTGTAAAATTTCCCGGGTATGGCGCACCCTATGTAAGAATGATCGTCGGTAAGAATAGTGCTGGGTATGAGTTATCATGGGGTATGAATAGTCCTGGGTACCAATTGTACTGGGTATGAGTCGTACTGGGTATGAGTTGTCCTGGGCATGAGTTGTCCTGGGTATGAGTTGTCCTGGGTATGAGTTGTCCTGGGTATGAGTTGTCCTGGGTATGTGGTGTCCGGGTATGAGTCGTCCGGGTATGAGTTGTCTGGGTATGAAACGTCCCCGACCCATAAGTGAAAAACTTTAAAGTAGTCCGAAAATTTCAACGTTTTTCGAATCCTCTTATACATGATTTTTTGTTAAATAAACTGATACAACGATATATCCTCAGTATTATCGCAATTTATTCTTTCGCCAGAATGTTTGTATATAAGGGGGTTGAACCACTGTTTCGACTGTCTTGAAAATTCTTTAGCAAAATAATTAACTGGCCAATGACTAGCTCTATATGGAATAATTTTTTAATATCTGGTCCCCGAATGAAAAAACTGCTCCCCTTCGTTTTTACCTGAAACAAAAATTTTTTTGTTTGATTTCTGATTTCCTGGTAGACAATGAATATTCCAACGAAATATTAACACAAATATATTCCTATGTGCAATGGCATACGGACACTAAGCCACCCACCACACACCTGTCCAGCTAGCTCAATTTAATAAGGTCACTCTCAATAACAAATAACTCTTAATATACTGGGTCGTAACTTGGGCTCATTTTAATACAAAACCATTCTTTTAACACAAAGCACAAATTTATTCAAAAATTGTAGTAAAACAAATCGGCACTTAGGGCCAGAAACACATACCAGTTAAATAAAGTTTGAATGACCTGGTAATATCAATAATCCAAATTCTTTACAATTAAATAAACAAAATAAAAAATTACAATAAGTACGGTTACAAACAAAACTTAGGCATCGAATAAACAACGTAAATTAACAACTAAATTTATAAATAAAACAAATCTTAATCCAGACTACGTAAGTTAATAATTAATATCTCTTATGTCACAAATTTATTGGTCCAATTGCTTAGAAATGGCGGGCGCGAATCCCGCCATTGGAAGGGTGGTTCGAAGGCAGACTTAATTACAGTTAACGTTTCCGAAATAATGCATTGTATTTAATTAGGATTAATTAAAATTTGGCCCTTTCGGCCGTCAATTGTTTGTAATTTGAATTAAGTTTGTTAATTACGTAAGCTGCTAATAAATTATATTAACTTAGCTGAAGTGATAAATTAATTCACTCATGTTAATTTTATCATATCACTTCATCCATATGGATTGAAATGCGTCAAAGAAAGTTGTAATGGTTTAGGTTGGTTTTGGGACATTTCGGCTCCGATACCAGTCGGCGATTCCGTGGCCAATCAGTCAACGAAAGACCAGTACCAATAAAATCTGGTACAAAAAATGGAGGATCGGTGATGTCGTTGCGTACAGGATCGCGCCGACGGGAAGGAGGTAAGGGCGATGCCGTTTAGGTCACGCTTAGTAGGCACTCGCTTAAATAAGTGTCGGAAAACATCCGATTGTATTGTCTATCGGATTGCCTTTGCTTATATGCGAGTGTGCAACTGCAACAAGCTACGGAAGCATCACCGCCTAGGCTGTCGAGGTAAACTCTAGCCAGTGCTTGCTCCAGCGTTAGTAACTCACCTGGGCCGATTTCGAAGTAGGAGTTTGCGAATATTGAGGCGCTGGTGGAGTCTGATTCCCGCAACGCCGGATAAACAGATATTGTTTACATACATAAGTATGAAAGAGAATTTTATCAAAATAAACCTGCAACACTGTAGGGCGTCTGCTGTTATCTTAGGCAGACGCCTCACTGTAAAGCAGGACATTACCCTCATTCACGAACCTGAGGGTTTCTGGTCTTGGGGGCACAAAAGGAACCGCAATAAAAACCTAGACCTTAAAGCTCTTCTGCTGCCACACCTGTGTGATCGTGCTATCACGACTATACAGTTAAGCTGTGACATACAGGGTAAAGGTCAAGGAGTAATGTAATAGCATCAGTATATCTCCCGGGAGATCCTGTCAACCTACCTCCCAGTAATAAGATGGCAGAGTTCCTCATTATAGGTTGTGACTCAAATGCTCACCGTACTACATGGGGGAACACTAACGGCAACCCTAGGGGTAAATCATTACTTGAATATCTACAAGTACTAGGTAATACTCAGTCAGGGCAGTGAACCCATGTTCGTAACTACCCGAAGCCATACTGATGATCTCAGTCGGGCATCATTGAGAATCTCTGACTACATATCGAACTGGCAAGTCACTCCAGAAGCGACTATGTCAGATCATAGATTAATTTCATTTGGAATAAACTGTAAGGGCGCCGTCCGAAAGGGTTTTTGCAACCCCAAGTTAACGGATATTCTCCTTTACAAACATCTCCTTGGAGAAAAACTTAGAGAGCACTTTTTCGGGGAACGCCTCTTGGGTCCTGCCGACATACAGGATAAAGTAATCCACTGTGGAGTTATTTGACCAGGGATGTCCTCTAAGAACTGCCAAGACTCACACCATCCGTGGTGGAGCAGGGCGCTCGAAAAGCAGAAAACTCGTTTGGGCAAACTGTTCAATAAGGCAAAGAAGAGCAAAGCTACAGCCGATTGGGAGGCCTATACGGTAAACCTATGGCTGTATAGGAAGGCGTCAGAGAGAGGCATGGAAGAGTTTTTGCACCTCTGTAGAATCCACCCCCTCAGTATCCCGCCTAAAAAATTCTAACGAAAGTTCATATTATAACCAAGCTAGCCTCAGGCGATACGATGGTTCTTACACGAACTACCTCTCAGAGTCAGCCGAGGTACTGAGGGACGACCACATTCCCGAAGTTACCACAGCGCCATACCCCAACTGGGGTGGTTGCCTGGTAGATGGTGGATGTGGCGAGGGTGACCTGGGCGGTGAAATCGTTCTCAGCAGTTCGTTACAAACGGTCCGGTAGTTCTAAAATTTTGATATGTTGTCTAAGATTGTTTGTTTAAATGGGACTGGGCGCGGAGGAGGAATAATTGTGCATTTTGCATTTCAAACACTTACTAACCATCCTAGACAACTTATCAAAAATTTAGACCTACCGGACCGTTTCTAAAGTACCCCCCCCCCTCTTTTTTCTCTATTCTCTGGACTAAACCTTTTCCAGCTCAAAGCCGAAAAAGCGAATAGGGTTTTCTGGCAAAGTCGTCGCGCAATTGGTAGACTTTTGGGACCATCCCCCAAGGCTTCTTAACCATGTGCGAAGTCTTCCGTGCTTTGCTTGCACGGGCGCGATGCGAACAACTCCCACCTACCTCCACTAGATCTCCACGTGAGAGAGCAGGCCATTATGGCATCCTTGCGTCTGAAAAATAAGGGGTTGTTGAATAGCAGAGGTTCTGAGGTGGGCCACTCTCGAATTCTGGGCGAGGTGATGAAGTGATTGCATATTCTAGAAGGGCGATCGAACTAGCTCACTCCTCAATTCGTATTAGGGAAAAACTATCTCGATGATGATGTGGCATCCCGACCAGATATATTCTACTTCACTGGTATTTACTCCCAAGAAGTGAACTTCCATATCACCCAACCACTAGGCAAACTCCCAACGGTATACCGCTCAGAATGGGTAAGACTAACGGTTAGCGCAAGAAAAGTTCTTACGCAAAAGATAAAGAACAAAACTATCAGAAACACCAGTGATAGTAGGGCACTTGGTCTCTGTAAAATTACATCCAGGTTGGTTTCCGAATGTCACCATGCACTAGAGCAAGTAGCAACACCCTTGAGCTCGCATGGGTCAAAGGGCATGCTGGAAATGGTAGGTCATGAGAAAGCTGATGAGTTAGTCCGACTGGCCTCAAGGGTATCCTAGCCGGACATGGCTACGATTAGAGCCGCCTCCCCTTCCAACATCCTCAGGTTCATCTCACGTGTGGAATTAAGGGGTTGAACGATTTTACTCAGGGAGGAACTACAAAGGACCCGAATTTGAGGCCTAGGTGCGCGTGGACCCTGTCCACCCTCCCATCCTAGTCTAGAATCCAGAATCTAGTAATACTAAGCTCAATTAGGTCACTTGTAAATCAGCTTCAAAATGTTATCGTTTCATTTTTTACTTTACCTAAAGCTATTTAAGAATTTTATAGTGCCCTCATTTATTAATTATTTGCTTAGCTTTATACTCCCACGATCCAGCTTACGTGAATATTAGCGTACTACGATTATTGACCTACGACATAACAGACTCTCTTCCCCTAAAGCGTAACAAACGTAACAATTTCTTGTAGTTGGTGTTATTACTCAAATTGACAATGAGTGAATCAATCATTTAGAGTCTTCGGCTTCGAAATTTGCTGCTTGAATATCACGTTCCCAAAAAGGAATGCGACAAATAGGAAAATGTCATTCAGGGCTCGTGCAGTTAATGAAGATTTTCATTTTATTTTGTTGCGCTGGAAAATGGTAAATTTTGACAGGTAGGTACTAATTACGCAAAAGTGCATGATTTATAAATTAGTTTAGATACTCATCAAGTCATCACATTGACATTCGAGGAGCGTCTAATAAACGTGTTAGTTGTTTACGGCTTGGCTTTTAAAATCGCACAATTACCAAGATAAACAATTTTTCACTTCGGTAAACAGGAGTAAAAAATAATTTACAATGGAAATTAATTATTCATGTTTGTTGACATCCTCCTTTCATTCAGTACGCTCTTGAATTAGAGTTTATTATAAATACCAGTAAGACAAAGTGAAATGTTTGGCTTTGAAATAATCATTAGATTTCGATTAAACGTGAGTTTACAGGTTCGTGTACATAATCCCTAATTGTTATTATAAGACTATTAACTTTATTTAGGTAACCTCGGATATAGCACCAAAAAAAGCTAAGTGTCTATGAATATTCAGAGAGAAAATAATGGTATTTTCAAATACGAAAAAAAATGTAAATACGGAAGCAGAACAATGATGCTACCAAGTTTGGTCTGAAGCATTGTAATAATGGCAAAATGTTGCAGCGCAAATTCATCTCGAGGGTTATTAAAGGCTGATTTAAAGTAGAATGCGTGCTGACATTTCATCTTCGTATTGTGTTGCCTCTATTACATAACCAGTTTTCACCTATTACAATATATTAATCATCTTCATTCACATCATATGTATACCTACCTATCGAAACGAAAGATAGAATGGGTATAAATATTGTTTTAATTATCCGATTGATATTTCTACTGCCAGAAAAAAAAACGAGAATTAAATTAATTTAATTTTATAAACCTATCACGACAGTAGATAAAAGTGAAGATATCTTCAGGTATGGATGGAATCCTCTATCCACAATGCCAAAGAACAGAAAGGGAAAGACCGTTATTGGTCAGCGTTTAACCTTGCCCAAGGTAAAAGATGTTCAAATGTCACGTTAAAATGTACGTACGAAATAACAAATACTCACGGATATATTTACAACATTAATGAGTACCTGTGGAATGTACCTTTATTTTGTTAGATGCGTCCAAGTGTATTAATTACTATTGCGGGTCAATCGAATATAATAAATTTAAATAACCGCAACATTAGTATTTTTTATACCGTAATTACTAATTTTGCAATCGGTAGATTAGACAAAGATTCAATACTGAATTCACTAAATTTTGAAATAGCGAATGTGCATTAAAATTAACTATCACATGATGCATGACGAAAATTATATTCAATATTTACCATCGTCGGACATTTTTCACATCTTTGATGTACTTGTAAGGATGGGTATTGCTTATTTATCTTCGCATTTAATTGTAATAAAGGAAATTCCAGTAGTGAACGTCAAGCAACAGGTTTGGTATTCTATTAGGATGTGGCGTCATTTACAGCTGTGCGAAAAATGTGATCATTAGCAATCTTATTTGACCCACAGAGAAAATTTAATACAAACATGTTGTATTGGTAATTGATTATAGTTGTACAGTCGCGTATCCTTCAGGTGCTTTTACTGTTGCACATTTGGATACTTTATTTCGAAGCAATTTTGCTCTGCACTTTGTCCTCTGCTGTAAAGGAAAAGCATAAGTAACTCCTATAAATCAAAGTCGAAACGACAATGCGTTTCTAATGAAACTTAAATTTTTATTACTTAGTTGAGTTTCCTATTTCATGAACTAGATTCAGTGATGATTGGAGATTTTGATCCACTAGATCCAAAAATTACCAAGTTTTAATGAACTATTGAAGGATATTAATAACAAAATAAAACCCCAATAAATCATCCCTTGAAATTTTTCTAGGCAAAACCTGAATCAAAAGTAATAGGCAAAAATCCAATTTCGAAAAAAATTCAAGGGGCTGTAACTTATGATCTAGTAGCCCAATCTTGGAACTGTTTGAAATTATGGATTCTACAGGCAACATTCTATACGAAAATCTTTTTCCCGGTCGATCTGAGACAATTTTTTTTCCGGCCTCAAAAAAAGGCAGTGTATAACCTTCTTTTTTTACCAAAACTCGACTACACCAAAATTTCTCGGGAAAACACATTTTCTTATTAATTTCGGTGCGTAGAATCCAAAACGATTCGTACTTTTTCGATTAGGCTTCTCAATCAAAAGTTATGGGCAAAAAACCAATTTCGACAAAAAATTCAAAGGGCTGTTACTTTTGAATTAGTAGCCCAATCTTGGAACTGTTTGAAATTATGGATTCTACAGGCCACGTTCTAGAAGAAAATTTTTTTCCGGGTCGATCTGATACAATTTTTTTTCGCCCCTCAAAAAAGGGCAGTGTATAACATTCCTTTTTTACCAAAAATCGACTGCACCAAAATTTCTCGGGAAAACACTTTTCTTATTAATTTTGGGGCGTAGAATCCAAAACAATTCGTACTTTTTCGATTAGACTTCTCAATCAAAAGTTATAGACTAGAAACCAATTTCGAAAAAAAAATCAAAGGGCTGTAACTTTTGAACTAGTAGCCCAATCTTGGAACTGTTTGAAATTATGGATTCTACAGGCCACATTCTATAAGAAAATTTTTTCCGGGTCGATCTGAGACAATTTTTTTTTCGGGGCTCAAAAAAAGGCAGTGTATAACCTTCCTTTTTTACCAAAAAACGACTACACCAAAATTTCTCGGGAAAACACTTTTTCTTATTAATTTTGGTGCGTAGAATCCAAAACAATTCGTACTTTTTCGATCAGACCTCTCAATCAAAAGTTATAGACTAGAAACCAATGTCGAAAGAAAATTCAAAGAGCTGTAACTTTTGAACTAGTAGCCCAATCTTGTAACTGTTTGAAATTATGGATTCTACAGGCCACGTTCTATAAGAAAATTTTTTTCCGGGTCGATCTGGCACAATTTTTTTTCGCCCCTCAAAAAAAGGCAGTGTAACCTTCCTTTTTTACCAAAAATCGCCTGCACCAAAATTTCACGGGAAAACACTTTTTCTTATTAATTTTGGGGCGTAGAATCCAAAATAATTCGTACTTTTTCGATCATACCTCTCAATCAAAAGTTATAGACTAGAAACCAATTTCGAAAGAAAATTCAAAGGGCTGTAACTATTGAACTAGTAGCCCAATCTTGGAACTGTTTGAAATTATGGATTCTATAGGTCACGTTCTATAAGAAAATTTTTTCCGGGTCGATCTGACACAATTTTTCTTTCGCCCCTCAAAAAAGGCAGTGTATAACCTTCCTTTTTTACAAAAAATCGACTGCACCAAAATTTCTCGGGAGAACACTTTTTCTTATTAATTTAGGGGCGTAGAATCCAAAACAATTCGTACTTTTTCGATCAGACCTCTCAATCAAATGTTATAGACTAGAAACCAATTTCGAAAGAAAATTCAAAGGGCTGTAACTTTTGAACTAGTAGCCCAAAATTTCTCGGGAAAACACTGTTCCTTATAAATCTAGGTGCGTAGAATCCAAAACGATTCGTACTTTTTCGATTAGACCTCTCAATCAAAAGTTGTGGGCAAAAAACCAATTTCGAGAAAAATTTCAACGGGCTGCAACTTTTCCCGGTATTTTTTCGATTAGACGCTCTGCAAGATTTCGTAAGCGGAAGAGTAAGTACGTAAATATAGCATGTGCGTTACTATAGTAGTGAAAAATGAATTCGTTTATAGCGATTGTTGTCCCACAATATCAATCAGGCTGGGTATTTCTATGCGAGAGTATTAATTTAATTACCCCGAACTTTTAATGCAATAGTTGCAAATTTTGTGTGATCCTTAAAGTGACAGAACCAGGGTCAGTAGATGAACCCCAGTTTAAATAAAATTGTAACTCGTCGTATATAAACCCATTTAAAAAATGTAGTTTATGTAAATGCATCCACTGTTCAATTTATTTTATGAATAATATAATATGTAAACATCCATTATGGCTCTTCCTCAAATAAAGATAGCCCATTGAATTATTATTACGAAGTGCGGAAAAAGCAATCGCCATCAACTATTTTCCTAATTATCATCATCGAAACATAAAAGATCTCGTTAAGGAAATTAATTTAAAAACACATAAAAATGCAATTTTTTACGTCTGTCGGTAGGAACACGAGATTAATGTCACTAAAAAATTTATTGGAAAATTTATGTAAACTAGCTTATTTTTAACTCTTCCGTGATGTAAACTGATAATAATAATCAATTATCACAATACAACGATACATTACATGAGGTTTTCAGAGAGCCTTTGATTGATTTGTGTCAGTTCTACTTGACTTTTGTCAAATATATTAAAAAGATTAATGATCACCAATCTTGTCAGTACAAATGCTCAACTACTGCATCTCATTTGCATACTGGACAATGACTTCGCATGACCAACCGATAGGTATAATGATTATAATTAGCTTATGATATAATTGTTTGCTTCTTCGTGTATTCAGTCGACTTATGTTCACGACATGACATAATACAGGCTTCTTCTTCCGTATTGCCAAATAATTGACATATATATTTGATTAATTTGACCATTTATCGTAAATATTGTCAAAAGATTTCTCTTCTTTAAACCATTATTAAGGAAAGAGTAAAACACAAGTCATTTTATTTAATGTAAGAAGTCGTAATCAATATAAATCAAAATGAGTAATTCAAGTAGTATTGACCCTGGTATTGACACAAACTATGGGGTGTTTTTTTCAATCTTCACGAAGGGTGCGTAGGAATTAATCAGACAATCTGTCAGGTCGTTTAAAAAACGATACAGAGAGTTCTTGTAGATGCACGTTATTTTTTTGTTTGAGGAAGCCCAAAAATAAAGTTGATGATGGTTAACCTTCTTCTTAATTATCCACGAGGAAATCAACACCAAGTCTTCACCTAAGGAGTATTGGGAATTTTTTCAGTTTCAAAACGATATTTTTGACAGTACCCAAAACCCTTTAACCCTAACAGGGCACATAAAATTAACATGAAAATTATAATACCAATAAGGCGTTGGCATTTTAGACCAATGGTAGTCAATTTTCTTCGTCTTGTTCTATTTGTGTAGTACGTTGGGACCTACCTTTCGTACTTTTACTCCCCAGGCTAGCTCAGGTAAAAATGGCCTAAGAATTGCGAATAATTCAATAGATGTTTCCTTCACTGATTAAAAATTCGTAAGCAACATTTCGAAAAATATTAACTTGCTACGTGCACTTTAAGCACACGCACCACGCTACTCTGTTTAGAAATCGGGATTGAAGAGAACATTTTCTGCAAATAAATTGAGGGCCCAAAATGCTTTGATGGTGCTACGGCAAAAAAACTTGCACATACGCCTTCTTCCAAAAAAGCGCAAACGAAAACCAAACCGGCCTTCAACTTAACAATTAACTCGAACTTGATTGAGCCTTTCTTCACACGAGTACGAACTGGGCAGAATTAATTTTTCACTTCTGAAGAGTCGTACTCGAAACTGGCAAAAAGGTTTCTATAAACGGACCGTAACTTGTCCTGAAAATTTTATACAAAAGATACTGCTTCTGCGGTCGTCGTCGTCGTCATGTCCACACTAAACAAAAGTGTTCTTTTCTAAACCTAAGAAATTTTCTTAATGATTAAAATTGTCACGTTATCTCTAACAATTACCTTTATCTTTCTCAAATAAGAAACCTTAATAAATCATATCGAAACTGTCACATTCGCATTAATGAACGCCTAGATAGCAAATAAAGTTGAGTTACAAAAATTCCTTAATCTAACAATTCCAAGAAATACTCTATGGTTTATAACGACATGGATTAGAAAAAAAAATGTTTAATAAACATAATTAACAATTCATTCCAAATTTCTTAAAACAAATTACAACGTCCCAATTGTTTACACAGCAATATGCATTATTTTGTCATTTAACGCCTAGACATGCGTTATACCAAAAAATACGCAGTATCAACTTTATTATTTATAAATGTGCGTAATTCCAGCTTTATTATTTATGGAAATATTCTTTTGAGATTTGAGCTAAACATTCTTCTAGTAAAGGTAAACCTACCCAATATTTTTGTACATACTTTTAGTTCAACTTGTCTATAGCAAATGGCAGAGAAAGCTAATCTGCCGCCCTCCATCTCCTACTACGCTTCCCTTTGCCAGGTGCTTTCAAAGCTTGAAAAAATGTATACTGAATTGAATGCCATAACATAATACATGAACCCCCAGTGTACTTTGATAAATTTTGATGAAATTTTGCAGGTGGATTCTTTTACAAATTTTATTTTTTTATTTTTTGTAACAGGGTTACAGTAGTCCCAAGTTTCCAATACATAAATAGCGTTTTTAATTTTTCTAAAACTAGTAATTTCGCACTTTTTCAGTTTCATAATTGGGTAAATTGACAAACAATGTGCGAAAGATGTGTTTTAACTACTAAGAAAATTCTAAAAAAGGTTAAAAAGTGTTTATAAGCCAAATCGTGTTTCTAAAAAAATTCGTCAGACCTGTTTTAAAATTTCTACGGTTCCTATATTCCAAGATTATTACGATTTGTAGTGAACTTCCAACAATTTCTTAAGAAGATTTCCAAACAGACTTGATAAACTATTGTTGAAAATTTGTAATTTCACTGATGTCAAAACAATATCCTAATAAGGTATTTAAGAAACTTAGTTCTGAGAAGAAAATTGCAATTAGGATAGTCTGCACGGCCATATGTTTGCAAAACGTTTCAAAAATGTTTTTTTAAATATAAGTCAAATCTGCCTAAAAGAATTCACGAGTCGGTGACCACTATAATCTAATAATCTAATAATTTCAATTTCCTTATTTATTGTGATTATAACGAGGCCCGTTTATTTTCCTTCGGGTAGTAATTCTACAAAAAATTGGATGCCCTGTTATTTTTCCAAGATAATCGTCTGCACTACCTCAATGACAATTAACTGCAAAAATGTAATGGATTTCTTACTACAGTTTTTTGGAAATCTCACGAAACTGCAAGATGACTTTTAATGTCGAACTATTTTGTTCCGACAAAAAGGGGATGTCTAAAGTTACTGCCTACACGGGTTGACTTCGCTGTGGTCTGTTGAGCAAAAAAAGTAAAAAGTAATTGCAAACTATAGTAGAATAGCTGAAGACTTCTCCTAATCCGCCACGTCTGTTAAAACGAGTTCACCCTAAGCCTATTTGCAGACGATGAGGCAAAGTGTATTCGATGCGTCAAGCCGGTGTAAAAATTTCAGGTGTGGGACAGGGTGAGATGTTTCTAATGTACAGGGTGGCCAACTGTAATTGCGAAGTACTGTATCTTGGAGCCTATCCATCGTAGAGGCTTGCGGAAAAAGAGTTATTACTAAAACGACCAAGAGAAAAATCTGGAAAATATTTTCAAGTTTCTGAAATGGCCGCTAGGGTACGTAACTGAAAATCTTGAACCTAAAAAAGTGATGTTTCTGTGAATTTCTCTATATTACCCTAACAAAAAATTTCTGGTCTTTAAAGTTGAGGATAATCTGAATCTTTTTTGTTTGACATTTTTTGCTGTATCTCTAAAAATAAGGTGGTGGGGGTATTCAAAGATTTCCCTAAAAGTACCCTGTATCTTCGAAACGGCTGAGTCGATTTTAAAAAACTTGGGCTATTTTTTGAAAAAGGCTGCTCTTGAGCTACAAATATTATAATATTTGAAGTTTTGTTAGTTTCACATGTCGCCGCTAGAGGGCTTGTTTCGACATTCCGACAGAAATGGTTAATTTTCTCAAAAAAATTACTCCCCTTAGCGGCCAGTTCAGAAACTTGAAAAGTACTCGTATAGAACTCAATCCTCTCTTCTTGAGAAATGCCTTGTACCGTTGTACCAATGTACCTTTAAGCTTGTGGAAAATCTTAATTGATTTTAATTTGTTGTTCAGCACGATAAGACTAGAAAAGTTCAAGGCGGCTTTTCCAAGCTGGCGGTTTCTTTTGGACCTTTTTGGAAGCTTTCACATATTATTTACAAACTTTCAACAATCAGTGAGTAATCATTTCAGTGCAATTGAGCTGTTAATTAAGTTTGACGTTGCCGAAACTCCCTCGTCAACACCAACAGATTAAAAACTCTTTTTACACACTAATTTACCTTCAGACAGAAGTTCAAGATACTCTCATTAGCGAGGAAGGTCGATACTGACCAACTTCGTTTATCTAACACAAATAAAATTCAGTCAAAACATTCGCACTTGCCCACATAAGGTACCAATTACAGTAACCTTTCGGATAAAATTAAACAATTACGTCGACATTTACCTTGTATGACACCGCATTACGTATTAAACGAGGCGCGTAGGCAGTATCTTTACTAATTACTGAAAATTTTGCGTGTAATTTTTATGCAATCTTTGGCTTCAATTGCATAGATCCTTTACTTACTCACGTCTGCATTTATGTGTTGAATAGGACGATAGTGTCAACTGACCTTTTGCACGTTTCTATGAGGTAATAGGTCAACCTCATCTGCCTTTCCCCGACAGTGATAGAACGACACTAAATTAAACAACGCTTGTTTGCTACGGCAAACACAATGTCTAATTTGTAGTAAACGAATTTCTTTGGGTGGGTAGGCTATGATTTGAGAAAGTAGAGCTTCTGGCGATATGCGTTAAATTCACGATCGAAGTACCAAACCACGTGTGCATGGGTACTTGGATATGACAGTTTAGTGGAAAAGTGAACTTGCAACGTAGGTATGCCAAGGATAGCTCGGTTTCTATTGTAGCATCATCTCCACTCTTACTTTTCTTAAGCATGTCAAGTTCAATCCACCTTATCAGAAATTTGGTCATTTAACGTTCTTGAAATATGTAGATTGGTAGAACCAATTAAGTTTCGTAATCGAGAAATTTCCAAAATAAGTTTCACGGATGTTTTCCCATTAGTGTATTAATTGCTTTTTTTTTAGTACACTGACCTTCGGTAGATGTCTTCCCACACAAAAAGACATTTTGTACTAATTTATCATCTCGTATAAGGACTTAATCGTTATGGGATGTAAACAAGACGGTCATTTTACACATACAAAATGCTTTACAAGGTCTGGCTACTGAAGCTTCAAATTCCATTCCATTTTTATTCCAGCCGAATGACATTTCCTAATGTATACGATAGCAAAACGAAATGTCATAACTTGGAAAAATTGGATGGGAATAATAGATAAACATGTAGGTGAAAGTACCACAGGCTGTGCTTATTTGATGAGGAAATGCTCATTATGATGAAATTTATTCCGTCAAATACAGAATTATTTGACATTATATCGGCAATCTTAGCAAATAAAATTTGCACATTTCCAATTTGGTAGTTCGATGCCTATTGCTATTTTGATGAAATATTCGCGTCTGTAGAATTTTTCTTCCAATTGGAAAACTTTTTTTGGCAAACTAAACACGATCCCCGTCACGGGATCCCTTTGCATAAAAAAATATCAGAAGAATTTTACTGTGATTGCTTTTCAAGATGATCAATCGGCAAAATGCCCATTGATCCTGAAGTATGTCATGTGTGACCTTTTTAAGCGCACTAATAGCGTTCAATCCACCGTTTTGGTAGCATAACTTCTTATAGACTAAAGAAAACTATGTGTTAATTCTGGATTTCTTCAGTTTTGGAAATGTCTCTACTGCCAAGAACACATAACGAACTTAAGAGACGCACTACGAAGCACCCGTCTCCCGACTGGAAATTACCAGTTTTAGTGATCACTATGTAGATGCAATGCACACCCTGTATCTAGAAGTTGGGCGCTTCGTTACGAAGACTGTCGCTCTGAAAATATTTATTTCTGTTTAGGACGTGTTTAATTAGCCGTTTGCAACTGTTCCCGTAGGAATATTTAAACTATTTTTACAGCCACCACCGAAAGCTTTCTTGCCAGAGAAGAAGAGAGAGGATCAATCTTCTTAAATATTAGGTCCGTTAATTACCCCTTAATAGCTTTTAATTTCTAATGGTATACGAAAACCAGCATTAAACTGGTAATTTATAGAAAATATCAACATGATAACAGAAATCGCCGCTTGACCTGACATTCCAAGGAACAAACTTTTTACTTTAAACAGTGGCGATGATCGTATATTCTGAAGGCACAATGGCCTCGACGTTTTAAGAAATACCTTCTTGGAGTGAGTTAGGGTTTTGGCTAGAGTCCAGGCATGTCATCTTACTGTAATGAAATTTTATGGTAACCCTTATTATAAAAAAAATGAAAAATTCTAATGACATTTGGCATCGTTGTTGACCATAAGAGCCTCTACTGTAAAGTCAAGGTGAGACGGACTATAGAGACAGTGAATTATTACGGAAACTAACGGGAATATCAATCATTTAATGATATTTTGCACATTTTCACATGTCCCTTAAGCGTCAGGTCAAGGGCCGCTTCATTTTTTTTTCACAATGTTATTAAGCCTGTTCAGCCTAATTTGACTATTGTAGTTCAGGTATTGTTCACAATGTTCAGTGTTTTAGGCACTATTACTTTCTAAAAATACTCCCAAGAACTTTTCTAAGAAAGGTTCTTAGTCCCTTTTCTATTGAAATTTGCTAGGAGATTTCGAGGAAGGCCTCCTAGGTAAGAAGGTAAAGTTTACAGGAAGAGTTCTAAAAGAAAAGCACATGATCCATCATGGCCATTTCACCGCATTCGTTTACTTCAGATTCCGCCGAAAACGCCTACAAATTCAACTGCCATAGCCACACCCGTAATATGATTCAAAAGCCTACTTATACTCAACGAAACAGATCATTCTTACGCGGTAATATCCAAGAGAGTAAACGATTCGTTACTCCAGGACCGCGGATCCACGCTCGGAATATTGCTAGTACCACTCGAAACAAGGTGCTTTTGTCGCTCCAAGCAGAAAATGGTAGGTACGCCCATAACGACCTTCGATACTCAAGAGCTTACCTTGAATCTCGGCCTACGTCGACCGTTCAGTTGGACTTTCGTTATCGCGGATGCTCAGACTGCCATACTTGGAGCTGATCCTCTTAAAAACTCCACGGATTGACTATAGATATTCGACAACACCGCTTTCGACATGGACTCACCAATATCCACACCGTATGGACTCTTGCTTCAACATCATTTCCACCCCAATAACCCCGGATGGCCCAGTAGGAGACGCTTACAGGTGTATTATTGCTCAGTTTTCCCACTCTGCTGTCTCGCCTGGAGGAATGGCCACGATTCCCGACCTATTCGTCGAACATCAAATCGTCACCTGCGGACCTCCAATTTTTGCTTGTCCCCACCGACTTGCAAGATAACGCCTCAGTGCGGCAAAGCAAGAGTTCGAACTCTTATTGGAACGAGGCATCATCCACCATCATCGAGCCAGTGCTGGTGGAATTGCGTGCCACTGGAGATTATTAACATTTGAACTCGCCCAGACTACTACCCACTGCCAATCATTGAAGTCTTGCTTCAAGAAGCCAGTGGTTCAGCATTTTTGGTCATCGATCTGCAACGCGCCTTCTACCAGATTTCAGTCGCTTCTGACGAATTTTTGTTTTGTGCGCATGATTTGTTGATTGTGGTCGCCGGTTTCGGCCTGCGCTAAAAGGTTAATTCATTAATGCACTTCGTTGACGATGTACCATTTTTATATTTTTGTTTGTATCGAGAAAAAGTTTTAAAGTTAAATTGCAATTAAACGATTTATAAAACCAGCGTTTTTTTTAATAAGCAGTTCAACAAACATCTGGTTACCACGCCTTTTGGCCTTTTCGAAACTTGTTGGAATGCCCCCAGGCTGCCCAATCCGTACAGCGGACTATAAACCACCTCCTTCGTAAGCTGTATTTCGTCCGTTACCAAGATGACATCTTAGTTTTTCCCCGGTCATGAGAAGCATCTTCAGCATGTCAATGGGCGTCTTACGCTAGTTAAAAAAGCCAAGCTTCCACTAAAGTGCCAAGTTACCAATTACTATCGCCGCCATTTTGACCACAAACAGCATCACATCGATTATTCACCCTTCCCCTCTCCTACTCACCGGATCTCGCCATGAGAAGAAAGTGGTTTGCCACTGTAGAGGAGGTAAAGCAAAAATCGCTAGGAAGCCTAATGAACATCCATATAAGGGAATTTAAAGAAAACTTTGAAGGTGATCAAAAATTTGTGAAAAATTATTTTATTAAGAACCAAAGGAATTATGATGAAATGCCCGTTTCTTTTGGGTCCTCCCTCGTATAAAGATCTTCCTTTTGGTAAGGTTCTCTCTTCACAGTTCAGCACCTACCGTCAGGATTGCATATGCCTCGGTTTGGAACACGGTTGCTTTATTTCCTAGATTTACACTGATGCTGCAGCTTTCGTACACCCCACAGCCAGTGCCCTCCGTAGTTTTTGAGCCATCTGTGTAATACATTCAGCGTTACCTTATTGGACTTATCTTCCAGTCGCGTCGAGCGGCAATTGTCGTCTTAAACAGTCTGTGGTGCCACCAAGGCACTTTATTTGAGATTCTCTTTGGTTTTGTGGGACAGCACCTTTGATGGCCATGCGAAGGTTTGATTCCATGACCTTTAGTACTTTCTCTACAGAGTTCCCAGTTGGTTCTTCTCTGATTTCTATATACGGCTACAGATGCTTCATCCAATGTCAAAATGAATATATCTATAGTCAGATAGCGGTTGGTTCTTCTGACATATGTCATTTGTGTATTGAGCTACATACAGTCACAGTTCCAAACGTTATGTCAATTACCTACCCCCCTTCGTCGATTATTGCCATTGCCCACATTAGCAACTCTAGTTATTGTTGATAATGTAATCTAGGGGAGAATCGCCTCTTCGGTTGATGTCGGTGTTGCCGGTGCCCCTTTGCATCACATCCAAGGAGTTACCATCCTTTCCGCTGACAGTGCTCCGCCAGTATGCTAACTTCTATGCTTGGTGGTGGATAAGGTTGATCATACGAGAGTCCACTGTCAGCATTACTGCCACCAGGTCTCTGCAACAGAATTCCCATAGTGGCAGTTAACGCTATTCCTAGCTAAGATGCATGATCTGGGATTGATTTCCTCATGTATGCACAGATGCAGATGAATTTGTGCAACTTTTCCATTAATAAAATACTAAAACCGGGCATAGTTGGCTGTGATTCCCCTGAGGGCCCCTCAACTGTCTCTTCCCACTCCATGCTTGTTACTTTCTAGCCCTCCACCTTGGGGAGGATTTTGAACGTCACCCTGCGATAGTTGCAAGTGACAGCCATCTTGCCCACACGATTTAGATTCTTTTCAGGATCTTCTCCGGTTATACTTGAACCCCAGGGATCCAAACGTGTGCCCTTACTGGTTTTGGGAGATTCTTCGCTTCGACGAATTGAAATTTCGCCTCCTCCCACGGAGGTACCTACTTCAGACCTTAACAAGGCTTCCGGAAGCTGGTCTGCGCATGTGATCAACAGCGCTCCTCCTCGGTAACCGCCCCAATGGACAAAGCGTCGACTCAATCAAGGATCCGGGCTTTGAATCGCCTCGTCTCCTCATCCAACGTTCCCTCCAGATCTTCATGGACAAAAACCATTCGGAAGCCTGTAGCTGCATCGCTAAAGGTTATGGTATCCTTTGCGGACCCAGTTTTTGCCTTTTTCGAGCTACTTCCCTTCAGGCCGGTTTCGCGTTTACGTCCCAGTATGCAGCACGGCCTTGGTAGGTGCGTTTCCAGGTTGCTTAGGGCTCACTTCAGCACTTTCGGTGCCCCGGAAAGTTCTTTACGATGTTCAGTACCAGGTGTTCCGGGAGTAGTTGCTTATTTTTGTTTTTCCTGGTCCATATGAGTCCCACTAGTAATGGAAAATGAAATGTCCACACACGCGGTGCCCCCCGCGCACTTAATACAACGGATTGGAGCCCGATGCTCCGAGGGAGAGCACGGTAGCTGCTGATCTACTATTCAGTCCTCGGTCCTGCCTTCTGGTCCTTGCAATTTATTGGGTTGTATTTTCTCGGTCCAGGAGGCCTTCGGTCCATCCTGAACCCACCAGGTTAGTGCATGCTATATCGACAGGGCTAACGGACATGAGCACATGTCGGCGCCGTTTAACTCCATGCAAGCCCTTGGCAACAACACGACAGCTGGGTGAAACACCTGGCCACGACGCTCTGCTTGGTTACTACCAGTCACTATTTCATAAGCGACCAACATCCTTATCCCTAGCATTAATACCTACTAGATAAACTGAGTAACGATGATTCTTGAAAGAATTGCTTCTACACCCGTTATAGGTTTAAAGAAGAAGTTCTTGAAAGGATTCACTAGATCTAACAGACTTTGCGAAAGGTTTGGTGATTATAAGGCACAAGTGTAGTTTTAGAATAGCAAACTCCCAGCAAAATTCAAAGTTTTCATAGTATAGAATTCTTAATTGGTAGATAGTGTTAAGTATCCATATAAAACAAAGTTACTGCTATAATGTATAGTCCATTAACTTTGACTTACACGTAAGTCATTGTTCATTACCGTAAATTTAATTGGAAAACAACATCCAAATTAAATTCAATCAACCATGCGAAGTGTGAAGAGAAGCATAAGTGAAAAAAGTTTTGTAGTTGGCTCATTACATATGAAACTTGCTTTATTATTATCACAGATAATTGGGTATTCTATCTGTGCGTACTATCACAGATAATTTTATCTGTAGTACTATGCACTTCCGACAAGCTTAATTACAAAGCGGAACGTATCTCCAGATAAAACTAATTTTGGTATCTTTTTAGAAATGAATCACTGTGCAAGAGGAGAATAAGTATGAAAAATTACCTAATTGTAAGTGCAGCTGTAAATATAGCGTTGGTGGCTTCAGATACGACTTCCAACCAAACGCCAAGCTTATGTTTAACTCCAAGCTGTATTGATGCAGCCTCGAGTGTTTTAAATAATATGGACGAAAGTGTTGAGCCATGCGATGATTTTTATCAATTCGCATGTGGTAACTTTCTCCAACACGCAAAAATACCTAACGATAAATATTCGGTTTCATACTTTAAAATTACTGAAGATTTGGTTAAACACCAGCTAAGAGTAGTACTGGAAGAGAACGTCACAGTACAAGAACCACGACCGTTCAAGCTAGTTAAAAGGACATATCAAACATGCATGAATACAACTGCTATTGAACTAGACGGATTGACGACTATAAAATCAATTTTAGAAAAACTAGGCGGATGGCCGGTAGTACAAGGGTGCAAGTGGAATCAGGAGAAATTTGATTGGAAACGGTCCGTTTACAAGTTTCGTAACTTCGGTTACGATTTTAATTATTTCATTGCCGTTGACACTGCGGCCGATATAAAGAATTCTTCTGTGGACACGCTTTATGTAAGTATAATATTGTAACTCACTGATTTAACTGTTCTCCAGATAGGACCAGCGAAAGTATCTCGTTCAAACGCAAGTGGCCTCAAATGGTACCTTAATAAAATGGTGAACGTTGCCACTAGCTTCGGTGCTAAAAAAGGAGTGGCCATTAGGGAGCTAAATGAATCCGTACACTTCGAGCTCAATTTAAGTATGGTAATGTGCAGACGGGTGCAGTCTTCGGTTTAATTTTAACTATATGTTCAGATGGCAAGACCATTTCAAAAAGAGAAAAACCTTAGTTTTTTGTACCATCGCATATCTGTATCAGAACTACAACAAAAGGCTCCTAATATTCCTTGGTTGGAGTACTTAAATTCAGTACTAAACGTTACCAACGTTACCATTGAAGCTTCTGACCTAATAATACTGCAGGTAGCTCCTAGCTACTTTTCCGAGTTAGAGAAATTGCTCAACAATACACCAAAAAGGTTTAATAAACATGCCCCCTATAAAACAAAATTGAAGCTTTCTATTTCAGAGTACTGGCCAACTATCTTATGTGGAAAGTTGTCGAATCATCAATACCTTACCTTGCGGAGAAGTTGCTGAACAACTCAACACAATACAAGAATTCCACTTTCAGGTGGAAGAAATGTGTCAGTTTCACTTTAGAGAGGTTAGTAGTGACAATTAACGTATTTAACGTTAACGTAATTGCAATCAGTATGCCAACTGCTACCAGTGCTTTATATGTTCGAAAACATTTCAATGAAAATGTCAAGCAACACGTTATGGAAATGGTTTCCGACATCAGAAAAGAATTTGTCAACATGGTAAAAAGGACCGACTGGATGGATGGCGATACAAAACAACATGCTTTAGAAAAAGCCGCAGCTATGTCGTCTTACATTGCGTATCCAGACGAATTTCTCTTAGACGAAAAATTGGAAGACTATTATAAAGAGGTTTACAGAATTTCTGTTTCATTTTATGAATTAGTTTTAGTTCCATGTGGAATCCGACAACTTCCTCCAAGTAAGACTAAGCACTAAACTCTTTAATTACGAGAATGTAATCAAACGTTTGGTACTACCAGTGAATCAAACCAGTTGGATTAAATACGGAAAATCCGTCGATGTTAATGCATACTACAGTATGAGATCGAACAGAATAAGTACCTACATTAAACTGCTCCCTGTAATGCACGTTGAATTATTATTAAATTTACAGTACTACCTGCCGCAATATTGCAAGGCGCCTTTTTCAGTGATGATAGGCCATGGTATATGAACTATGGGGGAATAGGTTTCATAATCGCACACGAAATTATTCATGGATTCGACAATGACGGCCGACAACATGACAAATTCGGAAATTTGGAAGATTGGTGGGCACCTTCCACAAAAGCAAAGTTTCTCACAAAATCCCAGTGCATAATTGATCAGTATGGAAACCATTCCGTGCCCGAATTGGGATTAAATGTACGTTGGCAGCAAAGCTGCGTCTGACTTTGTGTTAACTGTTCTAGCTAGACGGCTTTATGACTCAAGGCGAAAATATAGCAGATAACGGTGGTATAAAAATTGCGTATTTAGCATACAATGAGTGGATTCGGCGCAATGGAAGAGAACGACTTCTTCCCGGGCTGAACTACACTGATCGGCAATTATTTTGGATTTCGGCTGCGAATGTTTGGTGCACAAAGACGGAACCGGTTATTGAAATGATGCTAATGTATGCGAGCGTGCATCCTCCGGCCAAATTTAGAATAAATGTGGCTCTAAGTAATGCACATTATTTTGCTAGAGATTTCAATTGCCGTATAGGAAGCAAAATGAACCCCTTCAAAAAATGCGTGGTTTGGAAGTTTTTTTAAGCGAGCTTTTTGACGCGTAATCCTTTGTCATCAAAGGATGAATGGATGAAAATAAATTAAGTATATGCTTTCTTTCGTACAGTAAAAGAGCGAATAAGGAAATATGACAATTAATTAAGAATAAATTCACTACAGTCTTCAAATGGATTAATTTAAAACCGTAATTACAATGTATCACTCACAATTATTTATAACATAACAAGAACGCACCAAAAGTCCCCGAATAGTGTTCTAGGGCACTAGAACAAAATACCTAAAAAACCTACACTGGATACAATCATTCTCTTCACTCTGATATACATAAATACAATACAAGAAACAAGGACTTAGTATGTACCTATACCTTGTTGTCGATTAAGAAAAACTCAGAATGGACCCACCAACTTGGCACTTAAAATATACAACCATGTACCCAGCTGTTTAACCGCCTTAGAATTAAAGCTTTAAGTTAAATGTTAAAGCTTTCTTATTAAGTAAAGCGTTCTATTCTGTTGCAGAGTTTCTGCTTTACGATATGAAAACTTCCATGTAATTATTAAGCATGTATAATATTTTAGATTTACCCATTGTTTTGAGGAATGTAAGTTTCTTTTGTTGACTATGCATGAAATAAATATTACCTACTATTATTCTATTATTACGTCAAATTTTCCGAAAAAATTACGTTACATCGTTTAGTAAAAAATATTAAGGAAGAGGAGTAACAGTAATGTAAACTTTGTGCCTCAATCCATAATGTAGGTATTCTCATCCTTGTCTAGCACGTTGTTTTATACTGAATATGCAACACCGATCACACGTATTTGGTTAAAAATACAGAAAAGTAAATAAACTGAGAGGTTGGGGCCTTAGAGAGATAAAGATAAATGCTTGTCGATGCTTTTATAAGTGCTAATATCTATGGGTTAATGGAATATCTTAAAATATATACTTAATAAAGTGGCAAACTGCGCCATTTCTCACTCACACACTCACATACTTGATTCTTGAAGTTTAATGTCATTCATAGTGGCTCGACGCATTCCATTTGCTTATTCACGTAAAATAAAGTTATAAACAATGGTTGTGTCCGTTTGTAACGCACCCTCTACGTCAATTTTAGCAAGGGTTTATCTAATATATTACAATTGGCGTCGAGGTAAACGTAAATTAAAAAAAGCGCTTTTTTTTTTTAAATAAAATGAGTATAAGAATCGTGGGTACTGTAAGAGCAAAAGTTCAATTTACTCGTAATGGTCACCGCTTTGCCATTAGATATTTCAATGAGTGGAATCGACTTTTAGTAGGTGTTAAAAAAACCCTGAGGATAAAATTGACATTTCCATGCTGCGGAATATTGGTTCAAGAGTTCAATTATATTTCAATTTCAATTATATTAAACATTTCACTATCCAATTTTCCGAATTTTCTATACCTTTCAGAACCAGCAGAAAATGTGTCTCAGAAAGTGCTAATTAACGCATATTATGCCCTAATTCATAGTGTTATGACTCATGCAATCATAGTGTGGGGTAATCAAGGAAACGCAATGCAGCTTTTATAATGCAGAGAAGAGCTGTTTGCATAATTGCGGGTTTGGGGTACCGGGAAGACTGTCGCGAAGCATTCAAACATTTAAATATATTAACTCTGTCGTGTGCCTACATCCTTGAGTATTTGTGCTACGCAAAGAAGAACTTCTACTCATTTACAACAAACTCTCAAATACATCACCACAACACGAGGCACAAAGTTGACGTAAGAGTAAACTTCGGCCGACTCTGCAAAACTCAAAAAGGTCCTAGAATACAATCACAAATATTTTTTAACTGCATCAATGTGTCCCTAAGTCATAAATAGAATTTAAGAATCAAATAAAAACATTTTTAAGTAGCCAATGCTTTTATAGCTATCAAGAATTTTTAACTTTTGATTTTACCTGTGATACTTCTAAATATTTGTTTAGATAAGTGACTGTGATATTTTTGGCGATGTGTAAGTACTCCATGTATGTAAAGCCTGAATATGTATTATTATTATTCTTTCAAAAGAAGAAAATATACTTACTGTAAATTGGAGAAAAGTCCAACGCATCGATCAACGTAAGTTATTTGAATTTTTTTCAGTGTGTTTGTAAAGGAGTTTATGCTCAAAGTCAATTTAACATTCCTAAAGTAGTCGACCCACGGAAGTTTATTCCGTGAACAAATTTGTATATTTTTTAAGAATTATAAGCGGGTCCAAACAAAAGGTGTTGGTGATTTTTTCTCATTCTTTGTTAAGTTGATTCTTGTGTGTAGAGGTGTGTAAATACTTTGAATAGGAAAATGTACCAGATGTTGGAAGAGTGTACTAGATCAGAGTGCAATGGTGACTCGTGGAAGAATTGCTTCTACCCCCGTTAGGTCTAAAAACTGCGCTAGTTTTTGGAAGTTTTTGAAAGGGTTATATGGCACTAGGTCTAACAGACATAAAAATTCAAAGTCTTAATTGTAAAATTAAGAATCCCTAATTGGTAGGTACTAAAACAAAGTTGGTACTATAATATTATGGTCCATTAACTTTGAATAAGCAATTCACATAATCACGTAAATCTTTGTTCATTACCATAAATTTAATGCGAAAACTTCGTAAATGAAAAAACTTTTGTAATTGGTTCATCACATACAAAACTTGCTTTCCAGTTGTCAATTAATATCCTAGCTTAGTTATTTCGAATTGTTTTCTTGTTTCCGTGCCTGAATTACTGTATAACAGGTGAAGAGCATGACATTCGTCAACCCCATTGCCGCCATATTTTATAGGAGTTATGACTACCTTGTTGAGTGCGGGTAATGTAGAATGATGTACCATATAAGTGTGTAGTTTAATTACAAGCGGAGCGATCTCCAGATAAAACTAATTTTGGTATCTTCTTAGAAATGGATCACTGTGCAAGATGAGAATAAGTATGAAAAATTACCTAATTGTAAGTGTAGCTATGAATATAACATTGGTGGCTTCAGTTACGACTTCCAACCAAATGTCAAACTTATGTTTAACTCCAGGCTGTATTCATGCAGCGTCTAGTGTTTTAAAAAATATAGACGCAAGTGTTGATCCATGCGATGATTTTTATCAATTCGCATGTGGAAACTTTCTTAAACAGGCTATTATACCGGACGGTAGCTATGCTGCTTCATACTTTCAAATTACTGAAGGTTTGGTTAAACACCAACTAAGAGTAGTACTGGAAGTGAACGTCACAGCACAAGAACCACGACCGTTCAGGCTACTTAAGAAGATATATCAAACATGCATGAATACAACTGCTATTGAACTAGATGGATTGACGACTATAAAATCAATTTTAGAAGAACTAGGCGGATGGCCGGTAATAAAAGGACGGAGGTGGAATAAAAAAAAATTTGAATGGAAACGGACCATTTACAAGCTTCGTAATTTCGGTTACGATCCTAATTATTTCATTGCCATTCTAATTGATGAAGACATGAAGAATTCTTCACTGAATGCGCTCTATGTAAGTAGGTATGTATAATATTGTGACCCTCACTTATTCAACTGCTCCTTAGATACAGCCACCAAAGATTTCTCGTTCAAACGCAAGTGATAACATCAAATACCTTAATACAATGGTGAACATTGCCACTGTTTTAGGTGCTAAAAGAAGGGTGGCCAAAAGAGAACTTAATGAATCATTAAACTTCGAGCTCAATTTAAGTACGGTAATGTGTAGAGCGATACAGTGTTAAATGCATCGGTTTAATTTTAACTATACATTTAGATGGCAAACCAATTTCGAGAACTGAGAAATTTTAGCTTATTGTACCATCGCATGTCTGTATCAGAACTACAACAAAAAGTTCCTAATATTCCTTGGTTGGAGTACTTGAATTCAGTATTAAACGTACCCACAATTACCATTAAAGCATCTGATGTAATCATAGCAGCACCTCCTATCTATTTCTCAGAGTTAGAGAAATTGCTCCTCAATACACCAAAAAGGTTTAATAAATATATCACCTATGAAACAAAATTGAAGCTTTTTTTTTAGAGTACAGGCAAACTATCTTATGTGGAAAACTGTCGAATTTTCGCTACCTTACCTTACAGAGAAGTTGCTGCACAGTTCAACTACCGGTTGGAAGAAATGTGTCAGTTTAACTGTAAAGAGGTTAGTAGCGACATTCAGCCCTGTGATGTATCAGAAACGTCAAACTTAACCTGCATATTATCTGCCAAAAAACGTTAAATTGCGTTATTTAGTATAGGGAAAATGAGATTTTTGACAGATAACTTGCGCGTTAAGATAGCGGGTAGTTTATACGGGATAGTAAATTGCGATAGTACTTCTGAGAATAACTTGCGCTAACGTTTACATATAAGCAAGTTGTAAAAAGCACTTTCTCTCAGCAAGTACTCTCATAAACCTTTCAGCTAAAAATTTTAATGTGTTTTGTTTCTTGAGTCTGTCTGTTTTGATTTGACTTGCCACAACTCCGGAAATTCTTCAAAAGTATTAATTAAAGAAGACGTGCCTTCTTTTGACCACCCACGTTTTGCCTCCATGCAGCGCAGCACTTGCGTACAACTTTGAACAAGATTGAAATAAATGTCAACGTTCTGTCAAAACTGTGTTTAAACGTGCAAGATTTTATTGCAGCAATTACTTCTTGGCAAATTTTCGACTTGCTGGGAGAGAGCCCTGTATCACTGTTTACATTATGACACAAACTTGTGAGAGTTTTACTATCCCGTGTAAATTACGCTTTGTGATATATCACAGGGTTGAATGTTTAAATAAAGGGTGTTAATGACCGCATGTTAAAAAAATGGGCGGTAGAAGGGATCAGGGCAAGCACTTTTTCCAAATAAACAGAGGGTCCAACGTGTTTCGTTTGGGAGCCACCCCACGAAATTCGGTATTTGGGGTTTTTGAACATGGAAATCACGAATCTGGAATTAGTTTTTGAAAATTCGAAAAAAAAGTTCCACTGCAATTCTTGGCCAGACAACGAAAATGAAAAGAATTCCACGAAATTTGTTGTGTACATACTTGAGGGGGAACAAAATTTTTGTAACTCTTATGGTTGCTGAGAAAAAAATTAAAGAGAAATCCAAATTTCACCACTTCTTTGGGGGTGGCTCCCAAACGAAACACGTTGGACCCTTGGTTTATTTGGAAAAAATGCTTGTCCTGATCCCCTCTACCACCCATTTTTTTTTACATGCAGTCATGTAACACCCTGTATAACCTTAACGTAATTACAATCAGTATGCCAATTGCCACCTGGGCTTTGTATGTTCGGAAACATTTCAACGAAAATGCCAAGCAAGACGTTATGGAAATGGTTTCCGACATCAGAAAAGTGTTTGTAAATATAGTAAAAAGGGCCGACTGGATGGATGTCGAAACAAAAAAATATGCTTTAGAAAAAGCCGAAGCTATGTCGTCTTACATTGCGTATCCAGACGAATTTCTCTCAGATGAAACATTGGAAGACTTTTATAAGGAGGTTGACATTAGAGTGCGCGTATGATTTTATGAATTAGTTTTAGTTGCATGTGGAATCCGACAACTTCCTAAAAATAATGCTGAGCACTAATCTCTTTGGTTATGAGAGTACAGCCAAACGTTTAGCACTGCCTGTGAATCAAACCGATTGGGTTAAATCCGGACAATCCGCTGGCGTTAATGCATACTACAATGTACTATCGAATAGAATAAGTAAGTTAAACTGCTTGCTGTAATGCACGTTGAAGTATTATTAAATTTACAGTACTGCCTGCCCCAATATTGCAAGGCGTATTTTTCAGTGATGATAGACCATGGTATATGAACTATGGGGGAATAGGATTGCTAATCTCTCACGAAATTGTTCATGGATTCGACAATAAAGGCCGACAATTTGACAAATTTGGAAATTTGGATGATTGGTGGACACCTTCCACAAACGAAAAGTTTATAACAAAGGCCCAGTGCATAATTGATCAGTATGGAAACCAGTCCATACCCGAATTGGGATTAAATGTATGTTGGCAGAAAAGCTGCATTCTTTTAGTATTTTTAACTTTCTAGGTAAATGGGTTTAAGACGCAAGGAGAAAATATAGCAGACAACGGCGGTATAAGAAATGCATATTTAGCATATAATGAATGGATTCGGCGTAATGGAAGGGAACGACTTCTTCCCGGGCTGAATTATACTGATCGCCAATTATTTTGGATTTCGGCTGCAAATATTGGGTGTATAAAGATGGAACCTGCTGTTGCGAAGATGCTAATCCGCATAGACACTCATTCTCCCGCCAAATTTAGAATAAATCTACCTCTTAGTAATACGGATTATTTTGCTAAAGATTTTAATTGCCGGATAGGAAGCAAAATGAACCCCGATAAAAAGTGCGAGGTTTGGAAATGATTCGAAGTTTTTTTTTGGCGATGAATCAATTCTAGAGTTTGTTTATACAATTCCTTTTATCAATTATCTATATGTTGTTTGCTTTCTTTCTTACAGTAAGAGAGCGAATAAGAAAATGATTATTATGTTATTTAATACTTATTAAAATAGTTTTATGTATAATTAGATTATTTGTGCTTTATTATCCAACTGGATATGCCACATGCGTTTGTCATTCAAAAAAGGGGAGTTGGACGACGCTTTAGGTTATGGTAAAATTATTCCTGTAAGCCTCTTTTTTTAAAACATAGATTCTTAGCCTTATGGATTTCCATCTTAGAGGTCCTACCGTTCGTTCATAATAACATCCTTCACTTACTTACCGGTACTATTCAGGTCACATCTTAATTAACTGTTGAATCAAATTCTAACAGCTTAGGTACTTACAAACTGGAAACCAGGAAATTTTGTCTCAATATCTGTTCAAATTCAGTTAAAATCAAATAAAAGTTATGTGGGAGAAGTAAACTTATTCCCCCCTTACTATCTTTTCCAAAAGTGGTCACTTTGGTTTCGATGATGCGCGTAACGCGAGCAATTGTTATAACGTCGATAAAAAATAATATCGTACGACTTTAGTAACGAAAGTTAATAGAAAACCAGGAATAAAGGTGTCTACCAGAGAGCTCACGAAGAAAAGGAATTCAAATTAAAAGTTAAGTGACAATTCCCCACGCGGGTGGCATGGGTGACTGAAAAGCTCTTGTTCCTTGTTCTGTTCCCCTTAAAAAATACTATGCAGAATTAAAATTTTGGAGTCGAGTATTTGGCGTGTATGGATTTATTGTGTGCTTGTGCAATATTCATGAAGTCCCCTTGTGGGTTCGAGGGTGAAATTGGTCCTGGATATCGTAAAGAGAAGAGAAGTGGGAGATCAGTCTCTTTTCACACTCAAATCTCTTTCTATAATATTACCGTGCATAAAAGTCGTGTTTTTCTATACTTTCCACGAAACTTTCCACACGTTTTCAGTGATATTTTTAAATATTAAATTAAATTAAAAATGTTTGTACCACCGCTCGGTTAAGGTGTGTTGCCCTGGGTATCATGTAAATAAAAAGATTTGGTGACTTTTAGACGCAGACTCTAGAGCACAAAATAACAATTTCCTTGGTCTGGGTGAGCTTATCGTTTATAAAAAAAACAAAAATTTGTTCTCAAAATAAATTTCAGATGGAAGGCAACAGTAATTTGGAAAATAGAATGGCAGAATTCTCTTTTACAATACAATCGGTCTTTTGTACCGCCAGTTTCATGTTCCTCACAATTTCTTAGTCCTAGTTTACTTATAGGAAAAAATTACCACTCCAAAAAATAACGCAACGGAAATGTTTTGCACTTCGAACCTCAACGTGTTAGTGGTAACAATTTATTTAAGCGCTACAACAATAATTCAAATTTGCACTAAAACGAACAAATATGTTTGCGCACGCATTACAACGGTAACGCCTCGCAATAATCGCAGTTACTACACCAAGAAATTCCCCTTTTTTCTTAAATAGACCACTTTATATTAGTTAACTCTAGAGTTAACTCGTAAAGGCGAATCGGAACGCATTTAAAATGCACCCAACAATAAATTTTGTCGGACTTGCGGCGCGTTTTTCACTTAAAATCTAATGAAAAACTTCAACTTTCGTGATACACTGTCACATACGACTACGCGACTGACAAATCTTTTCACATGCCTCGATTATACTTTTTGAAGCTTTCCGTTGAAGAAACAATTGTTTGCGCGATATAAAATGTTTGCGTTTACGTTACGTAGTTTTGCATGGTCTGGCGTATAATTCCATACACGATCAAAAAAATGCAGCGCTCGTCCTGCACAGGTTCTCTCCGAAAGTTTGAGTAAGAATGCCGTTCTCCCCCCAAATTATTCATAGTCTATTCGCCAATTAAAAGCGAAATGAAAATAAAATGCAAGAGTTTCGGATGAGCACGAAGTACCAATAATAAATAAGTCGAGGTCGGTTAGGATTAGATACTTTACAGCTGCAATTTGCAAATCCATAGGCTAAGTCCCTCAAAGTAAAATAAGAATAAATACATTGTTATTAGATAGCCATAAGAAGAAAATAGAGACAGGTGGTCGCTTTAGGTATAGAAAGTTGTGTTTGTTGGGTATCGATTTTACAAATTTCCCAGTAGAGGAAATTTGATAACTGTACCGCTTCATAGTGAAATGGAACAAAACTGAAATGCAAGAGAATGAAGTGCTTTCATATAAGCAGCGAATGTACGAGCAGGGCCCTTGTTTTTGAAGTTGATAGGAATAGAATTAGAAAGAAAAAGGGCCGAGTTCTCTCTTAAAACATCAATCAAGGATAGGCTTTTGTTTTACGAGAGAACTCTGCCCTCTTTCTCTCACTAATTCTGTTTCTGTGAACTTAAGAATAAAGACCATGTTTACGGAGCGTGTGGGACGGCTGTTTAGCTATACATTTTCAATGTATATGAACGTAGCCGTAGATTAGGTGGGTCCGTTTTGGATTTTTAATTTCGCGAGTATATTAAGAAAAATTTGCCGTAACTAGCACAGATATCACCCGCGCACCTGCACATGGCGCGATTCTACCCTTTTATGCCTAAGAATATGTATACCAAATAGAGAGTACAGACAGACAGACAGACGGATCGGTCGACATCATTAAGATTTGATACCGATTGCTGGTGCGCTTCAAAACGTATATTTCCGCCAAAAAATTGGGGGGGGGGGCAGTACTTTCGACGCGAAACTACAGCGTTGTAGAGCATTTTAAGGACACGTAATATTAAGTTCTCAGCTGAACCTCCAAAGGGAATCTATTTAAGTTGTACGCCGCATTATTTTAGAACGCATAACATTTTCAACTGAAAATTCCAAGACGAATTCATAAAATCACGGTGTACGGGAGATTTCAACAGCCGTGTAATCGTACGTTAAATTTTCACTGGTGAAGTAGAAGTTAATCGCCGCATAATCGGAAAACTGTCGCCATGTGACTTTAAATCCTCTGCGAGTTGCCATTACAGGTAAGCTAACATAAAGTGGCATATTTATGCAAAATAGTATATTATATACCGCCGGACTGAAGTAGTACTTTTAATCCCGAATGTAAAGTTTATGGCCTCGAAAACCTTAGGATCAAGAGTACAGGACATTTCATTGCGTTTATACTTGAAGTGGTTAGTTACGATTAAAAACGACTGTACCAATTAAATTTATGCGCCTATCGTGTTTATATAGACAATTCTTTCTAATTTAAAGGGCAACCGTTGAAAAGTCTAAGGACGATTAATTAGTGCTTTTAGTAGGTGTTAAACTCTGAGATTATAAGGGTAAAATTGACATTCCCATACTGCGGAACATTGGTAAATCATTCCAGTGAGTAAACAAACGTTCAACAACTAAGTTTCGAGAAACCTGAAGCCCAGTTTGTTCCTGATTTGGGTCGTCAACCGTATCTCAAAATTCACTTTCAACGATATGTCAAATTTACCAGGCGATAGAAAGTGTTCTATTATTACATATACAGTTTTCCATTAATAAATATAAATCAAAGTCCATTTAACATTCCTGAAGAAGCCGACCTACGGCAGATTATTCCGTGAACAAATGTGTATATTCTTTAAGAATTATAAGCGGGCCCAAACATTTCTCATTCATTTTAAAGTTGATTCTTGTGTGTAGAGGTGTGTACATACTTTGAATAGGAAAATGTACCAGGTGTTGGACGAGTGTACTAGAATCTAGATCAGCAGAGCAATGGTGATGCGTGAAAGAATTGCTTCTACCCCCTTTAGGTCTAAAAAACTGGGCTAGTTTTTGGAAGTTGTTGAAAGGGTTATATGGCACTAGGTCTAACAGACATCAAAATTCAAAGTCTTTATTGTAAAATTAAGAATCTTTAATTGGTAGGTAGTAAAACAAAGTTGGTACTATAATATTATGGTCCATTAACTTTGAATAAGCAATTCACGTTATCACGTAAATCTTTGTTCATTACCATAAATTTAATGCGAAAACTTCGTAAGTGAAAAAAGTTTTGTAATTGGTTCATCACAAACAAAACTTGATTTCCAGTTGTCAATGAATATCCTAGCTTAGTGATTTAGAATTGTTTTCCTGTTTCCGTGCCTGAATTACTGTATAACAGGTGAAGAGTATGACATTCGTCAACGCCATTGCCGACATAACTTATAGTAGTTATGGCTACCTTGTTGAGCGCGGGTAATGCAGAATGATGTACCATAGTGTGTAGTTTAATTACAAGCGGAGCGATCTCCAGATAAAACTAATTTTGGTATCTTCTTAGAAATGGATCACTGTGCAAGATGAGAATAAGTATGAAAAATTACCTAATTGTAAGTGTAGCTATGAATATAACATTGGTGGCTTCAGTTACGACTTCCAACCAAATGTCAAACTTATGTTTAACTCCAGGCTGTATTCATGCAGCGTCTAGTGTTTTAAAAAATATAGACGCAAGTGTTGATCCATGCGATGATTTTTATCAATTCGCATGTGGCAACTTTCTCAAACAGGCAGTTATACCGGACGATAACGATTATGCTTCATACTTTCAAATTACTGCAGATTTGTATGAGCAACAACTAAGAGTACTACTGGAAGAGAACGTCACAGCGCAAGAACCACGACCGTTCAGGCTACTTAAGAAGATATATCAAACATGCATGAATACAACTGCTATTGAACTAGATGGATTGACGACTCTAAAATCAATTTTAGAAGAACTAGGCGGATGGCCGGTAGTAAAAGGACGAAGGTGGAATAAAAGAAAATTTGAATGGAAACGGACCGTTTACAAGTTTCGTAATTTCGGTTACGATACTAATTATTTCATTGCCATTAAAATTATGGAAGACGTGAAGAATTCTTCACAGCATATGCTCTATGTAAGTAGGTATAATATTGTAACCCTCACTTATTCAACTGTTCCTTAGATAGGGCCACCAGTGATATTTCGTTCAAACGCAAGTGACAACATCAAATACCTTAATGCAATGGTGGACGTTGCCACTGATTTAGGAGCTAAAAGAAGGGTGGCCAAAAGAGAGCTTAATGAATCATTAAACTTCGAGCTCAAATTAAGTACGGTAATGTGTAGAGCGATACAGTGTTAAATGCATCGGTTTAATTTTAACTACCTATACGTTTAGATCGCACGCCCATTTCAAGAACACGCAAACTTTACCTTAATGTACCATCGCATATCTGTATCAGAACTACAACAAAAAGTTCCTAATATTCCTTGGTTGGAGTATTTGAATTCAGTATTAAACGTACCCACAATTACCATTAAAGCATCTGATGTAATCATAGCAGCACCCCCTATCTATTTCTCAGAGTTAGAGAAATTGCTCCTCAATACACCAAAAAGGTTGAATACACATATCACCTATGAAACAAAATTGAAGCTTTAGATTTTAGAGTACAGGCAAACTATCTTATGTGGAAAACTGTCGCATCATCGGTACCTTGTCTTACAGAGAAGTTGCTGCACAGTTTAACGCAGAACATGTATTCAATTGTTGGTTGGAAGAAATGCGTCAGTTTAACGTTAGACAGGTTAGTAGCGACATTTAAACGTATATAACCCTGACGTCATTACAAACAGTATGCCAATTGCCACCGGGGCTTTGTATGTTCGGAAACATTTCAACGAAGATGCCAAGAAAGACGCTATGGAAATGGTTTCTGACATCAGAAAGGTATTTTTAAACATAGTAAAAAGGGCCGACTGGATGGATGTCGATACCAAAAAATATGCTTTAGAAAAAGCCGAAGCTATGTCGTCTTACATTGCGTATCCAGACGAATTTCTCTCAGATGAAACATTGGAAGACTTTTATAAGGAGGTTGACATTAGAGTGCGCGTATGATTTTATGAATTAGTTTTTAGTTGCATTTGGCATCCGACAACTTCCTAAAAATCAGACTGAGCACTAAACGCTTTGATTATGAGAGTGTAGCCAAACGTTTAGTACTGCCAGTGAACCAAACCGATTGGGTTAAATCCGGAAAACTCGCTAACGTTAATGCATACTACAATGTACTATCGAATAGAATAAGTAAGTTAAACTGCTTGCTGTAATGCACGTTGAAGTATTATTAAATTTACAGTACTGCCTGCCCCAATATTGCAAGGCGTCTTTTTCGGTGATGATAGACCATGGTATATGAACTATGGGGGAATAGGTTTCCTGATCTCTCACGAAATTGTTCATGGATTCGACAATAAAGGCCGACAATTTGACAAATTTGGAAATTTGGAAGATTGGTGGACACCTTCCACAAACGAAAAGTTTATAACAAAGGCCCAGTGCATAATTGATCAGTACGGAAACCAGTCCATACCCGAATTGGGACTAAGTGTATGTTGACAGAAAAGCTGCATTTTTCTAGTATTTTTAACTTTCTAGATAAATGGGTTTAGGACGCAAGCAGAAAATATAGCAGATAACGGCGGTATAAGAAATGCATATTTAGCATACAATGAATGGATTCGACGTAATGGAAGGGAACAGCTACTTCCCGGGGTGAACTACACTGATCGCCAATTATTTTGGATTTCGGCTGCAAATGTTTGGTGTACAAAGATGGAACCGGTTTTTGCGAAGGAGCTAATCGGCATCGACACTCATTCTCCCGCCAAATTTAGAATAAATCTACCTCTTAGTAATACGGATTATTTTGCTAGAGATTTTAACTGCCGTATAGGAAGCAAAATGCACCCCCATACAAAATGCGAGGTTTGGTAATGATTCAAAGTTTTTTCAATGATGAATCTTTTCTAGAGTTTGTTTATACAATTCATTGCTCAATTAACTGTATGTATGCTTTCTTTCTTATAGTAAAAGGGCGAATAAGAAAATGTTATTAAACCATTAAAATAGATTTATGCTGCACTGGATTACTTGTGCTTTATTATCCAAGAGGATGTGGCAATATCTCAAGTCTGTCTCCCTTCACACTCAAATCCTAGCTCAAATCTATGTAAAGGTAGGTACATCTTGCTAGCTAGCTCAAATTACACCATTTAGTTTTTTTCCTTTAAAATTCTCCCTTAGGACACAACAATAAAATCCTGTAAGAAGGCTAACAGCGCCTTTTGAGTAAAACACACCCCGTTTGCAAACGGTCGGCCTAAACACAAATTAAGAGGTCTCAAAAATTACTCACATAATAATCCAATAGACTGGTCAGGCGATGTTCGCCGAAACCCATACTTTAACACAAATCTGACAGATTCTTCTCAGGACCAAAAAAACTCACTTTCAATACACCACAACTGGCTCGAAGACGACACACTTCACCTTATGGCTGCTCGGGTGGTAAGAGTTTTTTTTGTATTACACCAATTATTTCTTCATTCTTGATAACACAAACTTTTTAAACTCGAAATTCCATGTGTAAAACTTCTTGGACAACTTGTTTCCGCATTATTTAAGTAGCATGAGGACGATTACGGTACCAAGATTAGCGACACGCCCTTCTTCCTATTTAAGGGAAAACCGCCTCCTCCAATAAAATTAACATCGTTATTCCCGACGACACTCAAAATTCCTCTATCACCGCCGACCCTGATAAAACAGCTGCATCGCTTGTCTCGCACGTACCGTTGTTTGTCGAAAAACCAATTAATTCTTGTCCGATAACTACTCATATAGCTTTAAACTCACCTAAAAATTTCGATTAAATGTTCCCCAAGTTATCCGTTATCACACAAACTAAATATAATTAATTGCATTAAACAATTACCGACTAAATTTACAATAAGAAACTAACATAAAAATGATAAATCAACAATTCTGTGTATATTGTTACATACAGGCTTTCCTGACTGCTATTTTCGATATTCACGCTGAAATTACGTTAACAACACGTAGGTATTTTCACATTACAAGGTGGTTCGCTCTCATCTTCGGCATTGTGTCAGTCTAGAGAAACCACACCAACAATATTGTGAAAAATTATTATGTGGCAGCGCAGATGAAACAGAAATCTTTTTCAAATTAGTCGAAAGTGTAAGGAGTGAATGTCCAAATTTCGCACTTAAAATTCAAGCATATTTTTTATGGCAAGTGGGCAAAGAATAAACGGACTTATAACTGATTCAAGAACCTAAAATTTGAAACTGTTAATTTGGTACCTTTTAGACACAGACTTCACCTAAACAGTAAATTTTACATTTTGGACAATCATAAATTGAAATATTTTGGATGGTATCTTCTTTTTCTGAACCTTTTTTAAGCTTTTGAAAGAAATGCATATCCAAAAGAAGAAATTTTTGAATCTACATGTGTTAGGCTCTAAACTCCATAAAAATTTGTTTTAAAAATTGGAAATTCTTCAATATTAGTTATCCTGGGATGGTATAAAGCCAAACAATGTCTTTAGTTTTTCAACTTTAGAACTTGATATAGCTCTGCAGCTAATAAATTTGAAATCTATGCAAACCAAAGGTGCTAAAAAATAATGCTCTACAATTTCGATCTTCTGTCAATGAATTGAGCCATCTTGCAAATCGCTTTTCAATTAAAGATTTGCTGAAAAATTCGAAAAATCAATGAATTCAAAGACAGAACGGAACATGAAATCATCATGAAAAAAAGCACAAAGAGTACATACAGTATCATGAGACATTGGATATGACTACAACTTAATAAGATCAATATAATCCATTATAGTACCACCCCCAACATACAATTAAAGTTTCCACCCCTGCCAAATTAGTGTCCACAAAGTTTACAAAAAAGTACTCTTACAAATCATATGCATCGAAAGGGGCGAAATTGAACTCATCACCCTTAATCACAGTTGCCACCCAGTTGAGAAATTTAATTGACACGATAGGGCGTGAGCATGTAACGAAGTCCTTTGTATATTCCGATCTAGAACTTTTCTGGGACTTTTCCCGGATTAACTATCAAATGACTGCCGCGATCTTTTTCGTTGCTTCGAAGAAAACTACGTTCAGAACCGCCTGTCTCTGGAATTTTTTTTCTCTCCCTCTTAATTAATTAATAAATAAATTAATATTTCCTATCAATGCGAAGTCTGTTTTTGAGAATGAATTTGCCTTACAGGATTGCTCGCCTCAACCCCATTCACTGATGCCCTTATAGCAAACAATTTAAATGTTACTAACGATTATTGACTTATTATTTATCCCTTTACCTTATCCTTAAAACCAGAATAAGGTTATCAACCGACGTGTATTAATTACATAACAAGAACCACCCCTAACCATATCCAGAAGAAGTAGGAGAAGACGTAAATTTGTAACGTCCGTTTCACAGTCGATTTTCTAACATAACTAAACTGGAAATGTTAAAATAAGAACCTAAACATTTTAAGACACAAAACTCAATGTGTTACGTATCGAGAGATGTAAGCGAATTTAATTATCGTAATGCTGTTCTTAATCTTTCAGTAAGTTACTGATCCTATTGTTGCTTTTATTGCATTTTAGCGTGAATTTGAACTATAGAAATCCGATCCGCGATCCCCTATACTTGCCACCCTTTTTCATACTCCGTCCATCCATCATTTATGCTCTAGGTCTGGAAGTCGACGTCATTTTGAGTATGGGGTTTTTTACGACCGCACCTAACGGATGTAATCTCGACTTAACCGGAGGCTGTTATCTGTAACCATTCAACTAATTACAGTTAATTATATTTATCCAAATAATGGGAATGAAATCTCCAAATTGGGCAGTCCAGAAATGTTCCCTGGAATGTCAGGTTAAACGACGTAATCTGTTATTACGTTGATATTTCCTTTACACTGCAGGACCTTGCTGCTTTAAAGTTGGATTTCGTATACCATTAGAAAGGACTAAACTAAAACCGACTAATGAATAATTAAGGACCTAAAACTTAATAAAACTGATTCTCTCTCTCCTTCCCTAACAAGATTGCAACCGCAACCTCTCGGATACCAGGCCGCAACGCAACCACTGCACCACCGGCTTCATATTTCCAACTCCCTACACAGAAATACATATTTTCGGTGTGAAAATCTTCGTAACGAAGCGCCCATTTTAAAACGCTTCTTGATACCGGGTGTTCATCTACAGAGTGATCACTAAAACTGGTAATTTTAAGGCGGAAAACAGGTGCTTCGTTACAACACTTCCAAGGGAGGTTCGCCCCTTGGTGACTTTTGAGGCCTCTACATCGCTGTACCAACTCAAATCCAAGACGAAGTGAATGTCGGACTCTCAATGTGTTGCAATAGCTGCACAAATTTACAGATTCACATCTTGCAAAAAATGCTTACATTTCCCTTGTAAGATCGTAAAATCGTAAAAGTACACAGAAACTTAATGTCTCCCTAAAGACATGAAGAAAGTGAATTTGATAGTTGACACGTATAAAATAGCAAATTTGTAACAAAACTCAATAACAATGAGCAATGTAGGTACTCAACTTAGCACGTTTTGTATCTTAAATAAATATAAATAAATTGTGTTGAAAGTGAAACCACAACGTCTAGACGTTAATAGGACCCGCCTTTCTAACGGAATTCCGCAGCGAATATAGTTTGTAAACCACGGTGGCATTAAACATACCTAATGGAAGTTTTGATAAAGTTTTACCGAGATTTTTGTGCAGTAAGAGAAAATTTGCATGAATAGGTTATGGGTCTTGGTCTTTCACAATTCAAATTCAAACTATTGACGTCCGTAACAAATGAACCGCATAAAGCAATAACAATTATAGCTAATTGTTGGCAGTCACGAATCGCATCTCGATTATTATATAACAACCTTTTTGTATTGAAAATCTGTTCTTCGGCGCCTACATGCGCATGCAACTTCTCAATCTAACCAGAATTGCTGACACATAACTTGAGGTGTGACATCGCAAAAAAGGCAATTCATATTTTTGCAACCAAAGATCGTTTGATGTTGATAACCACCTGCTAGAAAAATATTGCAACATTTAATGGGCGAGATTATCCTGCATCGCACTTTTAGGTAGATTTCTATCTACCTATTGTAATGGTACCAGTTTATATACTCGTATCACTTCCAAGAAACAGTCTAACTGCAGGTATAGTATATTATTGTCTGATTAACAAAGTCAGTACAACAGTGATCATTTGCCAAGACCTCCACCAGAAAGTGCCTTAAGCGCCGCTGTATTGATTCTAAGAAAGGGCATGGCCCACTCCACTACCTCATCTGCACCATCTGAATTTACCTCAAATCGACCAAGTGAGCCATTTGTTTCTTCGCTAACATTCGTACTTTCTTGTCCTTGTATATCGTCGTAGATCGATCTAAAGTAGGTAGGTATCTTGCAAATGAAGTGGGTAGTTTCTGAACACTTACCGATAAGAATCGTACGAATTATTTATTACACGTGCATCTATTACTAATATTAACAAAATGAACATGAAAATAGTGCACATTTTCAGCATCGTACTACTGTTAGAATTAATGAAATAAGAATGGCGAGAAATAAACGAGAAAACAATTAAATATGTATAATTAGTTATGTTCGAGTGATTATTAAAAAAAAGCAGGCCTAATTGATAAGTGATTGTTAATCTAAGACTGATAAGATGCTAATTCAGGTCACCTTACACTACTTTTTCAACTTTTTATTTAAATATTAGCGCAAACATAGATAAGGGTAGGTATATCCCAAAAATATGGGTACCAAGTAACTCTTCCAAGTGCCATATTGAATTTTTGTCCTCTAAATTCGTTGCTGTAAAAAGAAAAACTGGGAATTTCAACAAGAAAACTGTATTACTAACAACAATTACAATTCTTCTTCTTCATGGACGCGAGGGAACTCGTATTGCTAATTTCTACTAGTCAAATTGGGGTTGATATCAGATGGTTTCTAAAAGACTGCATAGGTACTTAAACCCGCTGGTATGGTAGTGTTCCGAAGATATTTTTCTGAGTGAAATGTGAAGATTGAATGGATATTACAATGCTGACTTGGTCCAAAAAAGTGTTTTGCTTACGCACTCACATTAACTTAATTTGACTACGGTTTTATTTGGAGAAATCTCTTAGGTTGAACTTAATTGTCCTTTATATTAGAGGCACTAGCAATGAACTTTATTTTACAAACAGTATTCTTTGTTGTAATTCCACGCAACAAATGGATCAACAACTCCTTCTTCCTTGCTCTATTACGCTGCACACGTATACTGGAAGGTTTTCTAAGGAAGGCGAAAGTGCTTGCTAACACTCTATTCTGATGAACTAGCATGCATTAAGAAACTTGCCAATTCGAAATTTATACGCTCGATCCGTTTATTTAAACCAATTCAACAGTAACACTTTTAATTTTCCACGTTCACGTAAAACGGCTTCTATCCACCGTACTTTTTTCCAACTTGAAACGACAAACGCGGATTTTTCACAATTTTCTTGACCACTAGGTCGCTAATAATTTAGATCGTCTTTGACCAGGTCGACAAACGACAATCGTTTTTTTTATGGACCGTACTTTATACCAGCTAACTGCTACTCTTGGAATGCCTCAATTTTTTTTTGCTAAAATAATCCCCTCGCCAATTCCTGGTGCAACAATGTCTCTTCCCCTACACCCAATGACCCAATCTATCAATTGAACTCGTAATCACAAACTATCTCTCTATTAAAGCGGAGAATGTGTTTTATTGTGTCGCTGAAGATTGGGATTCAGATTCCGACCAGTTAAGTTATACCAAATTATGAATTTATTTAAAAAAAAAAAGGTGTAAAACGCATATAAGTGCAATGAATTAAATCAACTACGAAAGCATGCAAAAACCTTACAAAACTACCCTTTATAAGGAACTCCTATAATAAGTATAGCTTAATAGTTATTCGGGGGTAAGTACACAAGAGCTTGAATTTTAATCGGATAATTATTTTTACACGAAAGTTTTGTTGCGACGGGAAAAACTAGAGATCAAAAGCGTAATCTGGAGCGATTTTATCTTATGCTTTCGAAATGGTGTAATATGTAATATATTAATACTGATTTAAAACCAAAATCGAGGGTATTTTGGGGAGATTAATAATAATAATAATAATAATTTAATCGTTCGATCGTCATTACAATCATCGATAAGTCAAAATTAACAAACAATAATATATATAACAATTGGACAAACAAAGAGTGTATTACATCAACTATAGCCTAGAAGTATAAAAGTGTATGAACTCTTGAATCGCATAAAAAGCATTTTTCTGGAGAACAGTCTTGATGAGAGATTTAAATTGTTTAATATCACAGTTTGTCAGGTCCTGGGGTAGCAAATTATACAATTTAGAGGCCATATAATAGGGTGATTTTTTATAATACTCATAATGGTGTTTGTGAATTAATATTTTGTTTTTTCCTCGTGTGTTATAATTGTGTGTACTTCCTACTCTACGGAAACTATCTGAGTGCGAGCGCATGTACATTAATAATTTTAGGATGTATATACAGGGGAGAGGTAAAATTTTGAATTTTTTAAATGTGTCTCTACAAGTTTGTAAGTAATGCAGATTGAATATCAATCTGATTACACGTTTTTGTAAAACAAATATTCTATTTACTTCGGTACTTGCACCCCAGCACATAATGTTGTAACTTAAATGGGAATACACTACTGCGTAATACACTTCAATAATGTGTGTGGTGTCAAATTGGTTCCTAATACGAGATATTAGATAGTATGCCTTGTTTAATTTGCTACGAACGTGATCCAGATGAGAGTTCCAGGAGAGGTTATCGTCTATTTTGCATCCTAGGTACGTGGACGTTGGTTGGCATGGTATTACTGCGCTCTCCATGGGGGTGATGTATTGTCCCACTTTGACCCGAGACATATTCAAAATTATTGTCTTCTCAGTGTTCGCTGTAAGTTTGTTTGTTTGACACCAAAATGTAAATTCCGCTATAACTTGATTTAACTTTTCTGCAGCTTGGTCAGGATTATCGGCGCTCACTACTACAGCAGTGTCGTCTAGGCATGGGAATTTTTTTCGATATATCGATATGTCGATAACTATTGATATATCGATATGTCGATAACTATCGATATATCGATCGATATATCGATATGTCGATAACTATCGATATATCGATATGTCGATAACTATATCGATATGTCGATAACTATCGATATATCGATATGTCGATAACTATCGATATATCGATATCGATTGATATATCGATATGTCGATAACTATTCGATATATCGATATGTCGATAACTGTACGATAAAATTATGTTATTGTTGAGATTTCAACGAGCGCTACTATTTTTATTAATAAAATCCATTTTCGGGTTTACTCTCGTGTAAATTTACTATTTTTAGTTGCTCGACGTTTCGGAAACTTAACTTTGCTCCCTTTCTCAAGAGAAGCGCTACGTCACATCATCATCCATGCCAAATAAACGCAGTAATAAAATCTTTAGAAAATAGATCTTTTCGTCTTACTGACGATTGCTCAAAAAAAGAAGCACTTCAAAAACTTGAACAAAATGTTGCATCAAAATGGCTACTCTTTAGATAAAATAAAGAAGACAATCAAAGGGTGTAATCATGGCCTATGTATCGGTACCTGATTGATGGTTACAGAGGACCAGTCACAAAAAAACAGAAAAAGCTAAGAACAGTTCAAATTTAGATATACAGTTTCAATTGATTGACATTTACGAAATCTAACAAAAAACTCTTGATAAAGGTAGCAAAGAAACGTCGAGTAACTATTAATAGTCACTTTACACGAGAATAAACCGGAAAATGGATTTTATTAATAAAACTCGATAAGATAACTATCCCTGTCGATAACTATCGATACGTCGAATATTTCTCTCGAATGAGGCGTGCAATTACCGCTTAATTACAGCGGTAATTGCATTGTAGAAAGCTAAAGAGCCCTGCGATAATTGCACATTTAATATGGTAACTCCATTAAAGTTGCAAGAACTGCATTGGGTTATTTTCATATTTTGTTAAAAGAGCCCTCTTGTCTTGTCGGGCTCTTTCGCCAAAATATAAAAGTAAACTCATGCAGTTTTTAGACACGCTTTCAAAAAAATTATCGGTAATATTATATCGATACCTATATATTAAAAACTATCGCCATAACGAGAACTATCGATATACCGAACTTATCGATATAGCGACAGTTATCGATCTTTCGATAGTTATCGGTGTATCGATAACCATCGATATTTCGATAATTATCGGCATATCGATAAGTAAAATATATCGATAGGTAAGTACCCGATACTTATATCGATAGGTGAAAACAGTTATCGCCCATCCCTAGCGATAACTATCGACATATCGATATATCGATCACTATCGACATATCGATATATCGATACCTATCGATAGTATTCATATATCGATAACTATCGATATATCGATAACTATTGATATCGATATATCGATAACTATCGAAATATCGATAACTATCGATATATCGATAACTATCGACATATCGATAACTATCGATATTTCGATATATCGATAGGTATCGATATATCGATAACCATCGATATTTCGATAATTATCGGCATATCGATAAGTAAAATATATCGATAGGTAAGTACCCGATACTTATCGATAGGTGAAAACAGTTATCGCCCATCCCTAGTGTCGTCAGCATACATGTAGGTTTTTCCGTGCAGTATATGTCGTGGCAGGTCGTTAATGTATAGTACGAACAAGATGGGGCCTAAGTTGCTGCCTTGGGGCGTTCCTAAATTCAACGTATATTCGAATGAAGACGTATTATCATAATTCACGATGTACTTTCGGTTAGCCAAGAATGACAAGATGAAATCCTGGCATTCATTGCGAATACCTGCATCCTCAAGTTTCCTTGATAAAATACCTACATCTAAACTGTCAAAAGCTTTTCTGATGTCAAATAACACAACAAAGCAATGTTTATTTGAATCGAGTTCCTCATATATATGCTGCACTAAGTGCGTTGTGGCGTCTTCTGTGGATAACCCAGCGCGGAAACCGTACTGACTGTCGGAAAGAATGTTGAATTTTTGCAAAAACGTTGTTAGTCTCTCGTTAACACATTTCTCAAAAATTTTCGAAAAGGAACTTAATAAGGATATCGGTCTGTAATTGGAGACAACTGCTGTGTCACCTTTTTTATGCACAGGCACTACGCGCGCACTTTTTAATTTTTGATTAATAAAAGACCATAAATTTCACAACCACCATATACAGGATTATCATAAAATAAGGGATATATTTTAAATTATTATAACTTTTTAACAAACTAAGTTAATAACAAAAAATTAGGAAACTATTATTGGGTGGTTAAGATGGGGGAAGTCCTAGTCCACCTAACCACCCAATAATAGTACCTAGTGCTCTATACGAAACAATATCGTTGTTATTTTAATTGTTGATACGAGTGTCAAAACGAAATCATTGAATTTGGAGTTTTAGTTTGAAATTAAAACTCAAGTAAATGTAGAGTTCAGATGAAAGCGTACATACCGCAATTTGATACAAAAATGTGAAAGAACAGGGTCCGTAATTGACCTACCAAGATCAGGAAGACCAAGAATGTGATGTCCAAGTTGCAGAAGTTCTTCATGAAAATGTTACGGAATGCTGTGTACAATTTGAAGGGAAGATTGGTAATCTTACAACAGCAAAATGGAGGTCATATTGAGCAATTGCCGTATGGTTTTGGGCATACTAAGTCCCATTTCTTAAGCAATTAGATTTCATTTATTTTTTGTTATTAACTTAATTGGTTAAAAAGTGATAATAATTTTAAAATCACTTATTTTATGATAACCCTGTATTTTACGCATTCTACACGCATTTTAAAGCAGATAAAAAGCTACCTATTTCAATCGCTGATAAAAGCTACTTAGCTTTTAATCACTTAAAAAATCATCTGATTGGTTAGAATTTGAAACAATCGCCAAGCTGATTGGTCGTATATTAATGTAGTGTATTAATCCTTTATAATTACTTTACTAAAAGGCTACAAAAGTTCATTATAAACAACGCTAACTTCTGCGAAGAGAATCACGCAATAAATAACACTTCTGCAGAAATTACAGATTCTGAGACTCAAGGGACGAATCTACCCTTCAAATATAGGGGTAAAATTATATCTTCTGCAATTATGTTTGTAATAATCTGGAACAAGTTTAATAAAATCATGCAAATAATAAAAAAACACCCCTGTCAAGACTCCAGAAATAGGGTTAAAATTATATCTTCTACAATTATGTTCGTAACAGGCTAGAATAACTCATATGAAATCATGCAGAATATAAGAAACACCACTTAATTTGAAAAATTCCAATAATAAGTCAATCCAGTACGAAGACAAAGACCCCACCCCTACTTTCATGAGGCAACTCGTCCGTCCTTTCGTCGCCCCCTATTCCGCAGTGCGCTGGAATTATAATTAAGCTGATCCTAATAGAAGACTCGTCCAATGTATCTGGAGATCGCCTCCGTAGCCGATTGGGACAGGGCCCTCAGCGCCATCTGACTGTTACCGCATATGTTTACAGGGTGCCCGTTTTTCGGATGTCTTCAAAGGTTGCCGAGATTTTTGAAAAATTTTTAATTTGCGATTTTCCCTTTTTTTCAAAAACGACAAAAACTGGACGTTTTAAACTAAAACATTATTGACGCACTTTTTTATAAGGAATCCTATTCTAATATGTTATCGAAAAATTCAAGACACTCTAGACTTGGAAGTTACATTAAATAACTTTTTATTTCTTAGGCAGCCATATTGGATTTTACCATTTTTTAATGAAGCTCGTTTTTCTGATTAGAATGATGTTGAAAAACCGTTTTTGAGAAAAGTGCTTTAGAAAGAACATGCATTTTTTTGTTTAAAACACATATTTTGATGAAGTTCAAAAATTATTTATTTTTTAAAAATTTATTGTTTCTTGAAAAAATTCTTTAATGAAGAAGAAAGGAAAAAAACCCGCTCAAAACTATTTTCTTACGAACACAATTTCAGACCACATTTTGATTTTGATTAAATGCACACTATTTCAAATTAAAAAGTTAATTCCAATAATAATAGATAAAACCAAAGTATAAATGTATAATAAACATGAACCCAAAGAAGAAACTTTACAAGAGATCCTCAAAGGCTTCACCATCTAAAAAATAAATATAATAAAAATAATTTTGAGCAGACCTTTCAGGATACCGCTCTATGCATGTTTGTGCAGTAATATGGGCATTTCGGTGTGAAGCGTAATAGATTTCTAACATATCTCGTCTTTCTCCATTTGAAAACGGCATTTTATCGAGAAACATATAATAAATAGACGAGAAAAAGCAACAACTATTGAAATTTTAACGAACTGTCAAGTATGTGTTTTTGTTAAACAAAAGAGTGCATGTTCTTTCCAAAGCACTTAAGCAAACATGGTTTTTCCATATTTTGAGTTGAAACATGATACATCATTGTAACCAGAAAAAAGAGCTTTATTCAAAAATGCTAAAATCCAATATGGCTGCCATTAGAAATAAAAAAGTGATCTACTGTAACTTCCAAGTCTAGAAATCTAGAATCCCTTGAACTTTTCGATAACATATTTGGATTCATCACCAAAGGTCCTTTAATAATGTTTTCGAAATAAAAGGGAAAATCGAAAATTAAAAAATTCGTTTTTTTCCAAAAATATTGGCAACCTCTGAAGATATCTGAATTTTTGTAAAGGCCAAAATAGGGAAATTTTCCCGAATTTAAACTACGATTGCACCTCTTCAAATAAAAACGGGCACCCTGTATATGTTTATTACGATAACCTCTACCGAGATTCTCCTGTGCACAGTTGCTATGCAAGGGGGAAACTTGAGGTGAGCTTTCGGTCGATCACACCGTATCCAATGTATTCCAGGCGTTCAACGTACTACTTCAACCTCGAGCTAACTGCATCCCTCCCACATCCGCCCGTTCCAAGGGCTGTCTCGATCCATCGACTCGTCCCAATCGTTTAGCCGTCCCGCGTTGGTCCAAGAAGTGCCTCCATGGCCAACGTTGACCTGGTTTTCATGACTCCAGTGACTTCCAGACAGGTGACTCTCTGTACATTAGCCAGCTGCTTCCTGTAGGTATCACTGCAGTAGTCGAGGATTCAAGTCCCATGTACAGCCAAAAGCCCTTCTACAGTCCCAGCCTGTTACAAATATAATTGAAGAAGTTAAATTTTACCCCTATCTTTGGAGGGCAGATTCGTCCCTTTTATCTGAAATATCTGTCTTGGCAGAAGTTTTTCTTATATTATTTATTGTGTGATTCTATAAAAGTTTTTCCATCCTTTTATGCTAGATTAATTGCAAAAGTCATAATTCTACCCTATCGTTGAAGGGTAGGTCGTGATGTGTATAATTAATGAGTTTTTGTGGCCTGTTACTAATTTAATTATAAAGGAATAACTATTAACCTATACCTATTATAGTAGTTACTAATAAGGGGTAGTTTGATAATGTTTGTTATTTTGTAAGGTTTTTTGGCATGCTTTCGTAGTTAATTTATATTGTGTTCATTGCGCTTATATGCGTTTTAATTTGGTATAACTTAGCTGATGACCTGTAGTATTTGCAAATCCGAATCCGAATCCCAAGCTCACTTCAGCGACTAATTTGGTAGATTTTGTTTTGATACACTATGACTAGCAAAAACATTAATTGACATTTGAAACCGGATTTTTAAAACTGCGTGCAATTAATACAAAATAGTAACAAAATTTGAAATCAACAATATTAATAGGCCAAGCACCTCTTCTACAAAACACCAAATATTTACAAGCGATTAAAATACAATGACCTGTTTTACTAGTATGCCATTGAATCGAAGATGGTGTGCCTACTGCCTACTGCCTACCTACTGCCTATCCTTAAATCTAACTTATTGAATTGAAGGACTTCAACTCAATCGACTTCCGAAATCAGTTCTCCCGATTTTATCTTTAAGAGACCAGTTCGTACGACGTAACTTAAGTTGATTAGTGAAAGTGTTGATCTTCATAAGTACCTAATAAGAAGAATTCGTTAACAATCGTGAAGGACTTGTATTACATAATGCTAAATCTTTGCAGTCTCATCATGCCGAGTATCTAATAAAAATACAACTAACACAGTTACTTTTCGTTATTACACCAAGACGCGGTGCAATGCGTGTAATCGCCTACCTATTCGTAGCGTTCATAAGCTTCGCGTTTTGCCAGGATTCCAAGGATGCCAAAATTTTGGAATACAAGAATGAAAACGCCGACCCGAGCAAGTATTATTTCAGGTAGGCTAGCAGATTTTCTTTATGCGTATAATTTCACCAATCTGTTTTCTTGAAGATTTGAAACTAGCAACGGAATTTTTCGAGAGGAGTCTGGGCAGTTGGTCGTCTCAGAATCCAATCAAGAGATTATGGTCGTGCATGGCAAGTATTCGTACGAAGGGCCCGATAACCAACGCTACATTGTGAAGTACGTTGCGGATGATAAGGGTTACAGAATTGAAAGAATCCAAAAGGTCGGCATCGAGCAATCTAACAACCCTCTTGTTAATCGAATCAGTAAAAATGCGATTATAAGCTTACAGGGGGGCCTTGGCTAAAATTGAAAACAATAAACACTGATTTTGAATTTGATAGTAGTTGTTAATCCTTGGGGTTTTATCCTTAGATCATAGTGTGACCCATATAAATTGTTTGTGCGGCATATTTTTTCGGTAGGTGAATTAAATAATCGCTCTCACGACCTCGTCTTTTAAACTCTCTACAATATACCCACTATTAGTCCGTGCATTAGCAAATAATTAGCGTGCAAAAACACAGTGATTACCGCACGCCGTGTTTGAAAAGTGATCAAAATTCAGTTAGGGCTTTTCCTCCTCAGATACCTTGGATGGCCGAAAAACTACGAAATGTTGGCACTGTTTGCAGTTTTTAGGCTATAACTTGAAAGCAATGAAATACTGAAAAATAGATGAGACCTTAATGCTATGAAGGTGTTACCGGCAGTTTTATCAAAATTTTATTTGTGACACCTTCTGGTTGTCGGACAGGTGAAACGATCCACTAGGCACCATTTTCAAAGTCAGCAATTTTTGTAAACACACCGAAAACGGCCTCAGAACTTGTAAAATATATCCGCAAATGCGTCAGCGAAGTGTTGAAAGCAAAATAACAAGAGAAAACTTCACTAAACGTATACAGCACCAATAGAAATTCCAAAAAGACTGACAACAATTTTCGAGTGTAACTGTAATAGCGTCTATATTCTTCTGCAAGTAATGATCGAATCTCGTCTTTGTAAAAAGAAGTGCGTACGCTGAAAGAAATAAAGAGAACTCTGCATGACTTCGGACGGAAAAACAAAGAACATCGTAAAACAAATCTATACTAAGGTAATAACAAATTTACTACAGAAATAATTTACATCTAAAATTATCGGATTACAAAGAAGACACCTAGATGGCATAAGGACTTAAATAAGAGCACAAGAATACTAAATTTGCTGTACTTAGCAACATATATGACATTACCAACTTACAGAGGTGCGCAACCGCAGAGGTGGGAGAACTAAATTTTAAATATTAATAAATGCATTTAATTTGTAAATACTTTTTAAACAATAGCGGTTTCCGCTTCTACTTTGAATTAATGAACACCCGGTACTTTGACGAACTCTAACGGGCTCTTCCTTACTAGAAATTGTAGTTCCGGACCTATGTATTTCTTTTCTAGACGGTAAAGATACTGACTAATTTGTAGCGCCGTTTTAGCCACCGATAAGGAAATCAAGATACTGCAACTAATTTGCAGTTTATAGCCGTTCCCGATTAGAAGAGGCGGGAGAATTAATACTGTATGATTAATTAATGAATTGGCCGATTTTAGTTTAGCCTAATGGTAATTTAAACCTAGGATAGTAAGCTCTCACTTGCACGCATATCGTTATAACTGAACTACCGAATTTCGAAATGAGTATAACCATAGATGTTGCGGCAAAGATATCAAAATGGGCTGTGTTTGCTATTGTTGGAAGCGCGCTCAAATACCATTGATTTTAAGACTGGTCCCAGATTTCTAGTAGGATGACAGGAGCTCGAGTAATGAATTAAAGAAGTGTTAATTTTTGAACGATATGTTCCCTTTCCGCACCGAGGCACGTGGCGCAGTGGATGCGCTCACCGATGCTATTCGGGAGGTTGTGGGTTCGAATCCCGCTGCCGACTGCTCTGTCTGAGGTTTTGTCAGGGGGTTTTCCTCAGACATACGTAGCTTCGCATAATGCTAGCATTATGTTGAAATCTACGAGGCGAATGCTGGAGCAGTACTCTCCCCCTCAGCACCCTAACTCCATTCCTTCCGTTCCCATCCCTAACTTAACCCATCCTTACAATCCCGTTCTCTGGCTGAAGAGGGCCAGGAAGCCCTGAGCAGCCCGCCTCCGGTATCCCTGTAGTCAGGAGTGCCGGAGGAATGAAACACGTTGGCCTTTTTCCTTTTTTTCCTTCCCTTTCCGCATTTTTATAAAAGAGGTGGCCGATAATTAGGGGGGGGGGTCTCTTTTTCTTTGGTATTTTTGATGGTAGAACGTTAACGTTTGAAAGTTTTTTAATTTCGAACCGCACCAATTTAAATTAAAAAAGTTTTTAACTTCAAATCAACAATACGGACTGGATGTTTTAAATTTTGATCGCCCTATTTTAAAACTAATTTTAATAACTTCAAACTTTAAAAAGTTAGTTTTTTCAAATAAAACATGTTTTCCCAATTTTCACCGATTTTACGTTAATTTAAAATTTCAGTTCAAATACTCAAACACAACCGATAAATTATACAATTGAAAGTATTTAATTATAACTTACAAGTCTCACCCCTCGACTGCCGTCCATATTGACGAGGCGTTCTCCAAAAAAATTGGGAGATTGCACAGCTTTTCTGGATGGTACAGCCAAACTTTATGGGTGACCCTCGCACGATATTGACTCTCGCTGTAACGGATACGCAATGTGTATTTACCTCGACCACATCAAACTGCTCAAATTTCTCGGTAACATACTCGAGATATATTAGTACTGTTTAGGCACAGAAATAAAAAGCCAATTTCCATCTGTAATGAATATTAATTTCACACGTTTATTAGTTGGGTTTTGTTGCGAGTAATTGCACCAATCACCAATTAATTGTAGTTAGAATGTTACCCTGCCGTTGATAACAGAGATCCTTGTGTGTAAATGCGTCACATCCAAAAACATTCACAGCCTACAGTTTACCTATCTGAAATCCGAAATACCTATACATACTTTCGTTCACGTTTACCATGAAGCGGTATATGTGTAAATTTTCTCTATTTTGAACGATATCCAAAATTTAAAAAAATTTCAAAACTGCAAAGTTGCCACCCGTTACAGCATGCAAGCCTCAAACACCAAGCCCTTTGTAATTTCTTAAAAGCAAAAGAAACATTCTGTTAACGTTGCACAATTAAATATGATTCAATATTTAGTAAGTACCTAATATTAAATTGAATGAGTTTATAGTGGTGAATAGTGTGTTTGTAATTGTGTGTTATATTTGTATATGCGAATAATTAATATGATACCTGCAGAAGCTATGAGTTTTGATAATAATTAACACTTTGTGACCATTATGGTCCTGGTCATGGCGAATGTGCAACATTCAACAATCAGTTTCATTGGATTCATCTTACTGTCTGTCAGCGCAGTATTCAGAATATTTACCCACCTCTGAACGCTAAACAAAATTTTAAGCCTACGAATGGTAGGTATCACTCAAATGAAATGTAAATTCCCAGCTAATGAACAAAATTAACCGCAATGTCCTTTGCCTGGATTCGATTATTATCAATAAAATGCGATACAAATCGGTTTTATGCAATTGTTTTTCACAGGTCGGTTCTTTTAGGCTTTTTATTACGTTAAACAATACAAATTCCTAAAAATAATCGGTCAATACTTACGTTAAATTGTTTACAGCCACCAGATAAAATTTCACAAACTAGTTGTACGCATTTGCTCTAGATGTCAAACTGAGAATCTGCCGAGCACGAGTGCAGGTCTACGAATTAATTCTCACGCGCCAAACTTGTACGTGCTCGCTCTCGAAGCCAAAGTGAGAATGCCGGCTCTTTCATTTCGTTGGCTTTTTATATTTTGCCCGCTAGAAAAACGGAAACGTCACACTCATCCGGTTCTCTGATTTTATCCATACGCTTTATAGCCCCCTAACTCTCCGACGCCGCGGTTATTAAAACTGAAAACACGCTCGAGCTAGCGCTTATCTACTAAGCACAGCCTGAGTTTTTTTTTCGAAATGCGCGTCGGTATCGCCAGACATAGTTTCGTACACGTTTACTACGAAGCGGTATATATATAAATTTTTATATGTTGAACAAAATCGGAAAAGTAATTTTTAAAACTGCAAAGCGGCCACCCGTTACACGATCTTAATGCATCAAAAGCGAACAGATTTTTTGATGCCAATGTATAGCACTTTTCGAATATGAACAAAATTTACGTCAATAAAAATGTTTTAGTGAGTTTAGGTGCATCATAATTAAATGAAAGGTCACCTTTACGCTTATTAGTTTAGTCTCTCCAAGTGAAGGATAATTACCGTTGGGCCTATCATTTACCATTGGTCACCCAGTTGACTATTTTTTGTTCCTGAATCTCAAAAAAAAACAGGAAGGGGGACAAAATTTAGGAACAGTAACGAACTTATAGCAGCTGGTGAGGGCCATTTTGTGGGAAAACCAAATGAATATTTGTATACTGGATTAAAGATGTTATTAAAATGGTGTATACCTGTATTCAACTCAAAAACAGGGGAACTATATTGAAAAATAAAACTTTGTTGTTGCTCTAGTCTTTTGTTTTCATGCCTACTCCAGGAATATAAAAATGACTCCTCGTAATTTGTTGTTGCTTCTTAACATATCAACTAACACTCGCAAGAAATCAACTACCTATACTTTATAATAATTTCTTTATTCACCAAATTAACTTTTGAACATAATCATAATCCGACCAATATATATCTTTCGTGAAGAATACATAAAATGTTGCAAGATTTATTGTGCAAAAAGTACAAAACTCCAACAGTAGATTCGACCATTTCACATTCTCTAAATGTAACCTGAATAAAACATACGGAATTAAAAAATATCTGACCTCAATCATTTTTTGAAATACTAAAACTGTAGTGGTACAGAGTAAAAACATGAATGTTAATATTATCTTGCGATTAGCATTCAAATTTGAAAGTAATCCGTACAATCCAAAGTAATATACTAGGACCATTAAATAACGAAATAGTTTATATTTGGCGTAAAACCTGTTCCAAATGTAAAAAGTGTAGTGACGATTGTCTGCCAACAAATAGTCATGTTCCAATGTGTTTACGTAAACTATTATTGCAAATATAGTTAATACAAGAACAGAAAAAATGAACCTGTTCCGAATGTAAGAGAAAAAGTGAGATAATTCTCTCACAAAATATGGCCAACCAAAGATCAAACAAAATACAAGAAAGTAAAATAGTTGAGGTACATGTAGAGAAGCAGTGTGCGCAGATTTATCACCAACAACAATACTACCATTCATAAATATAAAAAGTACAAAAGCAGCGAGCACAAGGATGTAAGTTGCAATATTGGTCCAAAATTGATGTGATTTTGAAAAAAGATTTCTCAGGATGTTTTGAACCTTTAAATGCCGCTGTAAGGGTGCCAAATCCTAAAACAGATGAAAATAATATTGGCAAAACAAATACTATAATCAAACGTACACTTATACAAATATCTGAATGCTTTTTCTTTAAATGTACAAGGAATTGCTTTAAAGCATATTGTCCCAGTAGAAATACCACCCATACTATATTTGTTTGTCTCATCATAACCGACAAGGCACCTACAATGCATCATGTAAATATTAAAATACGAATTGTGAACAGTGTGAATATTCGCTAAATTCTTATTGGGTGCAGGTTTTAAAAAAATTATTACCATAAAGTGATGCCATGATGTGGTTATTCTTCTTCTGAGCAATACTTGCCAACAAAATGAACGTAATTGAAAGAACATCAGTATAATAAACATGCGAGAAGAAGTACAATGGTGGTAAAATCGCTATGTTAATACTCGACATCAAATTAGACCAAGAATGCTGTAACATTTAAATGAGTATCCACAACTGTTACTGTTTTCAATGTGTACCTTTGGATTCTGTAGCGTGAGATACTTGCGAAACAGTATAAGATTTAAAAATGAACCCAGTAAATTTGTAAATCGTAGTCCATACACTGAACATAATTGTAATGGTCCTAATATAGCAGCGGAAATTAAGTACAATCCTGGTAAAGTTGTTATTTTAGGATTCCACTGAAAAGTGACGTGTTAATACAATATGGGAAACACAAGGGAGAGTTTACGGTATTAAAGGTGAAATTGCAATATAAAAGGCCCTGTTGAAGATGAAACTCTTCGTCGATTATCAGCTGGCTTGCACGAAACACATTATCAAAGATGTGTTTCGAAAAAACAACAAATGCGGCGAGGCTTATGTAGAAGACCGCATTCGAAGAGAGATTTCTTGACAACATACTGATGGGGACGTTGCTGTTAGTCGGGGTTTATGAGAGTTGATAACATTTTTAGTTTCAGAAAATTATTGAGGTTACAAACAATATAACCTCAACCTCAACAAATTAAAAAACGGAATTTTTACCAAAGAATAGAATAATTATAGTTCTGTGTTTATACTACAGGGTGTTTCATACATACGATGTAATGGAACAATGTCCGACTCTGCAATACCAATTTAAATCAAAGAATGGTGGCTAATGGTAGTATAACTACAAATTACCTTCACGCGATACAACCCATTTTTACTCACGAGGATATGGCAACCGTGGGATGTCCGGCATAACAGGTCCTCTACCCTCTACCTAAGTGAGTCTTTGAAGGACGGATGATCGAGTAGAGGGCTGGACACGCTTCCAGGGAGTTGTGTACCTAGTTAGTTAAGGTGCGAAGGTTAAGAAGAAAGAAACGTGGGTGATGCACATATTATTTTTGCAGGGGAGGAATGGGGTGGGGTTTATTGCAAATAAAAGAATAAAGGCTTATATAAGAAAAAGTACGATTGTAATCAGGGACGTTAAAATGCGTCCTTGGTTGTGATAGCAGTAAAGATCGAAGCTAGCCATTCCGGTATATATGCCGATTAGTAGTTGGTGAAATATTCATGAAATCATTACGGAAGGATTCAAGGATTACCGTCACATTTTAAAGGGCGATTGCAATCAGGGGCTGGAACCGCGGAAATGAAAAGAACCGGAACCAATTGCATTTATAAGCCTCTCACTTAGAACTGGGACCATTTTATATTGTTGCTCTTAAAATTTGGTTGCCAGAAATGAAACGAACACACAACTTGTGAAAGACTACAAAATATGTTTACTTATGCAAAATAATAATGTACTTTTTGTATTATTTTTTCCTATAACATATTATTTAGTTATTTATGTTGGAACCTTTAAAAACTTAAAGAAAAAGCTGGACGTAAACCGAAAATTACTGGAAACGCAGAACAATGGGCCTTGGTTACGGGAGTTCCCAGCCTAGAGTTGAGAACAGTTCAGATTATGAGATTATTCTTACCCTTTGATTATATACCTCAAAGTTCTTACCGATTGCTGTAAAATAGGCATTAATGCTTCCTGTAGGTCGTATACTCTGCAGTAGATCAAATGTTTTGAAAATTCAATGGCTTCTTGGAGGGTTATTTGAATGACCTATTATTCTCTTTATGTTAGGAAATTGAGAAACAACTTGAAGAGTTCTGTTATCAGTTACGAGATTGTATTTAGTTCAATAAATAATCTAAATGAAAGTGAACGTTTAGTACGCGATAAGAGTTGCTATTTTTACTTTTAGCCGGTCATTTTTTTCCATGACCTCTACATCTGTTAATTTCACCTTGGGGACTCGCCAAATTATTCACGTAACAAATTTTATTGCCAATATCTGCATTTGTTGCATTTTAAAATAAGTTCAATCGTTAAATAACATTCTAATCTAATTCCAACATTTGTGATAATAAAAAATGTCATTTAAATCGATAAGTTTGTGCAAAAATGCTGTGGATATCATTTCCAAAAGGCCCAGGTAAGGTGGTGGCGACCGAAGGGGGGTGGATAATTCAGATTCGATTTAAGCTCTTGGTGGTCTCACGTTGCCATGGGTCCTCCGGATGCGATTTTGGGAGTAACAGAGGCATTTAAGAAAGACAACAACCCTAAAAAAATTAATTTAGGCGTGGGTGCGTATCGTGACGACAACGGTAAACCCTACGTCTTACCTTCGATTCTGAAAGCCGAAGACAAACTGAGAGCTAAAAATTTAGATAAAGAGTATCTCCCGATTTCGGGCCAAGCGGATTTTTGCAAACTTAGCATACAGTTGGCCTTGGGCGACGATAGCGAGCACGTAGCGAATGGCTTGAACGTGACGACACAAGGAATTTCGGGAACAGGATCGCTTCGTATTGGTGCTGCATTTATAAACGCGTTCTTTCCTGGTCCTAAAGTAGTCTACTTACCTACACCGTCCTGGGGTAATCACACCCCCATTTTTAAGCATTCCGGTGTTGATGTTAAAAGCTATGCCTTCTTCGATCCGAAAACCTGTGGATTTGATTTTCAGGGAACATTAAATGATATTAATGTAAGTGATAGCATTTTATGAATGGCCCCGTAAGGATTTTTTTGTACTTAAACTTCGAAGTCTGAGTATAAACTCGAAATTCCAGAGGTTTTTGAATTGCCCCCTTCCAAGATAAGACACACTGTTCATCAGTAGGGAAAAAGTAAGTTTCCATTAAAAAAATAAGTTTCCACATTTTCAAAAAAGAGAATTTTAACATGATTTCTTGAGCACCATGTATGTTCTTACATATTAGTAGGTCTTATTTATATTGGAGCAAAGTTGTTCAGTTAAGTCACATTTGAGCTCTTTAATTCTTGAAATAATTGACAAAAAGAAATTTGAAAATGAAACACGTCAAATTTCTTTTTAAAATTTCAAAAACCAAATTTGGATTCCTTATTTACATGTTCAAAACTCACCAAATACCAAATTTCTTCGAAATCAAAAGAGTTTCCTGACTAGTATTCAATACTCCACGAGCTCCTGATGTTACTTTTATGGCTCCTCTCGAAAAATTCTGGATCAGGTCATATATGTAGTACCTATACGTTTTGGAAATTAATGTAGAACAGGGGGCCTGGAAAATCCCTCAGCTCGCCCCTCAAAATAGAATGAATTAGTGCTTCTTTCCCTACAACTGTTATGTTTTGGGGTTGAATGTAGAAATGGGAGTCTGGGGAGTATAAGGCAGATCAATTAGTGCTTCTTCTCTTACCACTATCACAAAATCTTCGTGCTTGGAGGGTATTGGAATACCCCCCAGACCCCCAGCACTACGTTCTCCCACAAAACATTCAGCCTTAAGGACTATTGTGGTACTTTTGCATTCATTTCCTGACTCCATGAGATTCTGATATACTTTTATGGTCCCTTTTCAAAAATTCTGGATTATGTCGTATGTGCAGTATACATTTTGGGAATGAATGTAGAACCGGGGGCCTGGGATACCCCCAGGATAGAACGAGTTAGCGCTTCTTTCCCTACAACTCAAGATCTTGGTTCATTGTTTGTATGTTCAAAACCCACCAGATACCCAACTTCTTTGAAATCAGAATATTTTCATACCCGTTTAAAAGAGCGCCTTCTTGGGAGAGATAATACAGCAGAAAGGCAAATTGTATGACTTTTGAATTCACTTCTTTCAAAATTTGAAAAATGAAGCAATTTGTGAAGGAGAAAGAGACATAAAGAATGCAGACTCAGGCTACATTTTGTACAATATATTGAAAAAATTAGTTTCCGGGAAGGAAAACAGTAACTAAAAAATATAGGGAGAGAGGTCATTTAACCAAAGGTTAAAATCAGAGTACAGAAAAATCTACACAGGCCCTTCTACGCCTTCATCTACACTTTTTAGTTTTTTCATTCCAGAAAATGCCAGAGAAATCTGTTATACTTCTCCACGCGTGTGCCCACAATCCGACTGGAGTCGATCCGAACTTCGAGCAGTGGAAGGAGTTATCCGCGCTAATAAAAAAGAAGAATCTATTCCCCTTCTTCGATATGGCGTATCAAGGATTTGCTTCGGGCGATTGCACTAAAGATGCGCAAGCTGTACGTTACTTTGTAAAGGAAGGCCACTGCATAGCGTTGGCTCAAAGTTACGCGAAAAATATGGGTCTGTACGGGGAGCGAGCGGGCGCTTTCAGTATAATTACCGATAACAAAGAGGAGGCGGCTAAGGTTATGTCACAAATTAAAATTTTAATTAGACCCATGTACTCAAATCCGCCTCTGCACGGAGCGAGGCTTGTGACCGAAGTTTTAAGTGATCAAGCATTACGAAAACAATGGTAAGTCGGAAGTTGCTACAAGGTTGTCATTTTAATTGTTGATTTAACAGGTTGGGAGAAGTTAAGGGAATGGCAGATAGAATTATATCAGTACGAACGAAACTTAGAGATAATTTAAAGAAGGAGGGTTCCAGCTTGAATTGGAGTCACATTACCGACCAAATAGGAATGTTCTGTTTCACGGGAATGAAGCCAGACCAGGTGATAACGGCAGGGTGGTACGGTCATGTTGTAATTTCCAATTTCAGGTGGCTCGTATAACAAAGGACTTCAGCGTTTTCCTGACTAAGGATGGCAGAATTTCCATGGCCGGAGTCACATCGAAGAACGTCGAATACCTTGCTCATGCCATGCATGAAGTAACAAAATGAGTTTATTTATTGTAGATTGCATGTATCGATTTATTTTTCTAAGTGTCGCGATTGCACCTTAAATCATTTCAAATGTTACAGTCTTCACAAATAAATTCTTTTATTTTATAATTTAGAGTTGGTGAGCGTTCCTATTTACATATTTGGAAATTTACAATCACATCTACATAACGTAATAAATTATGTTAGAATTGAAATAAGTTAAAGTGAAATCATTTTATGCACACATTTAGCATGTATGATTATTTTACATAAATCAAATATACAGAATATTACATAAATTATACATCTCACAAAAGTCAGATTGGTGTTTTAATTATAATTCACAACAAGGTTAAAACTAATTATCACAAAATATAATGACGCTTGAGAGAACAATGCACAAAACTGAGACAATTGAGTTGAGAACTTACAGAGGGGGGGAAAGTGTCAGTTTATCGTTTCAATGTCTGCAGAGTTCTGCACATTGACCACTGGGTCACTAGTTACCGCGTATGACTGTTCACTTTCGTAGTCAGAATGAGGTGTGGCCGTTTTGGCGGTGCACTCACCATTTTCCGTGTCTGAATTGTGAATGACCACATCTTCGCCGACACTATTGTTCATTATTTCACAAATTTCGTTGTTGCTATCTGGAATTAAAGTAGATCAGTTAATAGCAGATGTAGTACAGACTTTCCCCGCTTGGTGTAAAAATGCACGGTGTATGATAGGTTGAAATTTGGGCATTCACTTGCATCAGAAGACTATTTTCATATAAACATTTATAAATCATTTATTACATTATGACTTAACAAGTTAAAAAAGTAATCGTAAACGATTTACAAAAAGCGCACATTAACACGGCTCCTTCTGTTAAAATTTTGATTTTATGAGAAGCATCTTCAGTTGAAATTTGAAAAAGTGTGCGCATGCGCAAATGTATATTTTTACAAGTGATTTCAATTTGCAAAGTTCCATTGCATTTACGTAAGCGCAGTCCCGCACTTTCCCTTAAAATTTCAGAAAAACACCGCACATAAATAAGAAAGTTGAGTCTGCGCATGCCCAATCTATTTTTTCAAAAAATTCCAACAGAGCCAATTTGATTTTTTTCTATTAATACACTTAACCGTTTCCTCAATCAAATTTCGGGTTTCTTTAAACCACAATAAACAAAAGTGTAAAACAGCGGGAAGCGAACAAATAGTTTTTTTAACAGCCTTTGTAAGAGACAGAAAAAATTCCTTCCTTCATGCAAGCCTCGACATCATAATGAACTAAATAGCAAAGTCAGTGGCGTATTTACGCGGGGGGGGGGGGATGAAGGGGATATATCCCCCCCCCAGAAGAATTGATTTATCATCATAGCTACTAGGTATTTAGGTAATACTCCACTATCCGCTCCGCCCACTTTAAAATAAAGGCAATAATATATAGGTATATATAGAGAGCAATTTTGGTTTTGGTTAAAGTCTAAAGTCACTAAAATCTAAATATTCTGTAGTATTCAGTATTCACTATTCAGTGAGTGATCAGTGTTGGCAGTCAACGATTTGGCTATTCGGCATCGATCGGCAATTCGCTACATTGATGCCCAAAATAACAAATAGGTATCAGGTACTTAGTACTGCTACTGAGGTGAGGTACCTGCGTCCTGCCTTTCACGAAATGACGAAAATAAGAATTTTAAATTTTAAAAACGGGAATTTTTTTGCTCATAACTTTTGATTGAGACGTCTAATCGAAAAAGTACGAATCGTTTTGGTTTCTACGCACCCAAATTTCTTATAGAATGTGGCCTGTAGAATCCATAATTCCAAACAGTTCCAAGATCGGACTACTAGATCAAAAGTTACAGCCCTTTGAATTTTTTGTCGAAATTGGTTTTTTTGCCCATAAATATACCTATTATTCAAAGTTTTCGTTGACTAATTAAAGCAAAAGCAATAAAGGGGCCTGTCAGCAGTAAGAAATAAAATACCGTTCTAATCTAATCTTTTTCGCCTGTACAATAATAAATAGATAAATGACTACCAGCATCAGCAACCCAATTTCTATTTCTTACCCCCCCTTCTAGTAAACACTGGGTGACTGTATGTGCCACGAACTTGTTTAATCCCCCCCCCCCAGAATACATTTCTACGTACGCCACTGAGCAAAGTAGCTCTTAAGATCAAAATCTGAAAGCAACACAAGGACCGGACGGGCGCAGAAAGTTCGCACAATAGCACATTTTTATTTTTGTGAAGATGTGCTAAGAAGCTAAGATCTTGGCTCAGCGTATGCGCAATTCATTTCCGACATACATAAATTGGCCCACAAATAAAAGTTGAATTTGCGCATGCGCAATCTGTTTTTGGGAGATGTCAAACTTTCGCCAATCGATTTCTATGAGTTCAAAGATCACTGCTATTGAATATGAAACGGATTAAAAGTCTGGTTTCTGAATGTGAGCGGAGTGGCAAAAAATTCCCCTACATATGCCATTCTTCGTATTTCGTTTTAGATTTTTTATATTTATAAATTGTTCTACGTGTTTTTAGTCTGCGTTCTTTTAAAGTTTCAGAAAAATCCGTCCACAAATTTGCGATTCACATTAACAGCGAGACCTCTGGTGGCAGCACACTGTAATTACCATTGGTGGTATAAGACCGCCATTTTGTTTATTTACAATGACCAAAAGTAATCAATATCGTAGTTTTTACGGTTGTAAAAGTAAAGACACTTGTAAAAATTTCATTGGCAATCAATGTACTTACACTTTAAAGAGCAAGGATAGTTTAAAACGTCACATTTTATCACTTTCAAGGATTGTAAATGTGATCGGGGTAATTATGCAAACAACAATAAGGATAATTTAAGAAATCGTCGTCTAACGCATATTTAAGTAATAAGTTTTCAATTGTGAACAGTGCAATATTACACAACCAATAATAGGAAAAGGATAAGTTAAAGAATCATCGTCTAACGTATGACATTTCCAAAGTTTTTAATTGTGGACAGTACAATTACACAACAAAAAATAGGAGATATATACGTCATTCTTTGACACTCCGCAGTGTAATTACGCTACCTTCTCAAACATTTAATTTGTGAACCCACCAAAGCTTTATAAGAAAATATTGAGTACTTTTTGAGAGTATCATGAAATACGGAAGCATGTTTTCCGTATATTTACCATAGACGAAATCCTAGCCTTAAGGAGTGCGCCCAGAACTAATTAGATGTGCAACATTTGGTAAATGAGGAACAATTACAAAGAAACTGACTTTATTTAGAATCCAGACACCTGGTTCTATGTGCCCGGATGCTAAGTGGACCATATTTTATCTATTGTCAAAATCAGTAAACTTCTATTTAAACCCAAAGAATTACTTCTAATTCACCAAACCAAAGTCTTTAGTAATTACCAGAAGTTGTAGGGTAATTGTTTTGTATCACTAGCTTGTTGAGTTATTAGGTTGTTTGCTTCTATAAATTTGAATTTGCAAGGCCCTATAAAACATTGCGTAATGTTCGTAAAATAAGTTGAGGAAGTGACCGTACTACTTAGGGGTGGTTTTTATTTGCTATAGATGTCACATACATAATGCTTTCTCATATACGTAGAAGTTTCATTTAGAATGTCGCTTCAATTATGTTTATAGGAAGGGCGAGCTTCCTTTAGCTTGACTAATTTTTTTTCCTGTTTTGAGTTCAGGGGTTAGATTGACTAATTGTTAGAGAAAGGATAAAGATTAGTACTAGTAATGGAGCCCAATAAGGGATTATGGGATTTACTCAAGTGCAACAGATAAGCCTAATATAGGATCGTGAATCTATAGTACGCCATCAGAGTAGTAAAAAAAATGGATCGTTAGAAACACTCGAGCGCGTCAGATTAAAGTAAGGTGGGTTGACTACGTGTCGAAAAGTGTGCATTTCAATAATCTGACGGTTTGAGCATGGCAAAAGGGAGAAGTTCATAAACTTTGCAAAAAAAAACATTACTTTATATATTATATTATAAAGTTTGTATTTTTATTTATTTACGTCTGAAACAATAAAAAATTGCGCACTTAAAAAAGTAATTCCAAATCATCAGATTAAGAGGAACACTCTAAAATATCGTTAGATTATAGGTCAGCTCGACTAGGACTTCAAGCTAAATCGACTGTAAAAATATGTTGCGTTCGCGTATTTCAAAATGACGATTCTTTTAAGTTTTTGCAAAAGCCGCCCGAGCTTGCGTCATGTTCAAATCGTCAATCTTTTGAATAGCAGTTCCTTTGGGTTCGACTTAACATACTCTAAATATCTGACACGCTCGAATAAATCCCGTTTTCTACCCTTCCGTACAGCCTGTCCCGGAATAGAAACTGGTAGATCAACATACCTCCAATACCAGAGACATGTGGGACATATATACTATCAATATCTATCGCAGTATTTTCATGTGTCAATTATTGTAGCGTGTATTTTTTATTAACATGTTCTGACCGTGACCTGACAAATAATGTGAATCGGTCTTAAGGAATACACGCTATAATAATTAACAGGACCGTGACATGACTGATGATGTGAATGGGCCTTTATGGCGTAAGACGTAATTTTTAGCCCGAGGGCGCCGAGGCGTCGCCCGATATAAAAGCAAGTTATGCTTGAGAAGCATACATAACTTGATGCACAGATGAAGGCCTTTTATTAAAAGATCATAAGTATAAACAAACCTGTAGTAGTGATATTAACTATGACAATTGTCGACAATGAAATGTGGGAGATAAAATAGTTGTCAAACCTTAGATTATACAAGGGATAAGATATCTTTCTCTAACAAAAAAATCATACTTCCCTGTATATGTATAAAATTTATAATGAAAAAGCATACCTGAGGACATATACGAGTCACACTGATTATCCTCACATCCGTCAGAGCTTTCACTTATCTCCGAAGTAGCAACAACCTCAAAAGTCTCATCCATTGTGACGTGTTCGTCCACAACCCTCTCCTGAGAAATCGTATAGCGCGATAAATGCGCCTCCACATCAAGATCATTCTGAATATCATCAGAAGGTACTTTTACAACGTCTGCGTTTAAATTTTCGCCTTCGCTAGTCTCGCTATTATCGTCGCTACTTTTTCTGACGGGTTCCTGAGGCTTACAGGTCATTATCACAGGCGTGCTCGAGGTGCTTTTTGTTATGGCCTGTACTCCACTGACACTATTCATGATATACAATGGAGAAGTAGTCGTCGCTTTTGTTACAAATTTTCCGCCCAAAGGTAACATTTTGATACTTCCTTTAGCGTTTAGTGCCTGCAACTGAGCGAGCGGAATAACCTTTTTACTCGTCGAATTCGTCTTGACAGTGACCACCTTGTGCTTGGCCGAGTTCGTAGTAAATGCGCCAGAGGTGACGTTTCCGATCGAAGTCAGTTGAAGAGTGTTAGTACTGGTACTTGTCGCGACAATTTTAAACTTGTCAAAGTTTTTCACCGACACATTTTTCACAAACGGAATGGAGAGGGTACGCTGTAGAATGCTGGTCGAGTTAATCGGCTGAGCGTTCGACACAATTATCAGTTTTTGACCACCGATTGCTTTTGTTAGAGGTTTGCGTGTGGTGCACACTTTCAAACACTTTGGTGCTTCGTTGCTGGGCCCCGGCGAGGCGATATGTTTGTAGGTGATATTTGAGTTCGGTTTCAAGTTCACTAATGTCTGTTTTTGAGACTTGGGAGCTTGATTTTCGTTCGAACAACTAGGCTGAGGAGACGGACAACGTGTATCCGTATTTTGCGGTGCCGATAAATTGCTTATATCACTCTTTAGATGCTCTGTCGATTCATCCTCTTTGCTTGGTGGTGGTATACTAATGTTTTGTAGGATATTGATTTTAGGACTAGCACTGGATAAGGATAATGGCAGTTTCGCTGGGTATTGCTGTAATATTCGATTTGGTTGATGAATGTTTTTGTAGTCGTACTCTAATTCTTGTTTGTTCTTTATTTTCTGTTCTTCTTTTGTTGATGCTTTTACTTTCTGCCTAGAACAACAAATATTTATTATCAATACATTATCAAAATTTTTATTTTATTTATTTTATTATACCGAGTGTTAATACCAAGTCGTTACACTCGAAAACGGCAGTTCGAACTCATTAAAACAAACAACTTTTCTTAGTTCCAATTTTTGATTTGATGCCCCGGTTCAAAGTTAGTGACGTTTCTTTTTTTTCCAAAAATCTTCATAACTTTCTTATTTTAAGGACTATTGAAAAAACCTCGGACCTCTTTCAGCTCTCTAAAATATTCGTACTTATAATTATTTTTTATTTTTTCAAATAATCAAATAGCGATGGATCAAAAATCAAAAAAACATTTATTGATAACCACCCCATCGATTTTTGAAAATAAAACATTTATAAAATCCCTACACCATTTACTACAACATTTGTCCTAAATTTTTTTTCAATATATCCTATGAAGGAGGGCCATTTTAGAAATTGAAATTGAAAAAAAATAAATACCATCCATTGTTTTCTAAATAATGATAAGAGTTGTCAAATTCATCCCTAACGTTATGAAAAACTTCTATCGGCATTTCTTGACATGCCACTGTGATTCTCCGGATCAAGTCTTCCAAATCTTGAGGCTATGTTTTATAAACAACTGATGCCCTCATTAAAAGAAATTTAAATGTGTGAAGTCCAGTGATCGTGGTGGCCATTCCTCTGTTGTCAACCATCTGCCAGGAAGTGTCTCATCTAGCCAGTGTCGAACTGGTAAAAATTAATGTGGCGGAGCTCCATCATGCTAGAAGTGAATAAGACCTTCTTGCAATGTACTTAACTTGATTAGCTTGACCAATGGTAAGACTATTTTAGGTGGCCCCAAAATTATGCAATTAAAAAAGTTGAAATATTTAACAAAATAGGAACCTCTATTATTTTAATACTATGTACTATCACAAAATATATGTTTTTCTTTAACTTTGCAAGCCTAAGAAAATATGTACAATTTAATAATACATTGTTATTAATATTAATAAAACATTCATTCAATTGCACTTTATTTATTTTATTTCTAAATTTTAAAAGTAAACATTTGTAAACCACAAGTAATCACTAGCAATAGTTGGCACCCAGTCACCAGTCTGAATCAGTCAGGCATGCACTAAGAATCATTGGAAACATTGAAACACCCCTTGATGTCAATGGAAGAATAAGTGTACCAGGTTAGGTTTCTCCACATAGGAGAAGACATTTTTTAAACATTAGATACACAATGTAAAATATCCAAAAAACAAAATTATTAACCTTGACCCTACCTACCACCTACCACCCATTTTTTTAAATATAGACTCAGTGTAAATGTTATAGTAATACATTGTTCAGGGAAATACTTACCCCGAGACTTACCCTTAAAATAATAAATACCATGAGATTTGCGTACTTTTATCAAAATGATGTACATAGTACACAACAATTACTTTGCATTATTTACATGTGAAAATGAATGTTGATTAAAACAACTTACCTATAAATTTGTTGAATTTTGCTAATTTTAGAAGGGCCAAGTTGGGCCAAGCTACTATGTTCCACTCCAAACGCAAGCTTCCGCTTCTTCGAGTCCTCGTTCTTAAATCCGTCCCCTGTCCTAAACACTTGCGCCCTTGAAGATTCAGGTACATTGTTCGATTGCGCTTGTGACGACGTGCTGCCCCTTTTTCGTTCCGATTGTGTCGGATGTGACAACTGTTCGTTGTTCGCACTTGCGTTATCCGCCACTTCATCAGCTATGGCTGAATATATGGTTTGAGGAGCAACTCGCGGCATTAATGATATTAATCTCCTACCTTCTTTAATCCATTCATCGGACGTTTCTACCTGACCACACGAGCTAGTTACATAGCGACATTAAACAATTACCAACAGTGACAGTGACTTACAAGTAAGCTATCGTGTTTAACCTTTCGTCCAAAATAACTCTTCGAATTTCCGCTTTACATCGTTCCTGTGGGATTCGTAATGCATTACCTACATCCTTTAGTAACTTCAGTTTCTCCGAAGTCGGTGGCCCTTGTGCTCTTAGAGCTGCTAGCATATTTGCATAAGCGTCCAGTTCTACAAAATGTAACACAGAACACATCACAAGTGTAACATTACGTGGTTACAAACCTAGCATTCGTAAGTACTTGGAGGATTCATTTTCGTTCATATCCAGAATTGAAGGATACATTGTTGAATTAGGTAACGCAAACAGTAAATAATCCAAGTATTTGACAGCAAAAAAGCGTCCCTAAACTAGCACTAAAGTTTGAGGTTAAGTAAAACAATTTTTACTGGAAATTCTTCCTGCATTTGCATCCATTTTCCACAAAGATACTTCTTTTTGGCTACATTTTTAATGTTGTAACTAGCCCCAGTCCAAAAACCTACTGAGGGTTTAATATAAGAGAAATTATTGTAATTGTAACAGGGTTATACTTCAGTTTTAAGTAATGGTTGTAGGTACAAATAATAACAGATCAGGATTCTCGAGTTGTGGCTTGAGGGTCTTCAAAAACGGCCCAGTTTTTCTTTTAAAGCCAATATGAAAATATTTCTGGACAAATATTTCAAATGTGGTGGCTTCTACTGCCAACCGTCAACGTCATGTACAGCGAAAACTTGTTTACCTTCTTACTTGATTTTTTTTTACTTTTGCATTGGTAGTATACATTTCTTTGTTTAGCTTATTGGGATGTATATCGCCATCTCTGTAATATTCTCGCCGTATCAGTTATATACAGCGTGTTTAGGATGTATTCGAGATGCAACTTTTTCGTTAATGCGTTGCAGCAATTATAATGTAAAACCTATGTGTCATAAATTGCGAGTTTGTTATATGCACGTTATGTTTTGTTATGCATGCAATGCCCAGACCTCTTAATTAAGAGGTACATGATGCAATAATGCAATTATATTGAAATTAAGTTGATAGTTATCTGATATAATAACTGAATATTCTATAAAAAAGACTTGTCAATCCTTCAAAGTTATAATTTATAACTTTATTGAAACAGAATATTAGCCGCAGACAGTGGTTACATTTTAGTTGCATGTATTTTTAGATGAAATCTACGCTATAATTTCACATCATGTCTATTATCCAATGTTTCCATTGGGCGATTGTTAATTCCTGGAGCAGAGAAGGTAGCCGCACCCACAAAGCGAACATACTCTGACCAAGTCACCGGGGTTGCCACTATACAGTCGTGCTTTTTGCTTGGGTTGTGTGATTATTTGTTCGGATCCTGTCCCGCTTGAGGTATTTTATTTGCCTCCTGCCCGTTATATCTAGTGAGCGTTCCCCATAGACATATATGCATCTATGGTGTTCCCTTATCCGCCACCTGGGGACACAGAACCTACCTTACATATAATATTTTATCGTTAATAATAATAGCGAGCAAGCACTAATGTTAAATCTAGAAACGGTTTTAACACTAACTTCAGAACCAAATTTTAAGAACAACAATACGAAGGGTTCTTCTCTCACAACACGCAACATGTTTATTCAACCGATAAGAGACGGACAGAACCGACAAATACCGATTATTTGGTACTAATAATAACACGGTTCCGATTCTCGTTATCATAACTTCTTGAATTGCGGTTACGGTTCCGAGGGAAGTGTTCATAAATGCAATTGGTTCCGTTTCTTGTCGATTCCGGTTCCATCCCCTTGTTAGTAAGTTTCTAAAATGCTGTATGAACATACAAATAGAGATCATCGATTCATTCATTACAGATTCATGTATTAGTATAGTATCTAAGAAAAGTAAAAATTGGACTATTACTCATTTGTCTTGAAGGCCTAGATCTCTATCTTTTAGAATTTAAACTATTCAAAATAATTTTATGGCCGTATATGAAACGACAAATTTAAGGCTGGAAAACCCATAGCAACCATTGTCGCAATAATCGTTGCCAAGGATTATAAGCTACGCTCAAGCTAAGCCTCGCTTAAATTTTGTGGGTGCATACGGTCATAATACAGGCGGGGGGTGTGTATAATCATTTATGACCCTGTGTGTCATGTGTAAAATACTCCCCACAATCGTCACAAAGCTGTCTGAAACGCTCTGTGTATAAGAGGACATGTTGGTTTTGTAGAGACCTGCAAACATATCTTGTCATTTTTCAAATCAGTTGTTAAAAATAAAAATGGCAGCGGAAATTAAACCAGCAACACAATCAAACGATAGATTCTGTACGACAAAAAAGCCGGCACTGCTCGCAAAACTCGAAGGCTGTAACGATGAAGTAAACGCCGCCGTTTTAATTCCAGGAGAAGACGGCATTATTAGCGTATCCGACGACAAGTAAGATTCAAATCTGGGTTTGACATTACCCTTTTCCTACTTAAACTTTCACACAGGACCGTTCGAGTATGGTTGAAACGCGACTCCGGCCAATACTGGCCCAGTATATGTCAATATATGCCCAGCGGGGCGACGTCGATGTTTTACCAAGTCGAGACCAGGGAATTATTTGTGGGGCAAGAAAACGGGACGGTTTCCGAATTTTCGTTGGCCTCGGACTTTAATCGTATGATGCCCGTTCGAGAGTACTTAGCGCATCAGGCTCGGGTTACCGATGTATTGTACGCACTCAATTGCGAATGGGTTTTGAGTGTTAGTCGAGATAAGGTATTTTCGTATAATTGTACACAGACTGGTAGGACGATTGGAATTTTTACTGCTGAAGCTTGGTGCACCTCTTTACAGTATCCTTTTGGCATACGAAGGAGAGCGATGGTTTTGCAAATGTCCCCTTTAGGTTTTAGACAAATAGTGCAAAATTGTGTAATTAAAAATGATGCCTGCTCCCTTTAGTAATATGACAGTTGATCAAAAACTAGGTATTGGCTTTGGACTGAACCAGCTGCCCATCCCAACCTTTTATATTAATCAATTTTTTTCAAATCTTCCTCTTAAATCATTTGTTGCTTTCTTAGCCACTTAGACCTCCTTAACACAATAACAGATTCGATTCTCAGACGAAACACGCCTTCGTCGGTGATTACTCAGGTCAAATAACTATGTTGAAGCTAACTAACTCGGGAGCTACATTTGTAACCACACTTAAAGGGCACTCAGGATCTGTACGTACGTTAGCTTGGGACCCAGATAGGCAAATGTTATTCAGCGGCTCATTCGATCAGACTGTTATTGTGTGGGATATAGGAGGCCAACAGGGTAACGCCTATGAACTTCAGGGGCATCACAATAAGGTACTACTAGTCTTTATAAACGGAAGTCACATTGTCTCTTAAAGGTTTCCGCCCTATGTTACTTAAGTGGAAGCAAGCAGTTAGTCAGTGCCGGCGAAGATAGCGTTTTAGTATTTTGGGATATGAGTCAACATCGGCAGGAGACCCCCGAATGGGTTCAATCAAATTCGTGTCAATTATGTAATCGACCATTCTTTTGGAATTTGCGTGCCATGATGGATCAGAGGCAGTTGGGGCTGCGACAACACCATTGCCGTCACTGTGGGAAAGCTGTGTGTGATCGATGCTCGTTAGGAAGACTAACAATTCCAATTATGGGCTTTGAATTTGCGGTTCGAGTTTGCGAGCCGTGTCATATAGCGCTGAAAGACAACGAGTAAGTGAGTGAGTTTTTCATTCATTTGCTATAAATTATGTTCCAGACGTCCATCAATGGCGACCTTTCATGATGCGAAACATAGTGTTGTAGCAATGGAAATTGATGAAACTAGGAAGAGATTAATTACAGTTGGGCAGGATCGTCTCATTAAAGTGTGGGACATTTCCGCATTATGTTAGGTTTATATATTGATATAAAGTGATGTGATTAAACAATTCTGATTTGTATAGATTATGTTACATTTTAGGATACATTTTATTATTTAAACTTCTATTCCATACAAGTAGTTAATTTAATATTAATATTGTGAATACTTAATTTCCAGCATTTTTCAGAATTTTATCTAACACAATGCATACATATTGTTATTGCCTTTTTAATCGAACAAAAGGTTGTGTAAGCTACATGCTTCTATGTACATTATACCTACAGTTATTTTTGTTTTTTATGTAATTATGTAATATATTCAATGTAGCATTTGTTTAGAATTTGAAGTGTTTCCAAAGATTTATTTTAAGCTTCATTTCTTTTCTTCATTTTAATGCAAAAAGACTTTTGCACAATTTATATTTTTATCGTTTGTAAACCAAGTGCAACTATTAATTAGTTTGTTTACTTTAGTCGAATATTTATTTAATGGTTATGTAGACTTTCTGATTTTGTACAATTTTAAAGATTATGTAATTAAATATATAATTATATTTGTAAATAATGTAACATTTATATGCCACAATATATACTCGATTCTAATTTGAAGCATGTTGCTAAGAAGTTGTCTCAAACTTTGTTTCAATTTAAATAAATTTAGTATTTACAAAGATTGCGTGATAAAAAAATTTGAAAATGGATCAGAAACTTAGAGAAGGAGGGATAGAGGAGAGATAAAAGATGACCGTAAGTGAAGCAAATCTTAGCTCTGTTTGCCATCAATAACATGGCCGCCTACAGTCTTTTTGCAGGATTAAAGTAGCAACCGTAACATTTTCACAAAATATCTATAATAGCTACTTATTATAAGGGGATATTAGTGAAAGATGTTTTACAGATGGTTAGTTTCCCTTCATCGTCTTGTATAATACAAATTCTGAATTTTATTTAGACGTCAAAAATAGTAAGCTTGGGTTCTGCCGTTGCGGTCTTTTCCATAGAAATAGTATTGTCATATGTTCTGAACGTCATTTTATATCATGCTCCCTGTTCTACTTGACAGATTAAATGCACAATTATCTGTTTCACTTTATCTACCTTCAGGATTAAAGAGCCTACTCATTCAAACCTATTAAAATGTCAATTTAACATCTGTTATAAAAATAAAGTCAATTATAGTATGCTTACAATTACGTACAGCCGAAAGGAAAATGCAAACAAGAAGTAAAACAGTTTTGCGTGCCACCAAGCCATGCAAAAATTTGTTTCAACCCGCAGTATTGCATTTGATGGGGTGAATTACAGGTCCCCTCCTTCCATAGTCTAAGGGTCAGAAGGTAGCATCTAGGGTGATTATCATTTGTTTAGTATTTCCTCAGTATTCCGTTTTGCTACCCTATTCGACGAAACAGGGTTTTATATCAGATTGTGAGGACGACTCGCAGATTGATGGTATTTCACATCTGCTTATTTGGGGTGACAACAAAAGTTAGGGCAGACCTATCAGTTCGAACTGGACAATCCGTCTGAAAGCCGATCGCCGAATTGACTTGATGACGACCCCCCAGACGTTCAGGCGAATCTGCAATATTTTTCATAATCATCCATTTCCATGATGGCCTCTAGTGACGACGACGCGATAGCAGTTTTCGGTGAATGAATTTAAGTTGGTTCCAAAAAGATTGGCATCTACGCATGGATGAAGATACTTATGTGCAACTTTTGTCATTGGTAGCGCCTTTGATAGAAAGAAAAAATATTATAATATAATATAATACAACATTATGAAAAGCCGACTATGATAAATTCGCGAAAAATTCCTCCTGTTTTCTGTTTCGTGTGACATGATGTACGCGAGCTCACTACTTGTAGTAACCCTGTCATACACACGTTCCAACTTGCCTTTGATTACCAGGTCGACCGGATGAATGAACATACTTTTGATTATTCTCCGACTGCCTGAATAGATCGACCAGTGTATACACCGTCAGGTGACCAACTTTCAGGCGGACTGTTCAGTTCGAAGTGACAGGCTTGCCGGATCGTGTGTAGCCGGCTTTAGATTTTTTCCTGAAAAATGAAGGTTTTTTTGATATAATTTCGCCAATTTTTCAAGAATATTTACTTCTTGACTTTTTGAATGTATTTATATTAAGTATCTAAATTTTCCTTCCGGAATTCATCTAAGGGACTTCCTCAATTAAGAGTTTTGGAAAATAAACAGAAATATCGATGTAAAAAAAACGAAACTCGCGTGCCCCGAGTTCGGCGCGCGCACGCCCCTATTCGAACCCGGTGCCGAGGACTTCCGGCAACCTAAAACCTAAAAAAATAAAGGCAAATAAATAAATAATTCGAGTCGGTACCGTTGGTTTTCCGACTTCGTCTACTCCTCGTCAACAATTTTTATATTGGACTTTTTCGTCCGCAGAAAAAAGTCGATTACTGAATTTTACTACACCTAATTCTTTTGTCGACGCGGTGTCAAGGGTTGCGCCAACGTATGTCACCCTGCCCGATGACTTTTGCTACATGTATTTTCACACGAATGCACGCTTTTTTAGCGCATTTTTTAAAAATTAAAAAAAAGTGGTATTTCCCTTATACCCCAAGAACGGATTGTCAGTTAGAAAGATATGGAGAACCTTTGAAAATAAAACTAAACTGATAAGTCCATTAAGGGTTTTGGCACATGATGAATTGAATTAAAATATTTTCAATTTCCGCAAATACCGAAAGTAGCCATCAACTTTGTTATTTTAAATAGGGCCCCCTATTTTTTCTACATTTTTGGATTCTACGTGAAATTTGGAGTTGGTACAACGATACCCCATAGTTGACTCTTTGCATCAAGGGCTTCGTCGATATTCAAGCTTTTATGTCAAAAATGGAATTTGCAGGGGTAATTTTAAAAATTTGAGATATATTTGAGAGATATTGCAAAACAGTTTTCACTGCTTTATTAAGGAAAGATCAAATTTTCTTATGGCATGCGTAACCGTCTAAAAAAGTGAAACTTATATGTCACTTTTTCAAAGCTCCTCAACTTTTAATTTTTAAATATCCGGAACACCATTTTTTCAAATAGCACCCCCTCCCCCATTTGTTTCTTTACTGTTGTTTTCCTTTTTCCGAGACCTTTAATTTGATACAAAATGTCAAAGGCTGCTTCAAACGGTTTCCGAGATATTCCATGTTTTAGTTATTTCTCGTGAATAATGGCTCGTTTGGGTTACACTAATGAAGATTTTTTGAATTTAATATTAATACACGGTGAAGTAATCGAACAGCGGCCAAGACTTGCCGGTTTTTCGAAAGATACCCTGAGAAGGCACGACCCACAGAGGGTACAATTCGCAAATTATTACAAAAATTGCAGGAATAACGATATGTTTCAAACAAATACAAAAAAGAAAGCCTGTGGTAGACTCTGAAGAACAAGAAATAACTGTACTGGCTTATTTTGCTGCAAATCCAACTGCATCGCTTAATGATATTCAGCCTTAATTTTTTTATAAATTTATTACAAGAAGTAATTAAAACATGGAACATTTCGGAAACCGTTTGAAGCAGCCTTTAACATTTTTTATTAAATTAAAGGTCTCGGAAAAAGGAAAACAACAGTAAAGCAAAATTGGGGGTGCCATTTGAAAAAATGGGGTTACGGATATTTAAAAATTTAAAAGTTGAGAGCTTTGAAAAAGTGACGTAATCTCACTTTTTTAGACGGTTACGCATGCCATAAGAAAATTCGATCTTTCCTTAATAAAGCAGTGAAAACTGTTTTGCAATAATTATCTCTCACCGTTTTCGAATAATAAATTTTTAAAATTACCCCTGCAAATTCAATTTTATGACATAGAAACTTGAATATCGACGAAGCCCTTGGAGCAAAGGGTCAAGTATGGGGTATCGTTGTACTCCAAATTCGACGTAGAATCCGAAAATGTAGAAAAAATAGGGGGCCTCTATTTAAAATAACAAAGTTGATGGCTACTTCTGGTATTTGACTATTTTTTCCAATACCGACCGATTTAAATCCATTTTTCCATAAATGATTCACAAAAAAACAAAAATGAGATTAAAATTATCTGTTAATGCACAAAAATTAGGGATTAAATTCAATAAAACAATGTAGGTATTGGAAAAAAAAATTGAGCCAAAATGTAACTGATCTAATTTTCGTATTTTCAAATTCGCAAATCAACTTTTTGTGTTCTTTCTTTGTCAAAGACTATAATATAGAAATGACAAACTGGACAGCATTTGATGTATCCTATGAGGTTTATTTATTTTCCCCAAAGCAGAAAAATGAAGAAACTATTACATAGATGGAACGAGACCATGCTGTAGGTGGGGCTTAACCCCCTTCAGTTTACTTCCCGAATAATTGAATTATCCGTGACACTTCAAAAAACACGAAAAATCATTAAAAAAATACTGCCTGGCTTTAAAAATCTAAAATTCACTAGATTTAAAGGTTAAATTTGACGGATGAGGATAAGGCAGTTTTTTTAAGTTTGAAACTAAAATATGACGAATAAATGAATGTCATGTTATTTTCATGTTTACCAGGAAAATAACCGAATTCTATTAGCTCTCAAAGCATTGAGCTTCCGTCAACCTGACACCTGGATTCCAGTGCAACTCGAAGCGGATTCAATTCCGAGGCGTTTGTCTTGTTTAAGAAAAAAAGCAAAGATAGATATTAATTCGTTAATAAATTTATCTTTTGGGATTTTGTCATCTGAAGACACCCTCCACCCATGCACCTATAGATACAGTTGTAATACCTACATCCCTCGCTACAATTTTTTCCTTCTTTTCGAACGTTACCTCAACCACAGATATACGCAAAGTATATCTGTGCCTCAACAGAACAATGGTGGAAGATGGATTCTTCTTCTTTTCGTGTAGTGACAGAGTAAACAAAGTAACATTTATTTCCTAAAATAAAAGAAGCTATAAGCATTCTACCATACAGTACACTTATGAATTGGGTTCATTACTGAACCCGACGGACATTTAAAATCAGTTGCGAATTCCGCAAGGTTACCAAATGGTCCCAGTACTCTAAACTCATTTATGGAATGGGTGTCAGTAGCTAATAGCCACGTCAGTACTTCAGGCCGATAGACAGCGCACCAGTTGATAGCACCTGAAATCCAAAACAATTGAGATGGAGAGTAGCTTAACCCCGGCAACATAGGCTCAGGTTCATTTCTCTTTATCCATGTGGTATAAGCGAAGTACGCTTCCTTAATTCCGCCGTTGTCTGCGATATTTTCACCTTGAGTGTTAAACCCGTTCAGCTACAACCCTTGGTTTTATAATCATAACCAAAAGTGTACCTACTTACGGTCTGATTGACTTCAACGACGGTGTACTTGTTGTATTGGTCAATAATGCATTGGGTTTTTTCCAGAAATAGTTCTTGTGTCTTTTGATCCCACCAATCGGTGAAAATGCCATTTTTGTCGAACTGTTTACCGGTGTCATCGAAACCGTGCGTGATTTCGTGACCGATAACGGAACCGATGGCGGCAAAGTTCATGTAACGAGGCCGATCCTTATGAAAATAGGTACCCTGGAGTATACCCGCAGGAACCACTGGAAACATAAAATGAAACGGTGATTGGAAAAGTAGGTAGTGTTTTGTTTACTGATGCTGTTTTCCAAAGGGTTGTAAAACGCGTTAACCTGTGCCACGTTGCTGTGGTCAATCCAGGAGGTTTTATTTACTGCCTCACGTAAACCAGAGTTCGTAACTGATAAAGAGTGTAACTGAATGTTTAAATGGGACGAAAAATATTCATCGGGGTCCACTTTCAGCTGAAATTGAGTTGTAGAGCGAGGTCGAAAACGTATCTGTTACCGTTTCGTGATATTTCCCTAAGATCTCGTCGTCCAAAAGTTCGTCTGGGTAACCAATGTGACTTTCTAACAAAGCAGCTTTGTCAAGTGCACTTTTCCTAGTCTGCTCATCCATCCAATCCAAAGATAGTAATATATTATGGAAAGATTCCTTAATGTAAGTAACCATTTCGTGAGCCGCACTTTTTGCATCATTATCAAAGTACTTACGTACATATAACGCACTTGTAAGTATTGGTAACCTGCAACAATGAACCACACAAATTTTGAATAGGTATATATACCAAGTACAATAATGCTATTTTAAATAAACTACGGCAATTACCAAAAGGCCAATAACTGTTAATAATTTTAATAGACTACGTAACTACTATCGCAAAATAACAACTGATTCAGGGAGGAAAAGTGCGACCACTCTCAAAGGGGGACTACTCGCTGACTCAGGAGCTGATAGATATCTTGAATCGTCAAGGCGGCCGATTTTATCTGTTGTTTTATGTTTTTTTAAACTGTAGTTACGTAAAAGTTTTTTTTAATAAACTGTAACTCCTTTTAGGCTATCTGTGTATTTCTCGTGTAAAATCGCTATAGTTTTGTTGGTAGTTTTTCTTTCATAGTTCTTGATTTTCCCGCTAGAGGTCACTCTATATGTACCTTTCTGTATTTAATTCTATCTCTTCTTTAATCCTGGTTTGCGTACAAGCTGTACTGGTCCTTTTTCAGAGATGATTTTGCATTCATAGTGGTTACTTGTGAAAGAATTTAATACACCTTTACTTTACTTGACTACCTTGTCTACCTGAAAAGTGATTTTTATTATAGCATTTATTTTTCTCCCTGTTTCTGATATGTTGATTGCGGATTTATATTTTCCAATTAAATTACGCTGTGAGGTACGTACAGTTATGACTCAGCATTATTTTAACACATACAGTTTTGTCTTTTCTCCTTCATTGTTTTTCTTCATTATATTTGGTTATTAAATCTACCTAAGTCGTTATGTTCTAGACAAAGGCGGGTCCTGAACTAATGTAGTCTTATGAATGAATCACAATGGCTGACCGAAATAAATGACATTGATTAAGCCGAACGGCTGAGGCCGAAAGTTCCGAAGACACCACTGGTCCAAGGAATGAAATATTGGAAAAGTGACTTTGTGAAATGATTGGATTCATGCACAGCCACTTACACTTCACATTTGACAAAATTTTGACTAAATAGGAGTAGCAATCGTCAATCCTTCCGTGAAAATAGGATGCCAAACTTAAAAGTATGGTCGGTATGGAGCATGTGGAACGATGTGGGTTAAGGTAAAAGCTAAAAACGTCAACACCTTAAAGGCATAAATGAAGATCTTCTGTTAATGTTGGGAAACTTACTCTGAACTTACTTCTTCCACGCACTCCTTCCAACGAGATGGCCTCTCAGAAACGCCAAACAGTGTTCGATGGAAATTAAGCTGATGTTGAATCATACCTTCAGTTAAATAAGAAATCTGACTTTTAATAACCCTCCACATTGCATAATTTGCTTGAACCCTATCGGAAACTGCAAATAATTCAGACATTCCTCTTAGATTTATTTACCGTTTTGGAGTTCGCGAAAGCAAATCGATTAGCGATGAAATGTAGCGCGGTGATACAACATTTACCGCCTCACTGGAATTAACATGAACATGGGGGTGTAAAATGCTATTTAAGTACTCCAACCATTGAATTCCCGAAAATCTTTCTTGAATTTCCGCTATCGTCATTACATTATATAGCATCGTTATATTTCGCCTCTCTTCTTTAGAGGAAGATATCTGAAAAAGAAGATAATCGACGGTTTTCGTAGCGTACACATACTTTAGCCAACTCAATTTCAAAATCCAAAGATTCCTTTAATTCTCTTTCAGCTGCCTGCTTTTCACACCCCAATTCCACAGCGACATCGATCATATACTTAAAATATCCTTGCACAAATTGTGACTCATTCCCTTGCAATATAAAGTCTCTACTCAGGCCCAAAGAAGGTTGATCTAGCTGCAGTACAAATATTCATCTCTATTTTACAATGCGTCCAGTTACCTGAATGCCCCGAATAGAGTTGTTCTTTAAATCAGTTCCGATTGTCACTTCTACAAGATACCCCGAGTCAAACCCTATTCTGTTGAAGGCGAACATTAAATTTTCCCAATCGAACGAATCTGGAATCCACCGTGGCCCTTCTAATACCGGCCAACCCCCACAGCTGACCAAAACATCTTTCAGTACTTGCAAACCAAGCTCAGCGATTTTACCTGGAAATAGACGAATCGGTACTATGGAAAATTCGAAGAACCTTACCTTTGTTCATGCATGCTTTGTAATAGTCCTTCACCGTTTGTAGAACTTTTGCCTCATTTTTATCGTGAGATTCTAATACAACCCGCAACTGTTGCTGCACTTTATCATTCACAATTGAGAATGAATTCACTGCAAGTTTTTCGTCAGGAATAATGTTATTTTTTATGTAATTGCCACAAGCAAATTTATAAAAATTATCACAAGGATCTACACTGGTGTCTATGTACTCTAATACCAAATTGGAGGTGCTAACACAACTTTGTGTTACACATATTTCTTCATTTGAAGACGTATAGGCGACGTTTTCCTTGGTATGATCTAAAATAAATTATTTTAGAAATTCCTTTCAAAATTACATGTCTACTAAGTATGTACAAAAATAGGTGGTAAAAGAAAAAGCAGTGCACGTTAGGAAATAAATTCAATGCTTACAAATATGCTATGGTTTGTCCCAAAAGTAATGAGACTCATTTTTTCGCCACGCGACTGCGCACACCTGCGCGACCAGTTGGAAGTGGTGGGGGGATTGTAAGCTTTTCTCCTTTTCAGGAAGCTCAGTTTCCCACGAGCTCTCCGAGCGGTGGCCCGTGGGTTTTAGTGAACCTCCGTGGAGAGTGGTTAGGATGGAGATAACTATGAAGCTACGCTGTGCTATGCGATAAAATTTTGCGTCAAACGCCACAGGAACGCGCGGCAACGAGTTGCTTGAACTCTGCGAGGAGGACCCAATTTTCCTTGACAACGTCGTCACAGGAGATGAAATCATAGATCTTTGAATACGACCCGGAGACGATAATGCAGAGTGCGGAGTGCCATACGACCGAGTCATCAGATGAAAGTAAGAATGAGCAGATCCCGCATCAAATCCATGGTCATCGTGATCTTCGTTGCTAAGGGAATCGTGCGCCACGAGTTTGTACCACCTGGGCAGACCATGAATAAGCACTTCTACAAACCAGTTCTAAAAAGATTCACAGAGTCATCCGCATCCGCTCAGAGACCCAGTGGTCAAGGAGACTCCACCATGACAACGCGCCGAGTCACACAGCCTTTATTATCAACTGCTATATAACGCCCGATATAGCCCATGAAGACTTCTTCTTGTTTCCAAAGGCGAAAAGGGAGGTGAAGAGAAATCCGGAGATCCTAGACAGCATATCCATGACAACCATTGTCGGAATAATCCTTACCATAGATTTTAAGCTACACTTAAGCTAAGTTCAGTTTAAATTTGTCGGTGAAAACGGCCATAAGTTGTATTACATGTTTGATCAATAAATATATTTTTTTTGAATAAAAGCTCATTACTTTTGGGACAAACCCTGTACAAGGATCGGATATAATCGAAGTATGAACCAGTAACAGTATATTTGAAAAACGTCTAAATTTTTTAGAATTTTATATACAGTGTGTTCCAGGTAGATCGCACCATAGGGAAACGGTAATGTATTTTTTCGCGAAGGATCCACGAAGCCTTGGAAATTAGCGTTCAACGTACTACTAGTGGAGGACCGACAAGAAATCCAAATTCCAACTCTTTAGGGACAAATTATCCAAATAATTTGGATTGTTTTCGTCAAGATATCCAATTTTTATCGACAAATTATCCAAATCCAAATAAAGCCACAAAATATCCAACCAATTTGGAAACTCCGCGCCACCGACAAGATATCCAAATATCGAATTTTTTTTAGACAAGAAATCCAAATTTTTGGACAAAATATCCAAAAAGTTCGGAAATTTTTTGACAAGATATCCAAACTTTTTTAGACAAGAAATCCAAAGGTTTGGAAAGTTTTCAACAAGATATCCAATTTTCGAATAGATAAAGGTACGCCATTTTTTCGTGTATTTGATCATTACCTATACGTTTTTAACAGCAGTTGTTTTCAGCGTGAGAGCTTTGTGCTTGTCAAAGTGCTGAGCTTTAAAAGTACTTATTAATTATAATTTTAATCAGGCATGAACCTTGTGTGGTACGAAAAATTCCGAATCAGCATTTCAGTTTCAGTGTTAAACCCCGGCATAGCAATTAGCATTCAGTTTTTATACAGCGTTTAATAGTGTAGTGTACTTGTTCATTTTGCTGCTATCCTATAACTCGCATTTGTTACTAGGTAGGCACTAAGACGCTGTATGAAAACATACTAAAATGCTATGGCGTGCTTTAACACTTAAACTGAAATGTTTCGTACTGCACAAGGTTCATACGTGATTAAAGGGCTTGAATAAAATTTGGATTTCTTGTCTAAAAAAGTTGGGATATCTTGTCAAAAAATTTCCGAACTTTTTGGATATTTTGTCCAAAAAATTTGGATTTCTTGTCTAAAAAAAATTCGATATTTGGATATCTTGTCGCGCCACCGACAAGATATCCAAATCGGAGTTTCCAAATTGGTTGGATCTTTTGTCGCTTTATTTGGATTTGGATAATTTGTCGATAAAAATTGGATATCTTGACGAAAACAATCCAAATTATTTGGATAATTTGTCCCTAAAAAGTTGGAATTAGGATTTCTTGTCGGTCCCCTACTAGTGGTTAGCTCTTTCTAGGATCAGGCAAGCGCAACAACGTACGTTGAACGCTAACTACAAATACATACGTATCAAAGGCCTCGTGGATCCTTCCGCGAAAAAATACAATACTCTGTTTGCTTATGGTGCGTTCGGCCTGGGACACACGGTATGTGTAAAATATCATATGTACCGCTTTATAAGAATAGCGGGTTTAATTGCGACAACGGCTAATGATTCGTGGGTTTTGAAAAAGTATAAACGAATCGCAAGAATTCTGTCGGTTCCTTTTCGGTTTTTCTGCGGGACTATAGATTAGATAAAAATAGAAGTTCGTGATTGGATAAAAGGTGTGGGGGAAGCTATCGGAGCCGAAGACGAGCCTTCCTGTTTCGTTTGAGTCGTAAAGGGTTTTCTACGCGGCAACATAGATAGTGAAGTAAAAGGTAAAATGGCAGAGACACTAAGCAGTCGCAATAGCGTGTAGGTCGTCCACTAAAAGTTCAATTAGCAAAATAAAGTAAATACTCCTTTAGAAGAGCAAACATTAGTGAAAGCACAGCGGCGAATTAAGCCTTTAAACAAAGTTAATCGCGACCGCGCCGACTGAACTTCGAGGAAGTTAGGGGCATTTATTGTATTAATAAAATATTAGAAATTCAAGCCGGCCCGTACTAATTTTTTTGTGGGTGAACAAGTCGGAGTTCTAAATAAAAATTCCATTGAACAACGAAGAAGCAAAACAAACTCAGTTCATTTCCGTAAGCGCTATGTTTAACATACATTGGAAAATACGTGACATTGTATTCGGATCATCGCGTTTTAGAGAGAGCAGTATAGGAGTGGTTGTATTTCGCAACTCGTGATACTAAAAATAGAAAAGGCAATTTTTCGGACAAAATAAAATATTCTACGCGTGGATTTCGTGTTGAAACCGCGCATAAGTTTTGGAACTTTGCGCTCCGCAGAATTTACACTATTATAAACAAAGTCACACTTTGACATTAGGAAAGCTGAAGCCGTATAAATGCACAATAATTTGCAAACCCAGACGAAATAACGAACCCTTTCAATAAATTTTGGAGGCGTTGTTCGAGCAGTCAACTTTGACCAAAAAATTAACCCTCAATTACTTTTGAAAGCGTTGTTCGGACAGCCAACTCAGGCAAATGGATCGTTCTAAATAGACAAATTGCAACCAATTATCAAAAAAATGTTGTTTTGTTTTCCCCGAGGTTTTTCCTATCCACCACCGTCTAATAAAACAACCTTGTACACCACCTACATACGATTACGATCGTATGGGCGTTGCGCTTACTTAAACCAAAACACCAGATGAAGCGAGTTTGATACAGTTTCCTAACTGTTAGATGAAGCTACATAGCTCAGTAGGTTTGCTATAGGACTAATAAATTCAATAGTTCACCGTTCGAATCCGGCCCATTAAAAAAAGATTTAGAGGTTCGATATAAATACAACTACCGAAACATTATATTACACGCGCTTCGGCAGCGTGAGTTAGCTACAGGGCTTATAATCCAATGGGCGGTGGATCGAATCCGTGCCATTAAAAAAAATATGTTGGGGTACTCAGATCACGCGACGTTCAAGATGTTCTTCAATGGAATCCACAAGAAATTGAGGATTCAAAGAACTCGAGGATTCCAAGAAGTCTCCAAGAAGTCGAGGATTCCAAGATCGCGGATCCAAGATATGCAATGGGACGGGGCGTGCATGCGCAATGACCGCAGTGATCCAAAAACTACTAATTAGAATGTCCCACAAGAAATACATGGAGCATTGGCGATAATTGTGCCAGAACTCCTGTTGCGCCTATACTCAAATTCATCTACATATTTTGAACAATTCTCCAACAGTCAACTTCATATACCAGCATTACAAACTTTGACCTAGGGGAATCGTGAATTCAGACAATTTCTATGAGAATGGCGGTAACTTTAGGAGAACACTAGTTTCATTAAAAAAAAGTGCGGTTTTGTCGATATTGTAAGAATGCGACTGTTAATTTATTGTGTATCTGTTCTAACTATCTATTCAGCGAAAAAAGACACACGTTATAATAACAAAGTTAGCAATAGATAAGTTTGAAGACCCTGTATTTTTTTGATTTTGACGCAAAAAGTTCGATGGTTAATGAAAAAGTTTAAGCCAACAACGAAATGAGTCATAAAGGTTTATAAGCTCACTTGTGGTGCAGTTTTGAACTGTAAACCTTTGGTTTGGATACAGATTTTGGCAGATAAATTGTGTAAATTTAGTATGAGTGGTAAGTATATAGAAATAATTAGACACTAAACATAATAATGACGTGATTAGGTTGGATGGTTTGGCAGAAATATCAACCATTCAATCTTTTGTGGAAAACGCAATGATGACATCATGGTTGGAATTAATTGCTTCCTCTATTTAGTAGGTACATAATAAATGAGTTGTTTTATTCGTCAAAAATTCATTTCCGGATTGATTAAACCAAAAACCAGAAAACCAGTTCATTTAGGTTTTGGTCTACGCACTTAGAATGATTTGAGTATTGTTAAATAAGACGTTCCGGTGCTATGTCATTTTTATATTTTTATTTCTTGCTTTATAGATGTGCTTGAGAAGAGAATATAAATTTGGGATAGTTACATACCTTGTTGCATGGCAATAACAATAATTAGCACCAAAATGATGAGAATAAGACATGGCAGTAACGTCAAAATCCATTTTTCAAGACCCGTCCTTTGTTTCCAGCAGGAATCGCCCCTGCATAACCGGAATAAGTTTTTATTAATTATTAAAGTGGCGATTACCGTTTAAATTGCGCTTCCATGATTGGCAAACAACAAATTATAATAATACGCGCACCTTTTCAACCTTTACGAGGTACCATCACTACTCACTAAAATAACGTGTTTTATCGTCAATTATACAATTTTTAGTTGAATAAATTAATTTAGTAGGACGTTGAGCAATATGCGTATTTTGTAAGATAAATTGTATAGGTACCGCTTTCAGACGGCTGCCAAGAGATGTAGATATAATTACTAAATGTGTGATGATAAAGTACAATGCTGTTAAATAATGTGTGGGAATCGAGGAATTTAGTAAATACAGACATTTATTTATATGACTCTCAATTTTTAATGGGTACCTCAAACCTTAACAGGGGCGCACGTAAATATAGCATTTAATCATACACGTGACTTGGCATTTTCATCGAGTTTTAAAGTACATCATTATTGAAAAATTGAGCTTATGAATTTCGGGATGTTTTTCTCTTAAAATTAACATTTATAATTCCGGCGCGCCATGGTCAACTACCTATACGATTATAGATCTACCGCATATTGTGGTGTTAATTACATGTTCCATAAGAATAATTATATTACCGGAAACGAAGAAATCAATTTTACAATGTATGAATAAATTTTAAATTGGATTTTTGAAGGAGAATGAGTTTTTTTTTCATTTTAAGCATTAGGATCTCGAAAACCGTAAGACAGAGATTCGGTTAAATGAGAAAGAGTTGTCGTTTTAAGAGCTTATTTAAGATATGCTTTGTTTTTTTTTAAAAATCCACAGTTTACTAGATATGAGCGAAAAACAGATTTAGTGACTTTTCATTTAGCTGTTGTGGAATCGTTAGTATTAGAAATACAGAAATATGCAAAGAACAAAAATTGTAGATTTTTTTCGATTAATAAGGTAAATTTATTAATATTTATACTTCTTTTATAATTTTCGAGTTTTAACTTACATTTTTTTAAATGGTAATTATAGTTGGCTGTGACATTTTTAAAAAGTGCATTTTTTTCTGTTACAATGATATAAGGTTCATTGTACTTACTTTGACAAATAAACATGATACAGAACTGTTTGTATTATTAAGAGTAGTAAAAACAGATTTTGCCATGGGAAACATTTTTGTTCTCTTTTAATTATTACTGTCTATTATAATATTCAACTTGCAGTTAGTTGTGCGGCGGGGCACCGTTGTGTTGAAACCAACGTAAATTACGTCGTGTTTCCAAATCTAACCCATCCTACATATCTTGAAATTCATTTGGTAGAAAATGAATTGACCTGTCCAATTTTCGTCGTAAATGAAAGCTACCTATCTCACTAGATATTGTTTTCCATGGCCAACTCTGTTTACTTACCTCTCAATAATACGAAAATTACTGTAGGGAGTTTATTTATTAAAGTACATTTATCAAGCCTTATATCGTTATAAAGAGAAAAATTTGTCCTTTTTAAAAATGTCAAAGCCAACTATGACTATCATTTAAAAAAATTAAAGTTTGTATTATAACTCAAAAATTGTAAGATCTAAAAATAAATTAGTAGGTTCATCATGTTAAGCATTAAAATGTCTAAAATTGTTATTCGTGTCATTTTGTTGCATTTCTGTAATAATAACGATTCTACAACAGTTAAATGAAAAATCACTCAATCTGTTTTTCGCTCATATCTAGTGAACTGTGGATTTAAAAAAAAAAAAAAAGCATATCTTAAATAAGCTTTTAAAACGACAACTGTTTCCTCATTTAACCGAATCCGTATGTCTTATGGTATTCGAGATCCCAATGCTGAAAATGAAAAAAACTCACCCTGTATATATTAAACATATTAGCACAAGGTGTAAACTATATATTATAATACCGGCTGGTCAATTATTTTCCTGAGAAATAACTCTTGTTGATGTGCTGCATCGGGAAGTTAAACGGTTCACTGAAACGAGATAAGGAATCAAATACAATTTTCTTGTTGTTTAGATGCGTTTCTGGATTGTGTAACAGTTGGTGGATTTAGGCTTAGAAAGATTTGGTTTTGAATTTGCAAATTTGTCAGTATAGGAAATTTTATACGTGTAACGCTTGATAGTAGACAATAGAACTAAAATGCGAAAGAATGAAGCACTTTTAGATCAGCAACCAATGTACAAGCAGGTAACAGTCAAAACAACAACAAATTTGTTGTTTGTATGGGCGATAATAAGATTCTAATGTAAACGGCAACTGCTAAAAAGTTTAAAAACGATTAATTAGTACTTTTTTTAGCTGTTAAAACCCTAGGTATACAAAGGGAAAATTATATTTCATATTGCGGTACATTGGTAAATTATTCTAGTGAATAAAGAATTTCTATTACATTTCGAGAAACCGGAAACCTAGTTTGTTCTTGATTTGATTCAATGAATAGTCAAATGTACCGGGCGAGATAAAGGCTTCAACTGTATTGCACAAGGCGTTCCACCTCCAATTTTTTGAATTGCCGCTAGTTTTTAAAAGGAGAAAATCGACTGGAGCAATGTGTAAAATAGGTGATCATTGTGGGGAGTTGTAGGCAATTTCAATGGTACACCAAATTGGTGTCGACTTCCGAGGGGAGTAAACTGCTTATTCGGATTAAAGATCCTGTGAGCTAGTTTGGTGCATTAATTTTTTGATTTCATGAACATTGACATATTTCAAGTTGCGCAAGTGGTGTTTTTCGTGCTGACAGCATCTCCCAATGTTGTTTTTGAGAAAGGGAAACCGTCAGGCGTTTGTCACGTAACCCATTAATTTGCGATCAAGGAAACACTATTTTCTTGTATAAACAATATTTTTCCACTAGGCCTACGGCATAGTGTGCGATAGAGATCATTACTCAAATAAATGATCAAGTGACATGGAGAACTAGAAACCCAAAACGTGTTGGTAGTAAAATAAAATATATGCGACCTCTTCGTACATTTTAATCACTTCCACAGAACACATTTATCTACGGGGTTCATTTTGCTTCCAATGGGACAATTGAAGTCCTCAGCAAAATAACCTGTATTCCCAAAAGGAATGTTTACTCGAAATTTTTTCGGTGAATGTATGTCATCCTCGATTTGCAACCTGATAAATTGCAAAGATTCCTTTGCGCACCACATGTTAGCATTGGAAATCCAGAACAATTGCAGATGTGTATAATTGAGCCCTGGAAGGACTGGTTCGTTTCCATTCCGTTTAACCCATCTAATGTACGCCAAGTAAGCTTCTCTTATACCACCATTGTCGGCTATATTTTCGCCCTGTGCTTTGATGCCATCTAACTAGAACAATAGGGGGTAACACAAGTTATTTGTTTGTATTTGCCTTACATTTAATCCAAGTTCTGCTATGGTCTGATTTCCATATTGATCCACCATGCATTGGGCTTTGTTAAGAAATGTTTTTGTTGTTGACGGTGCCCACCAATTATACCATTCACCATGCTTATTATACTTTCGACCATGATCGTCAAAACCGTGAGTAATTTCGTGACCAATTACAAAACCAATTGTGCCATAGTTCATATACCGCGGTCTATCGTTACCGAAGAATGTGCCTTGCAACAACCCGGCAGGGAGTTCTGTAGAATGCATTGATAACTAAGTTAAGGAGAGAAAGTCGTACCAATACTGTTTTCGGTAGTATGATAATACGCTTGAACCGTGGAAGTCTTTCCGCGAGTTGTCCATTCGGGCGGATTTGGTGCCTGTAGCATCTTGAACTCGTTCTCGTATTTAAACAAGTTAATTTTCGACAACATTTCCAGATAACTGTTCGATGTAAAATCGAGCTAAACGGAATTTAAGTAATGCGAAGAAGAAGTTAGCGTACTCACCCCTTTGTAAAGCCATTCCAGTTTTTTATCTGACATCAGTTCCTCCGGGTATGCAATGTGGAATGACATAGCAGCGGCTTTTTCTAACGCACGTTTCTTGGTAATCTTGTCGATCCAATCAGCTTTCTTAAGTATATGAACAAATTCGTTCTTTATATCAGATACGATTTCTATTGCTTTTTTCTTGGTGGCAACGTCAAAATGTGTCCGGACGTACAACGCATCCGCAGCAATAGGCATACTGTAACATATTAAAACCAACATTAAACGTGATTGCAGAAAAGAGCCGAAACTCCACCAAATCAAATTGATGGGACGACTCACCTATCTGAAGCCACAGTGACACATTCTCTCCAACGCGACTCTCCCTTGGTAGGTCTACTGCCATTTGTGACAAATCGCGCTTGTCGTTGGCGTAATTCTTGTGTGAGATATGGAATTGATGCATTAACAACTCGCCACATAAGATAATTTGCTTGTACCCTACAACGAAGTTATTAAATGTTGCTACAACTAGTAAGTGGTACCTCTTGGGCGTATTAATAAGTAATTTCTCCAGCTTGGAAATGTATCTAGTAGGACCACGAACCCTTACTACGTCAGTACGTTTAATTTTATAATCTGGAATGGCTAAAACGGAGTTGAAGTATGTTAACCAAGGAATACTGGGAAACTCGTATTCAAGTTCAAACACATACTTGTGATGGTACCATGCCAAGGAATTTGGAAGCGAGATCTAAACACACGACTGATAGAAACCAAATTTATAGTACCTACTCGACCTTACATTTCTTAGCTTCTCTATAAATTTAAACGTGTCGTATAACTCCTCTCGGATTACCTCTTTTTTAGCGCCAAAGATCACCGCGATATGTACCATATAATCAAAGATGCCTTGGTCACTGCTTATAAACGGATCTCCTTGATCTATCTGCAAAACACTACTGAACTAGTAATCAACAGGACATTACCTTACATTGAGCATCTTGTATGAAGCATCGTACACATCTGGTTTAACACTCAAACGAATGAAGTAATGAGGACTGTACCCAGACTTTCGCAACCTAGCAACCGACTTTATCCAATCAAAGCTTTCCCGATTCCATTTTCGCCCTTCCAACACTGGCCACCCGCCCAATTCGTGCAAAATTGATTTCATGGTTTTCAAGTTGTCTAATTCGATCTCAGTTTCATTCATGCAAGCTTGGTAGAGCCTCTTCAGTAAAGCGAAAGGTTTCGGTTCTGTTGGAGTTTGCGGCGCTTCCATCATTTTACGTAACTGATGTTGAAGCAAATCTTTCGCAACGGTAAACGACGTAATCGAAGATTGGTCGCGTGAAAGGTTTGTCGTCTTGAGAAAATTACCGCACGCGAATTGGTAAAAGTCTTCACATGGATCAGTGCTTGGATCCATGTTTTTCAACACGCTTGAAGCTGCACGAATACAACCCGATGTTAAACATACATTTTGATTGGCGATTGAACCCGGATGGTTATCCAGTAAAGCTTCAGTGTGGCTAACTGCTACAATAATTGTATAATCAATTTCTTCTAACTCTAGCATACTTACTCGTAGATTTCGAAAGAGTACTGTTATATAATACAAAGCCCAGTATGATTGTCAAAAAAAGTACAATAGAAAGTACTGTTAGGTTCTTCTGTATATGTGTCAGACTTTTCCATGTTGAAAATCTAAAGGTAAAGCGAATTATGAGTTATTTGTTGGCTAGCACACTTGATAATCTTATTTTCATACTAAAGTGACAATCTGAGGAAACCATGGCCAAATGTGTGTATCTGGATCGAACGGCTAGGCTAGAATCTCATGTTTTTCTCCGGTCGTAGATAAGAAGCTTTCTCATCGCTCCATAGTTAATTAAATTACAAGATAAAGACGTGTTGTAGCCGTTTAGAATACATAGGTGTAGCCTTATTTTGTTAAAAAAGGAGAGGCGGAAGTTGAGGAAAGGGGAAGAGTTGTTGAGAAGATACGGACATTAAACGAGGATTTTACGTATGTTGGCTGTTGCTTCTAGTCTTTTGTTGGGCAACCCTTTTGATTGGTGGGCGTTATTTGTGCGACACAGTCCGTTTGGCCAGTTACGTTTGAAAAGAAAGTTTAATGTAGAAGAAGGCTGCTGAATTCTTCAAATTAACAACATTTACGTCAATATCGAGATTTTAGTCGTGGCAGATACCTTAGAAGAATTATAATTATTTAGGTTTTATTAGTACCCTAGTTTAATTGGGCTAGATGGACAAGTGCATAGAATTCCTCTTTATACGCCACACGGGTCCGTCATTTTTGGTGTTTAAATATTGTACAATGTGATCAAAATGCCGAAAGCAGTGTATCTTGATCGCGATGATGGAACGCATGATTACTACTCAATAAAAAACATAAACCCTTAAGGTCTCTACCCACTACAACGTACCGTTATTGGAATGTGCCAGACAAAGAATATCGTTTGTATGGAATAGTATGAGACTATGCCCTAATTTATTCCTCCCATATCTGCAAATGCAGTACGCATTGTAAAATGTGCCCAACGACGAGCTTAGTTGATTATTATCTGGGAAACTAATGAAAATATACACTGTTGTTGTACAATTAAACAGTTATAATTATGTTTTAAAGAAAACAAAAAAAATTCCGACTACTTCTGAAGATATGCCAGAAAAACCGAAATTTTCCGATTTGATTTTTATTTTTTCTGATGCTATTTGAAGAGATACAAAAAAATAGAAAAATATAACATTCTCATTGCCACTTTTTGAGATCTACAATACAACGTTTCATTTCGAAGAAATCATCAACTTTATTTTTTTATATGGTCCATAAAAAAAATAAAGTTGATAATTTCTCCGAAACGAAACATTGTATTAAAAAATCTCTCAACGGGGCCTTGTCGAGCGCAAAAAGTTGCAATGAGAAAGTGCTTTCTATTTTTTTGTATCTCTTTAAATAGCTCCAGAAAAAAATAAAAACCAAATCGACAAATTTCGGTTTTTCTGGCACATCTTCGGAAGTAATCGGAATTGTTTAATTTCGAAACTTGGCCTTAATTTGACCATGATGGATATCCTTATCTTGGACACAGTGTATACTGTCCAAGATCCAATTGTATTGCATGGGTAACTATGTTATTATGAAAGATAGAGATTGGGTTATATACAGGGTGTTCATTTGAAAACTTCCCCCCCTCCCCCGGATTTATCGAAAACCACTGATTAAAGGAAAAAACGCCGAGACACGTCAAAAGATTCACCTCCTTTCACCCTCTGCCGCCAAGGTCATTCCATTCAAAACTTTAAATGACAAGTGGTATCGAGTAATAGCTTGTTTGAAAGGTTTTATCCGACTTTATGGTTCAGTGGTAGAGCATTGGACTATAAATCCGGAGGTCGGGTGTTCGAACCTGGGTTGAGGTGAATTTGTCATCTGTGGCAGAGATGAGAATTACCTTAGACCACTTTCGACCATTCTGTAGACTACTCCGAATAAGGTTTTCCTGCAGTTTTCCTAATTCGTAAGGTAAATAAATAAATAAATTTAATTTAACCCGAAAGTTTAAATGAATGGATGAAAGCTGGCAGCTGCCATGATATCCCACAACATGTTTTCGAAAATGTCCGTCACGTATTTGAACATCGCCTATATCACTGTTTGGCCCATAACCGGCAACATTTTGAGCACTTGTTGAAATAAAAAGTGATATTTTCTTTGTTTTTGTTTGTCCCATAATGCAACCATCGATTCCAGAAAATGGTATAATTAAGATAACGAAATTCTTTTTGATTTGTATTCAAAACATCTATCGGATCTCTTTAAGAAAGTGCATTAAATTTTATTGAACATAATCAAAAAAAATCTTAAATGAATCGGTCTTTGTACATTGACTGAATACTCGTCGTATACCTAAAAAACCTAAATAAGAAAATGTAAGAGAAAGTACAACTTTGATCGATGGTTTATTTTGTTAATATACTAAATCATTTCAGATTAAAGCTGTCTGCCGTTAATCGGCTCAAACGAGAGTACCAAGATTGTAATTTGCAGGTTTTAAAGAAAATATTCGGCACGAGATGGCTAGAATACCTCAGCAAATGTTACGGGTAACAGATGTACTTGAAAATTTTTTCTAAAGAAAAAACTGTCCATTTTAGAAAAATTTTGCCCGTTGTTTGTATGCTCTTTCCATTGATGAATAGTAAAGATATGGTTTCCATTTGAAACATTTTTCACCCAAAAACCGATTGCCAAATTTGAACGCTTATTCGTATTATTTTCGAATCAAATTTGAAAATCAGACCAATAAAATAACATTTGCTAGCGTGGACTTTAAAGTAGTTAGAGCGCGTTTGGCTGAAGTCAAGTGATATACTCGGCCTACCTATTACTTACGGTAAACGTACCCAAAAAAATGTTGTTATGAAGGAAACATAATTAGAAATACGGTATGAGTGGTATTTTGTACCTCAGCACAATGCAAACGTCTTACATGAATTTTAAAAAGGTATATACAGTAGTCAACTTGACTAGTCTCCCTACTTTTCGACCCTGTTTCAAACCTTTGCACACTAAATGTTGACGACACACCGCGACTAAATATTCACAGTGTAAGCGGTACATCCTAAACGAATATATTTATTTTTAATCAAAACGTATGCGAGACGTATGTAAAAGCCGGGAAACTAAACAATTTGGCGTTTTACGTGAAGTCGGTGTAGTGGATTTGGTTTTTCGATGTTGGCGCCAGAGATCCCCAGCCGCTATCTTGATCTCGATCCGATCAGTGTGTCAACAAGACGTGTGCAGGCCTTTATAAATATCGCTGGTTTTGATGTTCTTTCTGAAAGACACCATGCCTTTTGTGAAGAAAAGTGCTCAGCAGAAGAAGGAAAAGATTGTCCTAGCTCAGCTATATACTAGACCTAGTGGAAAAGTCATCAGATTTAAACGCGTGCTGCATAGCGTGCCGCCGCGTCAGATCAGACGCCGCTCGGCGGTAAATATCTTCCTTATTTCATCATGAACATGTACTTTTCCGTGCATATTTAGATTCGTCACAAAATTTCGCTTCTAATGAGACCCATCTCATTTAAGTCTTGATACAAAAACCTTCGCTAGCTCAGAAAAACTGAGTATGTCCATAAGAGCCCATGTTAAAATACCCTGTTTTTACTGTCAAATCTCTCAGAAACGGCACATAGGAACACTTTTTTCTTTTGACCATTAGAAAGTGCGTCTCTTAGAGAATAAGTGACCAAATTTTCACCAACTTCTTGTTACTTTTACCTAGGCGCTCTAACTACTTTAAGCTGTCCATTCGTAAAAAAATCATTTTGCAAAGTTTTCAGACAATAGTGATATCGCTAATTTATTGAACCTCTGAAACAGTGGAAAAATGTGTAAATTTGAATTTGAAACAAGAAAAGTTTCGGTATCGTTCTGATACAACCGGAAAAGCGGTAATCTTAAAAATATTTTTGAACTATTCCTTTTCATCGTTTCTGAGATATGGTCCACACAACCCTGTATATTTGCCTATGATCTTTCCTCCTTTGGAAGGTTGATTGCTGTGTTATTTCCTATTCTTTACTATACACGTAAATTACCACCTTTTAGGCCTAATTTGACAATAATTAGAAATTTTTCACTTACTTTGTTTAGCGATATCATCATCATTCTTCAATTGCACGAAATAAAGTACAATGCTCCCATAGCTGCAGCTCTTTATTCGACACACTCACTTAAACGACTGATTCATATCACAAAATTTTAAAAGATAATATCTAATTCTACATGAATCAGACCTGTATAATGTACATCACATAATACCTGTTCTTAGATAACAAAATTGAATTAGAATGCTAGTGCAATAAGTGCACATATTTTGATAATTAAGCACTAACTGTGAGGAATGTAGCATTTTTTCAAACCTTCCAGAAAATAAAATTTGGGGTAAGCGGGCATATGCAAACGAAAAATAAAGTCAGTATTCGCCGTCCCAGAAGCCACAAAAAATAAATAAGTGAAAAAGTGTATATCAGGTACCTTGGCTCCTGAGCCTTGGCTGCTCCTAGGCTTAAAAATAATAGGTTTCTTTGTTTTTGTTAATGTAAAAGAGAGGAGGGAATGGAGTGAGTAATCCCATTTGTAAAACCGCAGATTTGCTCCGGAAAACTCGACTCGATAAAATAAAACCTGCCCCTAAGCATTCAAGCCCCGAAAATTCGGTCCGCGAGAATTTGATCTTCGCTGGAATACTTTCTCGTAGGTAAATTTTTCTGAGGAGTAAAAGTTTAGTAAAGTGAAACTAGAAAATTTGCACCCAAGAAAGCTCGCCTCGGAAAATTTGCTTCGGAAAATTAGTTTTGGGCCCGTGGTATTTTCCAAAATGCTCCATTGCAAAAGCTTACTCTATGGAAATTTGTACCGAAGAGAAAGTATGTTCTATGTATTGTTCTATGTTTAAATTAAAATCTTGTTTTTGAAACAGTTCTTGAGGTGTGCATACAACACCACTCACCGACCTTCAGATGTGTGATAAGCAATCGGAAGCGAATTTTATGTTAATTCTATCACAGAAGCAGAAGAGAGTTTTAGGATTTGAGTACATACAATTAGCTCCAAAGATAAAATTTCCTATACTAATTTATTGAGATTGTTTTAACGCACATTTTCCTTTAGAAGTTCCTGGGTAGCTAATACCTTACTGGGGGCAAATTTTCTATGGGAGAAAAAGGGACAAGTCATGGAAAAACCTAAAAATAAGTCAACCCATTCAAAACTATATACAAATTGATTTATTGAGGTAGAAGAAACGATATACCAAGCTACATAATTATTTTTTTATAGTACAAGAGGCCCATGTGGAATTGCGTTGATGGCCGCTGTGGCGCTGCGGTATTATAAGAGTCCCTGGTTCAAATCCGGGTTTGGGCATGAATATTTGCAAATGTATAGTCGTTTGGGTTGGTAGAGCAGCCCTTGGCCGAAACCCCGTCCACTTAAAAATAAAGACCAGAAATATGAGTAAATACAACGCAATTAGTGAAGCATTGATTTTATTGTCCATGTGAAACTGTTTGTAGAATTATTTCAAAATGAAAGGATTTTGGAAATGTACAAACTTTGGTACAAAGATTCTTTTAGAAAAAAAAAAAAGTTTATTACGACCCTCTAACATGCCACCCCGCAATTAACGACGTGGTTAGTTGGTTCAACTATGACTACACTTACGAATAGCGTGAACCCAATAGCTGTTCTTGTGGAAAATAGGGGCGAAAATATTGTAAGCTTTACAAGAGTACGAGTTGTAAAATCCATATTCCATAGAATTATTGAAAAGATGATCACACATTAATATGTTCTAAATCTAAACCAAAGAAAAAACACGTTTTAAAGGCTATTAAACACATACCAAAGGGTAACCATACTCTTTGCACATATACGTATGTACAATCACAGGCAAAATTAATGATCTCCCGGCTTCTCAACAATTTATATCTGAACTGAATTAGAACGAGAACACTAGATTTAGTTAGCGAAATTACTCACTTGGGTGCTACTTGTTCAATTTCCTGGGCCATTACAAACCACCAAAGCCCGATGTACTGTATGATTATAAAAATAAGAGAAGACAATCGTACTGTGCTTACATTAATAATAAAAAGAGCTAGGTAAGTGATTCAATAAAATGCTATTAGGTATACATAGCTCAACTCCCCACTCAATCACTACGAGTTGCTATGGTAACGTTGTCCGTTTTCTTCTATTGTTTAAACTGTCCTCCATTTTCATTAATACATTTTTAATAAGGCGTGAACCTAAGTACCTATCCACAAAACAGTTATAAATCTCGAGTTGTTCTCGGTGTGCCATTTTTCGAGTTCAGAAAGAAAACGCTGTTACAGGAATTTTCTACCCATAAAGATAACAAAACAATCGTAATTAAAAATCATGGGGCTCTTATCAATAGTTACGTTTATTAACTTAAAAATAGTAAATCTAGGTATTATTACACAGTTAAAGATCAGCGACCGTATCCTTAGATTGATTCTACCACTTCTTTGATTACGGGGACATCACGGCACATTCGATGACCTACTTTTTTGTACTTTTACTTGCCAACTAGCTCAGTAAAAATTATTTACAAATAGGACAGAATTCAATCGATGCCATTCTCACTGATATCCAAAATTTCAAAATTTGGAAAAAACTAACTCAAAATTTTGTACTCCAATATGTTTCGGAAGGTGTATGCAACTTCCATATAGACTTCTCTTTGAAATCTAAAACTTTCTTACTCCCTCCAAAAAGCTCATTAAAAGTGTATTACATTTATTATGCCTAAACAATGAGATAAATGAACAAATCCTTACAACCTCTAAAGTGAACAACAAAAAGTACACCTTACTGACAATATTCCTGCAAATCAAATATAACTGTCGCCTCGAAAGATTGACGGTCACAGCACACCTTGTGTCGATTTACAATCTTTGTTTTTATTAACATGTTAGCGACTTCTGGAATAGGAGCGTGCTAATGTTGAACAAAAAATCTTTTCGTTCAACATTGACACGATACTATCCCTGAAGTCTCTAGCACCTTACGAAAAACAGAGATTGTAGATCGGGATCAAGTATTCTGTGACCGGCAATCTTTCCTGGCGAGAGTTATATTAAATCTATCTTAGAAATTCATAGAAACAAATGAAATGACACAATCAAATTTAAAATTACGTTCGTTAATAGTTCGAATATAATAATTATTCGAAACCAAACGGAAAAGTCAATATTGACAGCGATTCCAGCAGGATGGAAATCTATCTTCTGCTATCAGGTTACCGTAGCACATCAACCACTTGAAAGCTGGGTTCAATGTATCTTACCAGATCCACAATTCATGTAGTACCTAAGTCGGGAAATTGCGATTTTGCATGCACCTCAAAATAGTTTTGATCTTCGTATCGAATATACCATCTCTTTCACAACAAGATGTGGGCTGATCAAAAAACACTGGCTAAAAAGACAAACGCGAGCTTCGGAAAACTTTCCTTTCTTTTTTATGATCAAATGGACGCAATTTTGCTTCCCGCTACACTTACTTACTAGCTTTTACGTTGAGACTATACGCTTTAATTCCCCAAAAACTAACAGAGGACCACCAGTGGCATCGAAATTGCTAATAGTAAAATACAGAATACCGAAATTATCATCGTCAATGGACCTTGTGTTGCATTACTTTATTAAATGTTATATGCCTACTAAATTAAACAAAAAAGACATCATTTCCAAACCATACATTTATCGACTGGGTTCATTTTACTTCCTTCTGGACAATTGAAATCATCAGCAAAATAATCCGTATTGGCTAGTGGGAAGTTAACTCTAACATTGCCAGGTGAATGCGGGTCTTTGTGAAAAAGGTACTCGGCGTGCTCCACGCGACCTTTTGAACACCCTTGAGAAGTAGCAGCAGAAATCCAAAATAACTGACTATCGGTATAATTTAAGATTGGTAGTCTTTGCTCTTCTCCATTTCGTTTAACCCATCTCTTATACGCTAAGTAAGCCACCCTGAAACCACCGTTATCGGCTATATTTTCCGCCAACGTTTGAACACCGTTCAACTGAAAATTTTGGATTAGTGACAAATTTAGACAAAAAAGTAACAATTTAGTTAGTGTTTGTTGTAGATTTTTTCACAAAAGTCACAAATTCAACACTTACATTTACTTTGAGTTCGGGGATGGTGTACTTCTCATATTGATTAACGAGGCATGTTTTCTTCAGCTCCAATGCCTCCATTGCTGATGATGACCACGAATACGAACGTTTTCCGTCTTTATCATACTTCACACCTTTACTATCAAACGCGTGAATAATTTCATGACCAATAATAGTGCCAATGCCGCCATAATTCATAAACTGCGGCCTATCAATGCTGAAGTAAGCTCCTTGCAATATTCCGGCAGGAATTTCTGCTTTAGATCAGCTATCAATCTAACCACAAATATTACTCACCAGACAAACTTACGTATACTGTTTTCTTTAACTCTATAAAATGCGTTGACCACTGCCGAATCTGCGTGAGTGGTCCAGTCGGTTTTGTTTATTGGGAGCCTTAAACTTTTGGCCGAGCATTCACGTCCAAATAATTTCAGACGAAACCGCATATCCAGGTAATTTTCCGACGTAAAATTAAGCTAACATTGAATGTAAGGTTACGAGAATATCGTCGTTTGCTTACCCCTTCGTAATATGCTTCTAAATTTTTATTCAGCAGTATCTCATCGGGATATGCAACATGTGACACCATAGCTAAGGTTTTCTCTAGGGCGAGGTTTTTGGTTGTGTTATCTAACCAATCGACCCGTTTCAAGATATTAACAAATTCGCCTTTAATGTCAGAAACCATTTCCATAGCTTGTCGTTTTGTCTCTAATCGAAAATATCTTCGAACATACAAAGCACCGGTAGCAAGGGGCATACTGCTTGTATTTCATTATATAACTTAATCTTCGATACTTTATACTAACCCTTGTGCGACTACATCGACGCATTGCTTCCATCTGGGCTGTCTTCGCACTCGCCCACTCAACAATGAGGTATAATTCAGCTCGCGTTCTCGCAAGTGTTTCGTAAGGTGAGGTACCACCATTGTAGAAACTATCTTCCACATAAAGTAGTTTACTTGTGTTCTGCAATGTAAATGTTCAATTCTTTTCATTAGTAACATTTGTAGTGATACCTTTTGGATGTAATCTTCAGCAGTTTTTCTACTTCCAAAATATAGGCGGGACAAACATAGACCATATTAATACGTGTATCAGGTAAGTTAAATGCGTGGTTAAAGTATTTTAACCAAGGAATACCTGGGAACTTGTGTTGAAGTTTAGACACAGACATGAGAGTGAGGACTGTGCACTTTATGTTTTTTTTAATCTAAACATAATAGTAAAAGTGATCGTTTAACACAATCGAAAATAAACGTTACATAATGCAATTTTTCTGCCAATCTAAACACTTTAACGAATTCCTTCTCGGCCACTACTTTGCTAGCACCAAAGATAACAGCAATATCGACCATGTAACTAGAAAGATGTTCCAGATACTTTTCGATCATACTGTACGGGTAGGGTGAAAAAAAAATTGAACTCGCATGTGACACCTGCAGCACACGGTGAGCTAAACGACAATGTCCCTTCCCCTAACCTATACTTACATAGATAACGTTCCTTGAAGTATTCCTGTGGTCCAGTTGAACCTCAAAATTTAAAAATACACACAATGATTGACTATCAAATTTTTCTCGATCTAATTTTGGCCCCCCAAGCAAAGGCCATCCGCCAAATTCCTTCAAAAGTGATTTGGCGGTCGTCAATCCGTCTAACTCGATCGCGGTCACGTTCATGCATGCCGCGTATAACTGTTTCGCTAGGAAGAAAGGTTTAGGTTCACTTGGATTAATATTTTCTTCTAGTGTATATCGTAAATGTGTTTGAAGTAATTCATTTACTTTATTCATTGTTCCAATCGAATGTTGATCATCTGGTATATTAGTCGTTTTCAGATAATTGCCGCATACAAACTCATGAAAATCATCGCATGGATCTACGCTTGGGTCCATATTATTCAAAATACTGGAAGATGCGCAAAGACAGGCAGGTGTAGTACACACATTTCTTAAGGAATCCAAATTGAGAATTGGTTGACTACTGGCCATCACTTCAGCGTGGATTGCGCCTATTTCTTACTGTCTTAGTCAAGTTGCCAAATTTTAAAGTGAAACTTACCATCTGTTTTGATATAGAGTGCAATTACCACAGATATTAATGATAAACGAGTCATATAGCAGATTACTGTAGACACTAGTATCGGGCACCTCTTCATGGTTGTTGGTCTATTCCTGCATGATGGGTTCCTAAAACAAGATGAAACCTGTTTAAACAATAAAACTATATGAAAATATCTGTTTGATGTGGAGTAACAGCACAGAAATACTTACTGCACGTAGTTTCTTCAACAGCTGAATTTATTATAAAACCAATACTTACACTATACTATAAAGCAACTTATAAGAATAAGAATAATCTGCTTGGCTTTCTTGTAGTGATATTTAAACTCGGTAATTAAATTTCCCTTTCCCTACCGGCTTATGGTTGCCATGTCAACCTTAATTTTCTTTTGAATCGAACTTTTTCGAGGGACAGCAGAAGGCATCTTCCCCAAAAAAGTGGACCCTCCTTGTTTTCAACCAAACTAAGAGCAGCTTATAAGTAAAATTAATGTTTAGTTTGAAACCTTGCATATAAAATTATAGTTATTATATTATATATTATAGTTAGAAATTTTAGTTAAACTAAGGTCCTATATTGGGGTCATAGGGCACCTCCGATATGTTTATCCATTGTGGTTGTTATTCATCTATTGCTTTTGTATATATTAAGTATTTTTCCATGACGAATTACTCACATATAGCTTTAGTGGAATTCAAACGCTTCCACAGATCCAAATGGTGCGTTCAGGCGGTAATTATTGAACATAAAGCACTTCACAATTGCTTGATCTATATTCCACTATAATAAAGATAACAGAACAATAATGCTACAGTAATTTTTAAGTAGTAAAATTAATTTAGACTAGTAAATTGTACTTGAAAAAAGTCCATGGCAGCTGATAATATGTGTCCATTTAAGCTTCTTCTGTAAAAAAAAGCTCACTCCGGCAAAATATGAAAAGATATTTTATTAGCACATCTTCCTCCTCTTTCGCCTTCGTATGAGTTTTCTTGTAGGTTAGTAATCCGGTTATTTTGATATCAGTACTATATATGGCATGCAGAAGTGCAGACGTTCTCTTTTGAGCCATAAACAAATAGTCATTTGGACTTGATATTACACCAAATCTTTATCCATATTTAGTTTAGTCACATGAAACCTATTTCGTAACAAAATTGTGCCAGTGTTTTTATTAAAGAAAATTTGTTAATAATTGCAATATTCAAGAGGTTATGGGCCCAGGAACAGGGAAGAAGTGACATTGAACTATGCGCAACCAGACCAAATTTGTCGACTGACAATCGTACGGACAGTCATCGACACACGAAAATTATCGTACATGGAGTTTATCAAAGGCGATTTTAAACTTGAATTACCTATGGGATTTATCAAAGGCGATTTTAAACTTGAATTACCTATGGGATCAGGGAGGAGGTAGACGATATGAGAAAATATTTAAATGATCTGTTTACAACGTGGCAGAAGCTCAAGGAACTGTCGCTGGAGATCAGGAATTATTTCCTTAACCCGTATTACTGAGTCTCCCACCAAGTTTCGAGGTATTTTGCACCACGATGGAGACTCACTGCCTTGCCGACCCACGAGGAACTGAAAATCAAGATAATTGAGTGTCGAGAGTCAAGAAAGCAAAGAAGAGTTCAGGCTACAGACCTTTGAACACTTGCAAACCTTGATGCTTCCTCCTCAAAAGTGCCTAGTAGTCACTTTAGTATGAGAGAAACACGAGATTTAGCGAAATTTATTACCGTTCGGTGACATTACATAATTTATGTTGCCTCTTTGTTCGTCGTGTATTGTTGTTCTCCCTTCAATGAATTACTTGACATAACGTCTTCACCATAAAAACTGTGCTGTCGTTACACTGACCCAAATTCCCCGCAACTTCCAGACTTTTCTATCGTTTTTTGCCGAGTTAACTACATTTTCATCATTTATTCATTATGAAAAGCGTCTTTCAGAAATTCTCTCCCTCTTTCCCCTAACGATCTGCACTTTCCTATTCTTGCTCCTCTTATGTTTTTTTAAGAGCGCTATATAGCACGTGACTAAATGGTATGCAACAGCAGCACTCTCCCTCGCAAGAAAGACATGCGCCAATGATGACCACTTTTCCGCGAGGGCTTTATCTTAGTTATAACCTTGCTACCATTTATTGATTGATAATTTACCTTGTTTTGATGAAAATGAAAATCGCAATCAGAAAACTGTCACGAAAAAACATAACAGTGAAATTAAAATTGGTTAGCTCCTCTACTTTTACGTTGGTTTACTTAAAAGATCTCTTTTCGCTATCAGGGGTAGGTATAATTCATAAAAAAGGGCTCTTTTAAACTTGTACTGTTCAAGATAATAACAACCACAGAAATAGTTAACTTTCGATATATTGGCAAATATTAGGACAATTCAATATGCACCTCCTTATATACAGTAATATACAGGGTGCTATTATGTATGGAATATAGTATATGTTTCGGTAAATATCGACTGTATACAAAATTTTTCTATATGAAAATTACCGAACAGCGCTAAACTGTTCGCATTGACTCTCAAAAGCGACTTCCTAGCATCACGGCTCGGACCAGAATGTGTTCGCACCACGATTCAAAAACAGAACCTTCCTGGTTGAACGATCAAACGCGAATCCTCAGATATGAAACCTTACATTACCTTTTTTTATCACGTAAAACGATACTATTTGCCGACAGATTAAAAAAAAGGCGTCTCTCATAGACTTGACAAAGATCACAAATTGAGCTCGACGGATTCCAATCGACAAAACAAAAACTTGAACGTGACCTAATGAATATTTGTTTGGTGGAACATGTATGACTGAAACTTTGACTGCATTTAACCTTTTTTTTCTTCCGCATGTTTTAATGGAATAAAAAACGCAAAAAATGTACTAGTTACAACTTGGCATTTAGTTTTTGTTGCCTTCGTTAGGGGGCACCAGGTCACAGTCGTTTGAAAGGAAATTTTTTTTTCATTTTAATGAAAATACTGCCTAGAAGTTATTGTTTTGTAGACTAAAATCTCTAACAGTTGTTTACATAAAAGACAGGAAAATGACACATTACTGGCGAGGAAATATTAATTTCCGAGTCAAGTAATGTCATTTGCCTAGACACCGACCTTCAATGCCGAACATTCGTTGATTAAAAGTCGGATAAGCTCTTAGAACAGACCTCCTGCTTCTTCATTTTAACGCATAAATAATATAAACTTGCAAGTTTCTTCCAGAGACTTGTTACAAGTCTCTGGTTCCTTCGTGTTAAAGAAAGTAACCAAGTTATCAAATGGCTACCGGAATAGCATTTGCATCATGTTGTTAGTTCAATTAACAACCAGATTTAAATTACCTAGATAATCCATTATTTACCAAATCCTTTTGCATCTCATTTTGGATCCAGTCGAAACCTTCGAGATAAACCCATTTGGCTAATGCATTCGCACAAAAATTATATAAAATTGTACTAGAAATACTTACAGTAGCATTCCAGTTGAATAATTTAGCACAATTTTAATAATCCACTTTTGCATAAAACTATTTTAATAGTTAATCATTTCCTTATTCGCTCTTTTACTGAAAGAAAGCAAAGAACATAATTATATATAAAGAAACTTCCAAACCGCGCATTTTTTAAAGGGGTTCATTTCGCTTCCTATACGGCAATTAAAATCTTTAGCAAAATAATCCGTATTACTTAGAGCTACATTTATTCTAAAGTTGGTGGGAGGATACCGACTGATCTGAATTAGCTCCTTCCTCGGTAACACCTTTTCGCAAAAAGCATTCGCAGCCGAAATCCAAAATAATTGCCTATCGGTGTAGTTGAGATTGGGAAGAAGTGGTTCCTTTCCATTGCGCCGAACCCATTCATTGTATGCTAAATATGCGTTTCTCACACCACCGTTATCTGCTATATTTTCTGGTTGCGTTAGAGACCCGTTTAGCTAGAACAGTTGAAAATAAAAACTAGTTGTCAGGTAAACTCCTGGCTTGACTTTCCGACTACTTATAAAATAGGAATAATGGATTTATTGTGAACTCAACGCAAAAGTTCGACAACTTTACAACCTTTTAAATCTAATTGATCTAGTAACATTTCAAAATTTGCTTTCTTAATTAGATGAAAAAGTTGTCGATTTAAATTTAAACCAAAGCTAAACTGTTCGCCTTGAGTCCCAAAAGCGACTTCGTAGCACCAAGGCTCGGACCAGAATGTGTTCGCACCACGACTCAAAATCAGAACCTTCCTGGTTGACCGACCAAACGCGAATCCTCAATTTTGTCTAAAGCTCATCCCCTCTTTCTATATTAAACTGACTTAAAACGCCCATTTCATGGCGGAAAAACAACGGCGGAGATACTACGTTATTTTTTTTATTTGCATTGGTTCCCCAAATCGAAGGTCGTTTGTAAAAATACCGATGCAGCAGAAATTTACTTTCCTTAGAGGAACCCAACTGGCAGCGTCAAATATGAAACCTTATATTACCTCTTTTTATCACGTAAAATGATACCAGACCCGTTTAGCTAGAACAGTTGAAAATAAAAACTAGTTGTCAAGTAAATTCCTGGCTTGACTGTCCGACTACTTATAACATAGGCATAGTGGATTTAGAAAATGCCCTCTGGCACCTTTATTTTAAACCCAACGCAAAAGTTTATCAGATTTTTCAGAAGTTATTTCGCGCATTTGACTGATATTTTGACTCGGCTTCACCTCGTCAAAATACCTTCAGTCGCAATGCGCGAAATTGAACTTCGCGCTCTTGTTATATAAATAACTATTTTGTAGAGTTTTTAAGCCACTGTGGCAAGTGTATGCGAAAAAATGAAAGCCGTCGCGTCAGGGCTTTTTTAAACTTGACATCCTCAACAACTATGAATGGTTAAGGATCAAACCGAATACCAGTCTATATGCACCCCAAATTCGGTTCAGGCGTTGTTTAGTTATCGTGTTCACGTCAAGCTAAAAATCACTTGTTTGGGGTCTGTTCAAAGGTCCATAAAACGCAATATTGCATTGGCATATCGAAAATGTATCACGATACTTTCCTTTATATGTAGTCGGAAAGCAAAAAGACGTAGCTTTCTTGTCAACATACATTTAATCCGAATTCCGGTACGGAAACGTTTCCATACTGATCAATTAAGCACTGGGCCTTTCTTATAAACTTTGTATTTGCGGAAGGTGCCCACCAATCTTTCAAACTTCCAAATTTGTCATACAGTCGGCCTGTATTGTCGAATCCGTGAGTAATTTCGTGTCCGATTATGAAACCTATTCCCCCGTAGTTCATATACCGTGGCCTATCGGTACTGAAAAAGACGCCTTGCAATATTGCGGCAGGCAGTTCTGTAAATTTAACATTTCAATGTTCATTACAGCACGCAGTTTAACTTACTTATTATGTTAGATTGTCTAACGTAGTGGCCATTCACATTAACGACGTTTCCGAATTCAAACCAATCGGGTTGCTTCACTGGCAGTACTAAACGTTTGGCTGCATCCTGATAATCATAGAGTGTAATGCTCAGTATGATTTTTAGGAAGTTGTCGGACATCACATGCAACTGAAAATGAATTAATAAAATGAAACACACACTCTAATGTCAACCCCTTCATAAATGTCTTTGAATATTTCGTCTGAGAGGAATTCGTCTGGATACGCAACGAAAGAGGACATAGCTGCGACTTTATCTAACGCATGTTGCTTTGTATCGTTATCCATCCAGTCGGCCGTTTTTATCGTGTTTGCAAATTGTTTTTTGATGTTGGAAACCATTTCCATAACGTCTTGCTTGGTTCCTTCGGTGAAATGTTTCCGAACATATAATGCACCGGTGACAATTGGCATGCTGATTGTAATTACGTCAAAGTGATGTACTTTTAAATATTGTCGCCACTAACCTTTTTGAAGTTAAACTGACGCATTTCTTCCACCTGAATGGACTCTTATCTAGTTGCACCTCCTCTGTAAGGAAAGGTATCGATGATTCGACAACTTTCCACATAAGATAGTTTGCCTGTATTCTGCAATAAGTAGAAATCATCAGTTGACATATAGATGTTGAAGATTATTAAACCTTTTTGGTGTATTAAAGAGCAGTGTCTCTAAATCTGAAAAGTAACTAGGAGCTACCCGCAATAACATTAGGGCAGGAGCTGGAAAAGTAACGTGGGGAAGGTTTAATACTGAATTCAAGTACTCCAACCAAGGAATACTAGGAACTGTTTGTTGTAATTCTGATATAGATATGAAACGGTTTGTATCTTCTCGAGGTTCACTTGCCATCTAAACGTATAATTAAAATTCAACCGATTCATTTAACACTGTAACGCTCTGCACATTACCATACTTAAATTGAGCTCGAAGTTTAATGTTTCATTAAGCTCCTTTTCGGCCACTCTTCTTTCAGCGCCTAAAGCAGTGGCAACGTTCACCATTTTATTTAGGTACGATTTGAGGTCACTCGGACGAGTTACATGTGCTGGCTCTATCTGAAGAACAGCTCAATACGTGAAAGTAACAGTATTATACTTACACAGAGCGTACGCTGTGAATAATACTCTATCTCTATCCATGGTTTAACGACAAAGAAATAATTATATTCGTACCCGAAATTACGAAACCTGTAAACGGACTGCTTCCAATCAAATCTTTCCTGATCCCACATCTGTCCTTTTAACACCGGCCATCCGCCTAGTTCTAGTAAAATTGATTTTATCGTCGTTAAGCCATCCCGCTCAATCGCAGTTGTATTCATGCATGCTTGATATACCTTCTTAAGAAGCCTGAACGGTCGTGGTTCTTGTGTTGTCACGTTCTCTTCCAGTGCTACTCTTAGCTGTTTGTCAACCAAATCTTCCGTTAATTTAACGGATGAAGTTCCATTCATTTCCTGTTTGATAAACTTGCCACATGCGAATTGATAAAAGTCATCGCATGGCTCAACACTTGCGTCCATATTGCTTAAAATATTCGAGGCTGCTTGAATACAGCCTGGAGTTAAGCATAAGTTTGATGTTTGGTTGGTAGCTATATCTGAAGCCACCAACGCAATATTTACAGCTACACTTAAAATTAGATATGTTCCCATACTCGTTCCTCTCTTTCACGGTGATCTATTGATAAAACGACACCAAAATTAGTTTTATCTGGAGGAACTTGTCAGAAGTACGCTATCATTGCATATTGTGCCTGCATTAGTCCAAGTATTTAATTATTCCGCACTCATGCATTTACTTTACACAATACTACTCAACGTACGATCAGCTAAACCAGAAAAATGATCAAACCATATATACAACATTTGAAAGATAATGAACGTACCTAAAATGTGTAAAGACTTTTGGCCCATCGTTTCACCTCCACTCTAAATCCCCACTGGCATGTTTTGGCACGTCATATATGTAGACAACCTTTACTCTCATCAACTTTTTTGAAATTTCTTTTTTTTTATTTTTCGAAAGTGAATCGTATTCCGATTAATATTATGAGCTTTTGGCTATATGAGGCTTTAAAGTTTAAAGCTGTATCCCAAATAAAAGAGCACTCATTTTAAGTGTTCTTCAACTATCTTTTAAAATCTTCTTTAGACTTAAACAGTTAAACAGGCCAATAGGAACAAACCTACAATGGATGTTATGGTGTTAGACCAGGACCACAAACTCGACTGGGCCGAGAGTAATCCAATTAATTCTGAATGCAAAGCAACATATGTAAGTGGATTTAAAATTTCTCATTCGCTCTAAACTACCATAATTAGGTATAGTATGTAGTGTATTAAAGAACTAAGGAATTACATAATTGGTATGGAAGGGTATGATGAAGGAATATCTCGATTTCTTTCAAAATATTATCGAGTAACTGGGAACAAATTCACTTTGGGTAGGTTGTATTACGAAAGTTCAATTGAGTATCCGAAGAAAGAAATTTAATTTGTTAAAATGTGTTGTTAGTAACTTTATAAGGTGGATAATTGTGGTAGAAATTGCCATACATACCTGACCAGAAATAGTTAGAAATGGTGTTTCCTATAAATACACTAAAAATAGTCAACTAATGGGTTAGGGTATTAATTTAAAGAGATTATGGCATGCAATGGCCTTTCTTTTTTCGCTTTCGTGTCGATCATGGTCGATTAAGTTCATTTTGAATCGTACCGTATCGTTTTCTCATTAAAGTTATAAGGTGAATATGTGAATATGTCAATGAAAGCCCATTTTAAGTTAATTAACCAGATAGGTGCTATAACTAGTTTATGTATATTTTATGGTCTCTCTCTCAGAAAATTATCCACAAATTAAAAGATACTATCATTTAAATTTTAATAATATTTAGAAAGGGTTGATTCCATTTTATTAAATTTATAAATTTTATAAAAAAAAATTGTGTTGGAAGTAGTGGGTACCAAAACCATTGGCATTGACATGAACTTCACTTTTGCTTTTGTCGTTGAAATGGCAGTTCTGATTTTTGCAAAAGAAGGTGATTTCTGAAGTGAAAAATTTCCACAGTCATATCAAACTAAAATTGTTTAAATCATTTATTGCAGCGTGTTTACGCGAATGAGGAGGGCTGTAATCCTCTTAAGGTAAAGTTCATTTCATATAATTCCCCGTTTTTGGTTATGTCATATGTGTTAATTTAATTGCCTTTGCTCTTTGTTTTATCTATATCGTAATCTGAAACCAAATTATTAATAGGGTACGTAAGTTCAAATTAATTGGAATTATGTTAGTGTTCACAAATTGTTATTGTTATTTTATTTTTATTTTACATTTTTATTTACTTTTTGCCCTGACTTGTAGGTACACGTCTGGCGCCCAAAATGATACGAGCTTGTCAAACTTTGGTAGTTGTTTCACCAGAAGACCCGTTTCCCTGGCTAGTCGTAGCCAACTCTCTTTTACTTCTCGAGGTTCGCTGCACACTGAAAATTAGCTCTTCCTTGAGTGATGATAAACGTAATACTGAAAACGGAACAGGAAAGTGCGAAACGGTTCGCGAGTTATCATGTACACAGAAAAGAAGAACTGATTAAATTGTCATTGACCCAGGAGATCGTTTGTTATATTTGTTACAATTTTATTACTCTTTACAAAAGGGGTAAAAAGTTTTAGGTTTTCACGATACATTAATTTGTGGAAGTTGCATAATAAAATTCTCCGGACATATTGGAGTATCAAATTGAGAATAGTATTTTTCAAAATTATTTACATTAATGAGATACTAGTGAAAGAGAAATGAATTGAATTCTTTCCTACTCTTAAAACTATCAGGGTTTGTTTTGACATATATACGATACCCCCAAATAGCTATTCCCTTACGTATGAGTACTCATGTGGACGTAATGTATTTTATGGACGGACTCTTTTGAGCCAGAGAAAGATAGTTATTTCGACTTGACGTTACACGACACTTTACCCCATACATATTTAGTTTAGTCACATGAAACCTTTTTCGTAACAAAATTGTGCCAGTGCTTTTAGTGAAGAAAATTTATTAAAAGGTTGTTAAGTGGATTTTGATCGTAGCTAGTAGGAACTCAATTTTGACCGCCATGAACGATAGATGTCAATGTTTATATTAGTATTCTTTCACTGTGCCGTGTATATTTAATCGCATACTGAATTATTGCAATATTCAAGAGGTTATGGGCCCAGGCAATTAGTGACATTAAACTATGGGACAGAAAGTCAACAAATTGTCAGTAAGGAATTATGCGACGAACTGGGATGGTTCACGCACAAGCGGTGAGCTTCAAAATTAAGGAATATTGACGGAATATTTATTAATTGGAGTTTAATTTAAAATAAATAAATAGATATACAAATTCTATTCATTAAACGCAGCAGTGGCGGTCGGTGACAACCTGATTTGTCGGCGGAAGACGGCGCAACGTCGGCAAGAAAAGGTAGAAACGGACGGATGGGCTCGGGCGCCACCAAGCGAAAAATTTCGCGCCTGGTCGAGGTCGGCGGTAGCAACGGTTTGGCGGGTCAGTCTCTGTAGCCTCCAAAGAATCGGCAGCCCGGATGGGTCCAGAAGATATAGGCGGCCATTTCGGCAAAAGTACCTGCGAAAATGCAAAAGCAGAAAGATCCAAATCCATAGTGCGTTTTCTACTTATCGAAACGTCATTTTTGGGGACTGGGAATCCCATTTCGTACGCGTATACCCTGGATAAGTTAAAAACCAAATTAAACTGTTTTTAAATAATTACCCCTTTCCTTTATTTCGGAAAAATATGCGACCGAAGTCAGACTTCAAGTTTTTTAAGCGCGCTTCTATTGAAATAAAGCCTAAGTCAATCGGACGGATTTCTAGCTGTAACTCGTTAAAATTATTTGCTACTAATTATACTCACTTGATTTGCCGGACGGAAGTTTCGGAAAAAGGAGTTCTAATTGATAGCATTGTCTCTTGGAAGTGTAATCGGCGAGGTCAAGATAGCAAGCTGCTATTTGCAAACACACAGTCTTCGAGTCCCAAATAGGTTTTCTATCCTGGTTATACTTGTAACATTGGAATCTAAAATCGGTTTTAATTGCCTCATGAAGCTGCAATCATAAGTATTAAATCGGTGTCATTTTCCCCATGCGAAGGCGTGTGGGATGCTACAAATTTGATTACAGTTTTTTTAGTAACGAAGCGCCCAACTCCTAACGCTTCTAGATACCAGGAGTTCAGTAAACCTGGTCGACCTCACAAATATACGACTTCCGGTATGAAACTTCAAAGCGAAAAATGGGTGCTCCGTTAAAATCATATTCTTATCTCGTTTTACTGAGTCGCCACCAAGCATTGAGCTATTTTGCACCATGATGGAGTCTCACGACACACTGACGGACAACGAACTAAGAATATAAATGTAATGGCCTACATTTTTATTAAAAAATTATATACCTACTTATTAAGTACCTTCTATAATGGGGAAGTATTTAAATTTGACAAAGTTAAAGGTTGAATTATTTAGAGCCATTTGCACCAACCAATTTAAGCGGAGCTTACCTATTGTAGCTTAAAATCCCTGGCAACCATTGTCGTAATAATTGTTACCATAGATTTTGAGCTACGCTTAAGGCAAGTCTCGCTTAAATTTGTCGGTGCAAACGGCCAGGCCATTAGTGTATTAATTATTAAAGTAGGTAAAATTATTCTAGTCTGGTAAGCAAGGACTGTGTCAAAGTTAGCCCTAAATAATAAGGGTTAGGTGCATTAAAAAGGTGGGGTGTGTGTGTAAAGAAGAGCAATCCGCGAGCACTCAGTGAAAGCGGAATAAACTAAATTCTTATTTAATTTTTACCCGAGCTAGCTGGAAGTAAAGTACCCAAAGTTAAGTTCGAAAGACACTTTAACATAACAAGGCAAAGAAATTATAAGAAGAATTGGTACTATGAATCCGAAAAAATCTTCCCATCTCTGCAAGGATACAAATACAAAAAAAAAAGAGTAGGAGTTTTGTAGTTTCATACCAATACAAATTTATACCGCTTTGAGGTAGTATTACCGAACCATTCTTTTCATTTGTAACAATCCATCACAAAGACCATCGAGTGTTGATATTCAAAGAGCACCGCACAAAAACAGAAATTCAGAATGCCAAGGTCGCAAAGAAGGGTTCCAAAAAACAATCGGAGGAAAGTGAAAGGACAAGAAGGAATTTCCTTACAAGTACCACCGAATGGTAAGAAAGGGCACATGGGCAAATTTTGTAACCAGAAAGAGAAGAAAAACAACTCAACCAAGCTGTCAATACACAAATTGCTTCTTCTGACAGAAACATCAAGCACGCCAAAATTCATTTTATTTGGAATAAAATTAGTCTGTGTTGTAGCACTTTAATAAAGTTTGTATGCCTACTAAATTGAACAAAAAAAAAACTTCATTTCCAAACCCTACATTTATCGACTGGGTTCATTTTACTTCCTTTGGGACAATTGAAATCATTAGCAAAATAATCCGTATTGGCTAGTGGGAAGTTAACTCTAACCTTCTTAGGTGGATGCGGGTCTGATGTGTAAAAATTGTACTCGGTGTACTCCACACGCTGTTTTGAACACCCTAGCGTAGTAGCAGCCGCAATCCAAAACATTTGACTACCGGTATAATTTAAGATGGGTAGTCTTGGGTCTTTTCCATTTCGTTTGACCCACCTCTTATATCCTAAATATGCCACTCTGAAACCACCGTTATCAGCTATATTTTCCCCCAACGTCTGAAGACCATTCAACTGAAAATTATGGATTAGTGACAAATCACGTACCAGAGTGCAAACGAATTTATTATTTCTAATATATTACTTGAATGTGTGTGTCTGTTGTCATAAAACAATCTGCGAAAAGTACCAGAAACCGTGAAACGACATATTTAGACAGAAATGTAACAATAATTGTTAGTCGGTTCATTACCATTTTTTGTTACAACTGTCAAAAAACCTGTCATTTTCTGACGGATTACGAAGCACCATATAACTACTTACCATTAAAAAAAATTAAAGTTTGTATTTTAACTTAAAAATTGTAAGATATAGAAGGAAATAGTATCTTCATCATGTTAAGTATTAAAATGTCTAAAACTTTTATCCGTGCCATTTTGTTGTATTTTAACAATAACGATTCTACAACAGTTAACTGCAAAATCACTAAATCTGTTTTTCCCTCATATCTACTAGTAAATTGTGGATTTAAAAAAATAAATAAAAACATATCTAAAATACGCTCTTAAAACGACAACTCTCCTCATTAAACCGAATCTGTATGTCTTATGGTTTCCGAGATCCCAATGCTTAAAAATGAAAAAAAAACTCACTCTGTATAAATTATATAACAAGAGCGCGACGGTCAATTTCGTGCATGGATACTGAAGGTTTTTTGACGAGGCGATTCCGAGTCAAAATATCGGTCAAATGCGCGAAATAACTTCCCGCTACTGTTATATAAAACATTTTTTCTACAACTGAGCTGTTTATTAATTAAAACAGGCACAAATTAAATTTTGGAAAATCCGATACTTACATTTACTTGGAGTTCGGGAATGGTGTAATTATCGTATTGGGAAATGAAGCATTTTCCCTTCTCGTTAAATTTCTGGATTGCTGATGATAATGACGACGAGTCCGAAAGTTTTCCGTCTTTATCATAGTTCATACCATTATTATCAAACGCGTGAGTAATTTCATGACCAATAATATAGCCAATACTGCCATAATTCATAAACTGCGGTCTATCAATGCTAAAGAAAGCTTCTTGTAATATTCCGGCAGGAAGTTCTATTTTAAAACGGTTACTAATCTGCCCACAAATATTACCAGACAAACTTACGTATACTATTTTCTTTAACTGTATAAAATGCGTTGACCACTGCCGATTCTGCGTGAGTGGTCCAGTCGGTTTTGTTTATTGGTAGCCTTAAACTTTTGGCCGAGCATTCACGTTCAAATAATTCCAGACGAGACCGCATATCCAGGTAATTTTCGGACGTAAAATTAAGCTAAATTTGAACATAAGGTTACCAGGCTACGCTCGTTTGCTTACCCCTTCGTAATATACTTCTAAGTTTTTATTCAGCAGTATCTCATCGGGATATGCAACATGTGATACCATAGCTAAGGTTTTCTCTAGGGCGAGGTTTTTGGTTGTGTTATCTAACCAATCGGCCTGTTTCAATATATTAATAAATTCACTTTTAATGTCAGAAACCATTTCCATAACATGTCGCTTTGTTTCTCTTCGAAAATATTTTCGAACATACAAAGCACCTGTAGCAACGGGCATACTGCTTGTATTTATATTATCACTTAATCTTTTATACTCTGTACTAACCTTTGTGCAACGACAGCTACGCATTGCTTCCATCTCGCCTGTCTTCGCAATTGCCCAGTCAACAATGAAATATAATTCAGCCGACGTTGTCGCAAGTCTTTCGTAAGGTGAGATGCCATTTTAAAAACTGTCATCCACATAAAATAGTTTGCTTGTGTTCTGCAATGTAAATGTTCAATTATTTTCATTAGTATCATTTGTAGTAATACCCTTTGGATGTACTCTTCAGCAGATTTTCTACTTCAAAAATATGGGCCGGGCAAATATTGACCATATTAATATCTTGTATGTCAGGGAAGTTAAATGCGAGGTTAAAGTATTTTAACCAAGGAATGGTAGGGAACGTGTTTTGAAGTTCAGACATAGATGTGAGAAAGCGGGCTCTGCAGTTTATGTATTTTTTAATCTAAACATTACGGTAAAAGCGATTGTTTAGCAGAATCGAAAATTAACATTACGTAATGCAATTTTTCTGCCAATCTAAACACATTTACGAATTCCTTCTCTGCGACTTCTTTGCTAGCGCCAAAGATAACAGCAATATCGACCATGAAACTATAAAGTTGTTCCAGATACTTTACGACCATATGGTAAGGGTAGGTTGAAAAAAAAATTGAACTCGCATGAAAGACCTGCAGTATACAGTGAACTTAATGCCTAATTTGTCTTGGCATAATCTATACTTACATAAATAACGTTCCGTGAAGTATTCCTGGAGCCAGGTCTAACCTTAAAATCGAAAAACACACGCAATGATCGCGTATCAAATTTTTCTCGATCTAATTTTTGCCCTCCAAGCAAAGGCCATCCTCCCAATTCCTTCAAAATGGATTTGGCAGTCGTCAATCCGTCTAACTCGATCGCGGTCTCGTTCATGCATACCCTGTATAATTTTTTAAGTAGTGCGAAAGGTTTAGGTTCACTAGGATTGACATTTCCTTTTAGTGTTTGTCGTAAATGTATTTGAAGCAGTTCCCTTAATTTCTGTAATCCTCCAACCGTCTCTTCATCATCTGGTATATTAGTCATTTTCCTATAATTTCCGCATACAAACTGATGAAAGTCATCGCATGGATCTACGCTGGGATCCATATTATTCAAAATACTAGAAGATGCGCAAATACAGGCAGGTGTAATACACACATTTCGTAATGAACCCAATTTGGGAATTGGTCGACTACTGACCAACGCTTCAGCGTGGATAGCGCCTGTTTCTCACTGTCTTAGTCAATTTGCCAAACTTTGAGGTGAGACTTACCGTTTGATATGCCATCTGTTTTTATGTGTAATACAAGTACCAGAGCTATTAATGATAAACGAGTCACATAGTAGATTAATGTAGACACTAGTATCATCAGGCTTCTCTCCATGGTTGTTCGTCTATTCCTGCATGATGGGTCCCTAAAACAAGATGATACCGGCATATACAATAAAACTATATGATGGTATTATAAATATCACCCTTATGTTTGCTGTAGAGTTGTTACAAAAACGTAAAACAACTAATAAAATTCAGACAATGGGGTAGTTTATTTTAACAGCACAGCATTCATTAAGCAATGAATTATATTTATCGTTACATACTGGCACGTAGTTTCTGTAACAGCTGAATTTATTCTAAAACCGGCACTACCTAATAATAATGATGAAAGTAATGTGATTGTTGTACTGATAGTTAAACTCGGTAATTAAATTTCCCTTTCCCTACCGGCTTATGGTTGCCATGTCAACCTTAATTTTCTCTTGTATCGAACTTGTAACTTTTTGGAGGGACTAACATCTTCCCCCCAAAAAAGAATTAGCTATCCTAGGTTTCATCTAAACTTAATCTAGCTTAATTAGAAGTATGAGCTGAATTTTTATAGGAAATAAGATTTTTTATGTTGGAACTATAGGGCACATTTGATATGTTTGTCCATAATTGTGGTTATTTATCTTTAGTTTTGTATGTATTAAATATTTTTTTTTGACGAATTACTCACATATACCCCTAGTGGATTTCAAACGCTTCAACAGGCCCAAATGGTGCGTTCAATCAACAATTAATGGGAGAACGTAACGAACTTCACAGTTGATTGATCTATAATATTTCACTATAAAGATAACAAAACAATAATGCTACAGTATTTACCATTAAGTCTTTTGAAGCAGTAAAATCACTTTAGATTAGTGAATTGTATTGGACCATAAACATTAACAGAAAAGACTATGACATAGCTGATAGATAGCCATCATAATGATGATCGTGATTATTAGCACACTCTTTTCCTTTGCCGAAGAAATTCTTTTACGTATGAGTACTCATGTGGATGTATTGTACCTACTTTATGGCATGTACACGGACTCTTTTGAGCCAAGATAGATTGGACTTGACGTTACACGACACTTTACCCCATATTTAGTTTAGTCACATGAAACCTTTTTTATAACATCATTATGCCAGTGGTTTTAGTGAAGTGTTAAAAGGTTGATAAGTGGATTTTGACCGCCATGAAGAATAGATGCCAATGTTTACATTATTAGTATCTAATTAAACATGTTCATTCACTGTGTCGTGTATATTATTAATCACACATTGGATTACTGCAATATTCAAGAGATTATGGACTCAGGGAATTAATGACATAAAACGACGACTAGACGAACGTGCGTGGGAACATTTTTCGAGAAGAAAGATGACATCGTACGGACCAGCGAAGGTCGAGCCATTGACACAAAAATTATCGTTCATGGTTTCGTCAAATGAAGACGATCTTAAACTAGAATGGCGTATGGGATGAGGAATCATGTGAAACAAAGAAGCCAGAACTACAAATCGGATGGCAAGGTCAATGGTTTGGCTGAAAGAAAAACGTGGTTGAAACAGGATGGAAATGCACAATCCTTGATGACGTTTGCGAGTGCTGCCCACACAGCAGACCTATATAGATTGCATATACCATGTACATACATTCCACGTGGGATATTGTATATCCATAGAATGTGGAAAAGTATGTCGCAAATGTCCAATGTATGTGCATGGGATATAAGTTTGGCAGACTTCACATAATACATAGTATATACGTTTTGGATGTCTTATGTATATGCATGTATATACATCAGACATGCTATGTATATTGGTATACTGACAACTGGATATACCATGAATATTCCTGTAATATGCAAAAGATGTTCAATAGGATATTCTATGTATGTTGTATATATTCAGAATGGATATTCTATAGAGATTCCTCTAACATTCGGGAAGTTTACTAGCATCTATACCTACATAAATAAATTCCTTTCACGGAGTGGAGCTTTTTGTTTAGTAAGTCTCCTAGTATACAATGGAATATTGTTTTATTTAACATTGATTGATTGATTTATTTAATATTGAGTCATTTTGATCGTGTTCTTGCTCAACACTATAATAGCGCGAGTTCATAACAAATAGGTTGCTAACATACCTGCCATTCTTGTCCTTATATTAATTCCCATCCAGTCTTTACGTATTACTAACACATATTTGCAACGTTAGGTCATGAACTGTATTTGCATTAGCACCTTACTATCTCCATCGCCGTAATTCACAGAAAATGAGACGCTAACGTTTGTAAGGTCGGTAATGCAGAAAACGCATGTATCAAATCCAGAACGTATATCCATAACATATAATTCCATGTATATGCATAGCACATCCAGAATGTATGTTTATAGAATATCCATACTGGACATAAAACACATATGTCTATAATGAATATACATAGTATATACATAAGATGTACAGGATATTCCCTGTACATTATGGATTTAAAATGTATATACATAAGATATCGAATGGTATGTGGGTGGTGAGCAAATTGAGTTAACCAATGAATGTTAGACACCTTAAGAAGTGTGGAAGAACCTTCGGAGGATTCACGTCACACAAGGACAGACAAAACATTCTAATGATTTACGCCGGGGCAGAAAGTCAAGGAATTGTCAGTAAGGAATTTTGCGACGAACTGCGGTGGTTCACGCGCAAGCGGCGAGCTTTAAATTTAAGGAATATTAAGGGAATATTTATTAACTGAAGTTTAATTTAAAAAATATTATATACGTTTTCCACCCCGAAGGGAGGAAAACGAGTATTTCGGGTCTTGCTGAAGGCTTGACCTCTCGGAGATTACACTCTTCTTCGTTCACGTTTAGCACCCCTCGTGTTGCGTCGTTTAACTTCGTAAACGCCTGGCGAAAACGGCCGGCTAGTAACCCTAAATATTTATTTAGTACCTATCTGAGGAGAACCAAGGTAGTCAAGGGTTTTCCAGGTCAAGCCTTCAGCAAGACCTGAAATACTCGTTTTCCTCCCTTCGGGGTAGAAAACGTATATATTTCAGGGTCCGTGCCTACGGCTTGACCTCTCGGAGAGGTGTTCGTAATCTGCCGGCCCGATAGCATACTGTGAAAAGATAAACGGAGAGAAAGGTTACTTAATATTCATTTTACTCCTTGTTAATAAAAAACGTAATGATGAAAAAAAAGTAAAATCAAAATTTTTGTTGACTTCATAAAAAAAATAATGAAATTTTATTAACTAAAGTACACTTTAACTCAGGGATGCATGCTTAGTGCATAGAGAATGCCTTTCCCTATTACATTTTTTTTATGTTAAAAATTCACTTTCTTTCTGTCTCTTTTCTCCTCTTGTTTTTTCTTGTAGATATCCTTAAAAAAATTTTTTTTGTTTATATTACTCTCATGTAGTGAATGCACCTGTATAACATGATGTATGGGAATAAAGTCAATTAATATTATATTATTATTATAAATAAACAAACACGTAAACAAAATTCCAATTAGTTTCTTATAATAACAATCGATTCAGCTCATCGTGGGACAGTGAATCCGTGTAAATAAATTCGCACTAATCATTTTGTAGATTACTAAGTCCTTCATCTAGGTCAGTTGATAAACCAAACGAATCGTTTTACTGTAACTTTCTATAGTGCAAAATTTACAGATAGCCTTAACATAGGTATATAATTTTTTTTGTAAGGGTAGCCGCTGAACTTTTCGTGGAGGCCCTGGTTTTCCGTTCCTTTACCACACTTTACAGTCATTTATTTATCTCACCCACTTTTTCTCCGACTGTGCACACTGATACCTAGTAAAGTATATGAATTTCGTAGCTAATGCAGCATGAAGATGGCTAAATCACTAATAAATACTTCAAAAGAACAATATTTCACCGCTCATTAACTGCCATTTAGGTGCGTTAGCGGATCGTTTCAGATTAATTTTACAATCTGTTAATAGAACGAAATGTTTTAAACCTTTTCAACCGTACGATAGACGAACAAACAGCTCATAACTCAAGGGCAGGTTAATTCGTTTTTTTTTATTATGGAATTTTGATCGTTCACTTAAACTGACACTATGAAAGAGTGTTGATTATTTTCCATTTGTTCACTTTAAAAAACCTTGGTATTTCGACAATGACCTTTGAAGTTCACAATATTTCAAAGTAAGTTTACCTTTAAAATTTTGTGTTCAAATTTGGTTTTTCGATATTTAAAACTGGACGAAAAGTATATCAAATCGGCGAGGGTTGCGTCTTCTTCTGTGTAGTTTTTGATTTATACAATGATAGTAGGTATAACGGGGTGGATACATTTCTTTTATTTGTGCTTTGTTGGCTACTGCATAATAGTTATAAATGCGGTGATACCTTTTTGGGGGAATGTCTTCCTCTATGCCTCGTCGCTTGCATTAGTGCTCTGAAACAATTTTAGTAATAACCTAAGTAATCGGCCCAAAATACCCCGAACTAACGAGCTACGGATTTTCAGTGATACTTTTTCAGAAACTTATCCTCGAGAAAAAGCACGGTAAAATGTCAAACAGTGCGTTTAACTCTATATTTTCTTATAACTGTTACCTTAATAATAACATTGTTGATTGCATTCTATAAAGGAAATCTCAACAAGTCGAAAGGTACCTTTCAATTTAAGTTTCACATAAAGGAATAACGCATATTTTCCAGACCTTTTCCACAGTGAAGCCCTACAAATTTCTGAGAGTTCTGCACAACATATGTGTTCAACCCCTAACTGCCTGAAAGCAGCTTCGAGGATTTTGAACAGCATAGACTCGAGTGTTGATCCATGCGATAACTTTTATCAATTCTCATGCGGTAATTTTCTCAAGCAGGATACAATGCTAGGAGCCAAAGAATCGGTTTCGTCTTCTTCAATTGCATTTCATATGCTCAAGGAGCGGTTAAGACGGATTATGGAAGAACCAATCCCTCCAAATGAACCTAAATCGTTTCTACTGCTTAAACAAATGTATAAATCGTGCATAAATACAACAGCAATAGAACGCGATGGGTTGACGACCATCAAATCGATTTTACGCGATGTTGGAGGTTGGCCTGTGTTGGAAGGTCAAAATTGGAACTCGGAGGATTTTAATTGGACTCGATCAATTTATAAGCTTAAAAAATACGGGTACACCTCCAACTATTTTATTAGTGTCAGTGTTAAACCCACCCCTACGGATAACCCCCATTATGTTCTTTACGTAAGTGTAACATCGTTAGGTTCAGTTCTTCTATTCGCATTGCAGGTTTCGCAACCAGATTTGCCGCTCATGGAAAAACTATTTAATACGAACATTTCAATGCCTCTTCATTCTCGCCTTGAATACATGGTGGATGTCGCCGTTATCTTTGGGGCCAACAGGGAGGTGGCCAAACAAGAACTTAGTGAATCATTAGAATTTGAATACAACTTAACGATGGTAAAGCCAATTGAAATTCAACAAATTACGTTATTATTTTCAGGTTGAAAACACGGATCACGACTGGATGCTAATGGTATCCCAACTCCAGACGCAGGTCTCCAGTATCACTTGGTTAGAGTACTTCAACTCGATATTTAACCATACCGGCGTTACGATTAAGAACTTTGACTTCGTCATAGTTACAAACAGCTACATTTGGAACTTCGAGAAATTACTCTTGAACACGCCTAAAAGGTAACAGAGGTGCTAGTGAACCGCAGTGAATCTTTGTACTGCAGGATACTAGCGAATTACCTGATGTGGAGAGTAGTGGCTGCATCAATACCATACCTAACGGACGAGTTGCGGCAACTTGAACTGGAATATAACAAAATTTATAGCGAGACGCGATGGAAAAAGTGCGTCATTAAAGCTTCTGAAAGGTTCGTACTAATTGTAAGCCAATTGGGGTTAAAGTAATTCCCTTAAGTTTTCAAAGTGTCACTGCGGCTTTGTACTCTCGGAGATATTTTCGCGGAATTGCCAAACAAAACGTGAAAGACTTGGTTTCAAATGTTGGAAAGGAATTTATTGCCCTACTGAAAAGGGCCAATTGGACCGTTAACAATACCATAGAGCACGCGTTGGAAGAAGCCGCTGCTGTGACATCCCACTTTGGATACCCAGAAAACTTTCTTTCGGATGAGAAATTAGACGAGCTTTACAAAGGAGTGAGCAGAATAGTGCCGTTAATATTCATTAATTGCAATTTTAGCTTAACTTCACTTCCGATAATTACCTAAAAATGATTTTGCGCCTTAATCTGCACACATTCGAGCGTTCCGCCAAACGCTTAAGGCAAGCAGTAGGCAAACGGAGATGGATTACTCCCTCTCTTAGTAGCGAAAAAGGTAACGGACCATTTTCTAATGTTCCCCATATGTATTTTCATTATTTGGTAGAGTTACCTGTCGGAATATTGCAAGGTGCATTTCTCAGCGGCGATGGACCACAAAGTATCAACTATGGTGCAATTAGTTATTTAATTGGTCACGATATTACTCGAGGATATGACAGTGAAGATCGAGAATTGGACAGAGGTCTTTACATCGTGGATTGGTGGGCACCGACAGCAGAGGAGTTGGTCACCCAGAGAGTCCAATGTATAATTGATCAATATGCTAATTCTTCCATGCCCAAATTCGTAAGTTATATGCTGGCATCCTCTTCCTCAGATGAAAACTGTTCTAGATGGACGCGATACTACTTCAAGCTTATGACGTAGTAGATCACGTGGCTTATATGGCGTATCAAAAGTGGGTTAGAAAAAATGGCATAGACCAAGGACTTCTAGGTTTAAATTATACTGGCAATCAGCTATTTTGGATTTCTGCCGCTAACGTTTGGTGCACAAGGACGGGGTGTGCAGATGACACGGATTCGTATTCATTGCCAAAGCTTATGGTTAATCTGCCACTCAGCGGTTCTGATGGTTTTGCCAAGGACTTCAGTTGTGCTAAGGGAAGCAAAATGAACCCTGCTGATAAATGTAACGTCTGGAAGTGAATGTTTTTGCAGCCATATACGTATAATTAGAATTTGAGCGGTTTTTGCTTTAGACGTTTAGTCAAAAATTATACATATATACATCACGCAATGGCATGGAGTTTGGATAAACTATATACTTTGGGTCAGGTTATGTTTGACCATGATTTACAATCTAAATGCGTGGAAATTCTATAAATGAATGGGAATTGGGATGAAAAAGTAGAGGCAGTACATTTTCTGTAGTGTCTTGCCGATAATGACAAGCAGTATTGCCAGTACATATCATAATGCACCGTAATCCGCCATGAGCTCGAAAATTTTGAGGAAAATCGAATTGGATTGAAATTGTGTTGCTCGCACCATTTCCTTTAAAAACATTGTAACTAAAATTGGATTCAGGTTGAACCAGATCATTCCCAAGCGTGGAAAGGAGAACCTGTGTCTATACTACAGAGTGAGCAACAAAGATTGAAGCGTGCCGCTTCAGCTAAATTGGCAATGTGCCGCTCATAGCATATGCTGATTTGATACAAGATACGAAATACGAATAGACGCACGTCACTGTGACAGCGCAGAACGTCATTTTCGTATACAACTACATACAAAGAAGGTAGTTTTGATATTAATAGGAACAAGCGGTGATGACGCACGCTTCAATCATTGTTGCTCACACTGTATAAACTCGTATTGTTCCGTTAATTACTAAGTTTTTTAAGCTACTCTACATATGTAAATAACCAAATCGGAGTAGCCAATTTCTAGATCATATCCACTCTCTTGTTCTAGGCCTTTTTCAAAACTATTTGTCAGTCTTTGAGCTTCTTGATTTTTGAGGAGATTTTTAAGCATCATCGCTGGAAAGAATCCAGAATATTCTGCATAGCTTTGAGAGGAACATTTTAGCGGTTTGCAGAGCAGTCCCAGAACCTTATACATACGTTCTTTAGTTATCTAAATAGATGTCCTCTCTAAAGATTTGTAAATAACCTTCAAATCTAAGGACAAGGCACAGATCTCCCAAAAAGTAATGTATTTGTTTTCGATACTAACAAAGTAGGGGGGCTATAAGATCGTTTCCCTTTTTATTGCGTATTGAAAACTGGTCGTATGGTTGTGGAATTCGCGCTAGTGGTTCAACATGGATATAGGGCGGGCAAACACTAGAGAGAAACTTGTCTCCCACAACGCAGACCAGTCAAACGTAAAAATGGATGCAGTACGGGCTGAAATAAGGGCAACAAGGTACAAAAATTAGTAAAGAAATAATATACTTATTAGTGGCTTGAAGACAAACTGCATGGTCACTTAATTTATGTACATTTAAGTTTAGAAATCGAAGTAAAATTTGTATTCAGTCTGAAAAGGGGTAATGGCACAGCGTTGATTATGGTACAACCCACGACTGGGAAAGCCAAATCGACTGAAAGTCAAAAGCCCGACTGAGACAACGATAAAGAAATAAAAAATCCAAAAAACTTATAACCGGAAGAAGAAAGAGAGGCTTACTAAATCCGGTTGCAAAAAATGAAAAGCTGATGTGGAAACGCAAAATAAGAGTGAGGGCGATGTGAAAAAAAATTTAGTTAGATCTCGGAGATTATGTATCACACATATTAAAGTTCAGTGTGGCGTTTTCACACTGCAGAGGTAAATATGATTTGAGGGGACCAAGGCGAGGCTTTTATAATTTACGTAATTGCGTTTATATACACCGTGGTTGCAAGCGATACTCCTGATCGATTTTGGCATCTTTATGTTACATTCATTACAATTTTAAATGTAATACACATAGGTATTGGGTAATTGGAACTCAATCCTAAAGCTATATCGAACAGTATACGCTATGTCGACTGGATTTAATAGGATCGAGTAAATTCTTTAAAAAGATCATTTACAAAATGTTACCCCTGATTGTATAACAAAAATTAGTGCTTTCTAAATATTATTGAATCCCTGTTACTGCTGATGATCAAAATAAAAATTTAAATAAAAGAAACCTTTAATTTGTGGTTAATTTTCTGAAGGAGTTTTTGTTAAATCAACAAGACAACTTGTACTGCAATCATTGAGTCTCTTTCATTCTTTTCTTCTTTTTTCCATGTGCGCTCCCGCTGTACTTCATTCCCCTGAGATTTTTTTCGTTTTCCTTTCGTATTTTTGTGCAATATCTGTTGATTAAATAAGCACAATAAACCGCGTGGTCGATAATTCCTCCTTAAAAGAGGAAATTATTTCTGGTGTGGTACCTATCTTAACGATTCTTCTCAGGGTTCTCGGTCAAACCAAACCTTTTTCACCGTGTTGTATGAAGACGAAGCAAAATTGCAAAAATCAAACGTTGCACTCGTCGAAATTCAAAATAAAGATGAGTGTGTCTTCAGAAGGAAATCTAAAAAAGTGGTGATCGTAAATATACATAAATCAAAATGAGTAGGTACCTACTATAGTACTTTTCTGGTTAATTACCTTCGAATGTGTTTTCATAAACCGTCACGTTGCTCAGAAAATGATGCTGTACGATTCAAATTAAGCTTAATCGACCATGATCGACACGAAACTTAATGCCATAGCTGTGAAAAGAAGCATAAGCGAAACTATAAAAAGAGTGCATGCCCAAGTTTTTTTAATTAAAGTACCCTAACCCACTAGTTGAGTTGACAGTGTATTTATAGAGCACGACATTTCTAACCATCTCTGGTCAGGTATGTATGGCAACTTCTACCACAATTATCATCCTTGTGAAGTTAGTAACAATTGAAAATTAAAAACTATTTAACTTGTCTGGAGAATTTTTGAATTTTAGTCATATCAATTTCCTTTCATCGGTTATTCATTTAAACTGAGGTTGAACTATCGCTGTACAGCCTACAAAACTTAATATAATACCAAGGGACTAAAGTGTGTGCTTTAGTCCCAAGGGTGCAGATTGTTGCCCGAAACGTAGTCGAGCCTAATGTAGTCACTTTTTTACTGATGCATATGTCCCTACCATCTTGTATGTACAGTGTATGTAGTACATACTAAAAGTTCATACAAATATAGGTCCGCAAACGACGCTTCGATACTACAGGGTGTTACAATTTTTTAGGTTTTTTTTCATGTACCTCCTACAGATATATAGCTCAAATTTGGAATATATGTTACACTGAAAGGCTTACATTTTTGGCCATATCAATGGCTTCGGTGTCGCATTTTTATTAGTTGACAGTTTTTCTCGTCTAATTGCTAGGCAACAGATTTTCATTACCTAAACAACCCAAATTTACTCGGTAAAATACAAACCTCTTGTGCAATTATAAATGATAAAGTCCCCTTATTAAACACCTGTTAAATAGTGTTAAAATAGACGCAATAATAATAAGGCCGACGAAATGCGAGCACTTATGTACATCGCATTTCCTTATCCACAACTTTGCATGCGTGCCATCGATTATTTAAATCAAATTACATTCTACTTTGATAAAGTTCCCATATCAAATAAAAAAGGAATATAGGGAAGAGAAGAAATGGAGAAATTAGGTGGACATGATTTGGTATATAATAAAGTGAAGAGAAATACGCGAGATAGGGAGAAAAAAGGTGGAACTGTGACAAGGATATAAATAGAATATAAGGATTGCGAGTTGTTGACCGAAGAAAGCGAAGTATTGGAAAGATGGAAAGAATATATGGACGACTTATTTTAAGCGAAGGACAAACCAACACACCTGACAGTGGAAAGCGTAGAAGAAGTAGAAATGACAACATCGGAGAAGTCATTTTATCAAGTAATGGCGACCATAAAAGAAATGAAGGATGGGAAGGCAGTTGATTGCAACTAGAGAGGTAATTTCTTTGATTCCCTTTTCTTGCAGACATGTCTTTAGACCTATGGGAATATTATCGACTATTGAGCAACGCTTATCTTCATTTAAAGGGAGATGTCATCCAGAGAAGTGAGCTCAGTTCCCGGATTTCCAATTAATTAAAAGTGAGAGCGTATAACCCTGAAGGAGCAAAAATAGTTACAATAATTAATACGCTAAAAAGTTACGGAAGTTGTTTCGTGATTGTGAATCGAATGTGGTGCATGACCCAGTTTCAGCAAATGGCGGCTCCCTTATCAGCAAATCGAAGGCTCATGAAACGGTGGTTCGTTCCTGCACGGTAGGTGAGTTTACTTCGAGGTTACCCACGCGTATGTAAAGCGTATTCGGAATTATAAAGATAGAATTGGATACAAAATTAGAACTAAAATTAAAAACCCTAAAAAAAATTAAATGTAACCCTGGTTCTTGATAACCTTCAATGTACACACCTCTTTAAATAAGAGGGCCAATATTATCGATGAATGCAACAGTTGTCGATGAAACATTGCAAAATGAAATATCAGTCGAAACCCAAAGAAGATATTCGTCCAGCAAATTAAAGGCAAATGGCGTACTTACAATGAAGAAGAATAACACAACTATATTCTCCTAATAAAATGATAATAATTAAAATCCCATGCGTTTCGCTGTTTGATTAAAAATCAAGTGCACTCTGTGACAGCTGACGAACGAAAGACGAAAATGAGTGTTAATCATCGACAAAGATAAATCGCAGCGCCGTACAATTTCACGCTGAATATTACGTGTTTCAAATTCCAAGGTTATAACTATTACGAGGATCATTCAACAAGTAAATATACCGGCAACAATAAACGTAAAATAAATCGTTACAATCACCCTAGTGATACACACACAGCAAAGATCTTATTGAAAATATTGAATAGAAGGCTTCGCAAAGTTACGAAGGAGAATATAGGAGAGGGACAGTTTGGTTTTAGAGGAGGAATGGGCACAAGAGACGTATCACAAGTAGTGAGAACGATCGGCGAAGGATATTTGGAAAAGGTGCAGCTTTTGTTGAAATTCTAAATGCATTAGATTGGGTAAACTGGGAGAAACTGTTAGAAGTACTAAAGAGGAGAGGTGTCATTTGCAGGGAAAGCCGGCTAATACGAATGATATATATGAAACAAGGAGCGAAAAGCGAAATTAAGACTAGGATAGTGACGACAAAACAGGTAGAATTTTATGCAGCAAGATAGAAATCCCCTTAAGAAAGACATTAGTAAAATGTATTTTGTGTATGGAATGTTCTAATGTACAAATGAAAAGAGATCAGCAAAGATTGGAAGCTTTTGAAATGTGGATATCTAGTGTATGTATAAGTAATGTAGAAGGGAGGGCAAATGCATGCTAAAGATCGTAAAGCGAAGGAAAATGAACTGGATTGGGCATGGTTAGTACATGTACAGGAAATTGGTTGACGACCTGAAGGAGGGAGAAGAAGGATATAAAGGAGTAAAGAGAACAGCAGAGGATAGAGATAGTCGTGGAGAAGAGCCATCAGGAACCTGCATTAGCAGAAAACTAACGTTGATGATGATGAAATAAAACAGAATGAAAAAACCGAAGATCTCGTATCTTATCCTGTCTTTTTTTTACTGTAGGAAAAACACCAAACAGAGAGTAGTTGTTTTATTTACATTTAGAATTAGTTGTTGTAAGTGAAGATTATTTCTTAAACATACCAAAATTATCGCTTAAATAAAGATTATCATTACTTCAAAACTTCGCACTTACTAACGGGGTTCATTTTGCTTCCCATATTGCAATTAAAATCATTAGCAAAATAAACCGTATTACTTAGAAGAGCATTTATTTCAAATGTGAAAGGATAATGCTCATCGGTACCAATTTCCCTATTCGCGACAATCGGTACCAGCTTTTCGCACCAAACGTTCGCAGCCGAAATCCAAAATAATTGCCTATCGGTGTAGTTGAGACCGGGGAGAAGCGGTTCCTTTCCATTGCGTCGAACCCATTCATTGTATGCCAAATATGCATTTCTTATACCACCGTTACCTACTATATTTTCTCCTTGCGACCAAAAGTCGGTTAGCTAAAGCAATTAATAACAACACATTTAGTTGATATCATGAGGATTTACCAACATACATTTGATCCCAATTCGGGTACGGAATGGTTTCCATATTCGTCAATCATGCACTGGGCCTTTGTTATAAATATTTCTTCTTTAGATGGTGGCCAATCTTCCACATCGTCGAATCGATGAACAATTTCGTGGGCAATTATGAAACCTATTGCACCGTAGTTCATATAACGTGGCCTATCATTGTTAAAAAAGACGCCTTGTAATATACCGGCAGGCAATACTGCAAATTAAATGATACTTGAAGATACAGATTAAGATATCTTACTTATAGTGTTAAATAGTCTATTGTAGTGTGCATTGACGTAAACAGCTATTTCCCCGAATTTAAACCAATCAGTTTCATTCACTGGCAATACTAAACCATTTGGTGTATTTTCATAATCAAAGAGTTGAATACTAAGGCTCATTTTGAGAAAGTTGTCAGACTTCACATGTAACTGAAAACGAATTTATATATTACGCACACAAAATCTTATGCCAACCGCTTTATAGACTTCTTCCAATTTTTCGTCCGAGAGAAGTTCGTCTGGGTACGCAATGCGAGATGACATAGTTGCGACTTTTTCAAAAGCATGCTGCTTTTTTGTATCATCCAGCCAGTCAGCCCTTTTTATCATGTTGATAAATTCGTTATTAATATAGGAAACCATTTCTATAGTATTTAGTTTGGTATCATTTTGGACATATCTCCGAACGTATAAGGCACTGGTAGCAGTTGGCATGCTGATTGTAATTACGTCAAGGTTTAAACATTGTTGATTGTAGCTACTAACCTCTTTAAAGTTAAACCGACACATTTCTTCCAACCAAAAGTTGAATACGTGTACGGCGTTGAGCTGTGTCGCAACTTCTCTGTAAGATAAGGTAGCGATGATTCGACAGTTTTCCACATAAGATAGTTTGCCTGTACTCTAAAATGTAAAGCTTCAATTTTGATCCATAAGTATGTTTATTAAACCTTTTTGGTGTATTGATGAGCAATTTCTCCAACTGGGAGAAATAAGTAGGATGTGCTGTTATGATTACATCAGAGGATTTAATGGTAATGTTGGGTACGTTTAATACTGAATTCAAGTACTCCAACCAAGGAATATTAGGAACTTTTTGTTGTAGTTCTGATACAGACATGCGATGGTACAAGCTAAAATTTGTTGGTTCTCGAAATTGGCTTGCAATCTAAACGTAGTTAAAATTAAACCGATGTATTTAACACTATATCGCTCTACACATTACCTTCCTTAAACGAAACTCAAATTTGAATGATTCATAAAGTTCCTTTTGAGCCTCACTTTTTGTAGCACCTAAGACACTGGCAACGTATACCGTTTTATGAAAGTACGATTTGAGGTCATTTGTTGAAAGACGCACGTCTGCTGGCCCTATCTGATGAACATCTGAATAAGTGAGAGTTACAATATTATACTTACATAGAGCATATTCAGTGAATAATTTGTCATATCTATCCCAAGATCAACGGTAATGAAATAATCAAAAGTAAAACCGAAATTACGAAATTTGTAAACGGACTGTTTCCAATCAAATCTTTCCTGATCCCACGTTTGTCCTTCTAACACCGGCCATCCGCCTAGTTTTCGTAAAATTGATTTTATCGTGGTTAATCCATCCAGTTCAATTGCAGTGGTATTCATGCATGCTTGATATACCTTCTTAAGTATCGTGAAAGGATGTGGTTCTTCCGCCGTGACATTTTCTTCCAGTACTACTCTTAGCTGTTGTTTAATCAAGTCGTTCGTAAATTGGAAGGATGAAGCTTCATCTTTATCGTCCGGTAGAATTGCTTGTTTGATAAAGTTGCCGCATGCGAATTGATAAAAGTCATCGCAGGGATCAACACTTGCGTCAATATTACTTAAAACACTCGACGCTGCGTGAATACAACCTGAAGTTGAACATAAGTTTGACGTTTGGTTGCAAGTCATATCTGAAGCCACTAACGCAATATTTACAGCTACACTTACAATTAGATATGCTTCCATACTTGTTCTCCTCTTTCACAGTGCTAAAAAGACACAAACATTAGTTAGCTATAAATACCCTAGGGGGTATCATTCCATATTGAGCTCGTCACCTCTTGAAACCATTGCGTATAGAGTCTTCCAGACCAGGATTGCGCTTAGATACTCCAATTTTCGATGGAAATATCCCATGGGAGACAGACGTACATGCCGCAATTCAAAGCAGTTGCAAAAGCAAATAACTGGACGGCACGATAACAGGCTTTGGCCTTAGTGACTTAACTAAGGGGGCCTGCACTAAACGTTCCTCCACTGCTGAAAGATGACGAAACCGAAAACCTTCGTTGCTAACGGAGAAAATGGATAGTCAGTTTGGGTCTGCACATAAAGGGCCAGTGCAACTAAAGGCTCGTGTTCAAAGACCCGGGAGTCATTGCAAGATTATGGGTCAGATATAGTGAGACTGACAAAAGCTGTTTATCCCGATACATCCTAAATGTGCTGGAATAAATTTCCACCGATCAATTCGTTGCTGGAATCCGAGATACTAATATTCAGCAGGCAGTGAGTTAGTGCTGAAGCTTTCATAGCACTAGAAATTGAAGGCACGAAATCATCAATGCATCAATCATACACACAAAAGTGCAGATCGCGACACAAGAAACCGATTTCCCAAACCATGAAGAAAATCTCGAAAAATGTGGAAAGGGCCGCCGTCGATGTTTGAGTTGCGGGAAACTGGGGCATTTGATGAGTACATGCAGAAAGTCCCAGGAAGCCAGGCCTTCTGCTGATTCAACGGAAAACTAAGCAGGATCGATTAGATTGTATTCCCACGCACTGACTGTCACTGTCGCATTACTCACTCTTTGATGGACCCCAGAGCATCTTTATTGATGGTCTGCTGAATGGAAAACTAATGAGTATGTTGGTGGATACGGGCGCGACAAGGACCATCATAAGATCCCAGTGAATCAACGGACGTATTTCAACTGGATATGTCGCGATAGTACATGGATAGACCAATGCTCAAATCACTATCGGCAAGACTACTATTACGCATCGTGCGCTGGTAGCCATCTTGAGGATGGACATAATGGGCACCTACGGTTTTCAACTTGATCTATTACATTATCAAGCAAGAAGTAGGGGATAGGCTGATGAATGTTAGTTCGTACGATGTGAAACTGAAGAAAGGAACGACAGCAAAAAGTGACTGAGGAATCTAAAGTCTTTTGTTATTTTTCCGGTAGTCCTTGTAAAGAAGAAAGACTCCACCAGTTTTCGTATGGATTATCAGTCCAACAACGTGACCAAGGAAGACCTACATGGAACCAGGTTACCTGTATAACACCGCTTCTCAAATCTTATTGGGCGCAATGGGATTCTATTATTAGGGATACTGATGTCCTCCTCAAGCAAACCTTACAAAATGAAGATGGTTGTAAAGAAAGAAAATGGCGCTTGGTTCCTAGAAAGAAATGTACAAAGGGCTGAGGGAAAGATTTTAGTAGGCCAATATCAACGACGTAGAGAACAGTGTAGCAAGTGTGTTGTTTGCGCTGCAAGAAATGGCCCACAACGACGCCCGAAAGCGCCCATGAGACAATACAACGTTGGAAGTCCCTTCAAAAGAGTTCTAATAGACATAGCTGGGTCATTCCCGGAAAGTGATGGTGGAAACGTACAGTCGTACATTATGGGTGTGATGAACTACTTCAGAACTACACTTTGCCAAACCAAGAAGCGGCTACTGTCGCGGACGTTTTTGTGAGAGAATATATTTGTCGATTTGGAGCTCCGTATGAAATTCATTCGGACCAAGGCACGAATTTCGAGTCTCTGTTGTTCCAGGACGTCTACAAGGCTACAAGAAGAATTAATAGACATCTCTCCAGAATTGTCTCTGACCGTGAACAAGACTAGGATCAACATCTATTATTATTCCTTATGGCTTATAGCTTTTCGGTGTATGAAACTACCGGACGGACCCTTTTAAATATTATATTTGGAAGGCAAAAGCCTTAGTTTCATGAAAATGGGTCGGTTTATATTTTACTTGGTAACCAAAGAGCAATCACATGAGAAGCCAATGTGGTTTGTTCCACAATCACTAAGGACTCAACTTGTAGTTGGGAGGATCCATAAAATTACGTTGCCTAAGATCGGCTGTATGAGTTAAACTGGAGGATAGTCCGCAACATGTTGGAAGCCGTTTCCAAGGACATGGGCATCGAAGTTTTGGTATGCGTGGAAAGTGCGCGGAACTCCGGAAGACCCTCGATTGTTACTTCTTCAAAACTACAGTATGTCGGAAAGGAGTTGCCTGTCCATACCGACCGTATATTTGAGGGGAACTGGGAGCAGTGTTACGCACTGTAATTTGAATTGAAATCAGTGTAACGGAGAGGTGTAGAGTTCGGCGTCACGATGACTTAATTCCCGTTTTTAAATAAGTTGTTCTTATACCAATACGAACTAGAATACCAATATAGTTAGTTGAATAATAGTGTAGTGAAAATAAGTTAATAAATGTTACAATATTTATATAGTCTCTAAAGTTAGTTGCATTACCAAAAACCCAATTAAAGAAGCACTCAGTGTTTTTCAACAATTGTTTAAAATTTTAGTTACCTTTAAACAACATATAATTAATTTCATGTAAAAGATTGTCCAACCAAGTAGGTTTAAATTCGTAATATGTTACTAACTTCATAGGGATGATAATTGTGGTAGAAACTGCCATACATACCTCTTAGATCTATGGCTAGAAGTGGTTATAAATGTCGTTTCCGATAAATACACTGGAAATGGTCAATTGAAATGTTGGGGTACTAACTAAAGAATTTTTTATAATTTCGCTTATGGATTTTTTTTACACATTCAGCTTTCCTGTCGATCATGGTCCATTTAAGCTTAATTTGAATCGGGCCGTATAGTTTTCTAATTACATTTATAACGATGAAAGTCCATTCTAAGTGAATCAGGTATTATAGTAGGTACTAACTCTAGTTTATGTATATATTACGATATCTTGAAATTCCCCTTTAAAGGTAGCCACACACAGTTTGTCATTGAGGTTTGGACTGCGCAGTCACATCTCTGAGATTTCCCTCACAGTGTGTGCTGTAGACGTTGAGGTTGATTAACTGCACAAACCTGCCTGAACATGACGAACTCGTCTGTAGCTATACCTATATGCGATACATAAATTAACGGATAATCTCAGGAAAATCTTCAAAGACTCGATTGAACAGTTTTAGTTTGAGGAAAAACTGTATGTGTGTGACTACCTTTATATTTCCTTCTAAAGGTACTAGCGTCCCTAGATTTATGCAAAACCGTCCACTAGAGAAATCAATTTTAGTAGTAAAAATGGCAAGTTATCCACTAGTGGACATAATGTTGATGTTTTACCTCAAATATTATTTGTTCAACAATCGTAAAGTTTTTTTGAGTGCTCAATGTAGCGGTTCCTACTCGCGTGGATTAAGAGTTTAAACCTCGTTTACCATTTTCATTACACACAGGGGAAGCAACCACAAAAGAATTCATCGCGGTTGAAGAATTTTTGTATTATGCTCGCCAGGAGATAATTTAATTATCTGGCCAGCAGTAGAACGGCATCAAGTGTTTTGTGACCCCCATTCTCTCCTAACGAGCATTATATACATTTACTAATATTGAACTCAACTTCGTCTCGGGTTTATATCATCGATGCTAACGACACACAGTAACTGAAGATCCAGAGGAAAGAAGGGATGTTGTTGAAGAGAGCCAAGATGTATTGGACACTCCGAGTAACAACGAGATATGGTGGCATATTATCAACGAAAAAGTAAGGATCATAGTTACTAGGCCACGATTCCAGATTTATATTAAGATCTTTGACAAACTGTTATCCTTGTTTTGCTTAATTTAGGTAGGCCTTTTAAAAGAGGAAAGCACAATAAGAATTCGTTAGGAATTTCAACGGCCTTGAAATTTCTTTGAATTTTCCCTTTGAGAAGAAATACGAGAGAGATGTGTACCGCTGGAATAAATTAATTATATCCCTCCAATAAGGGTACTAGGAAAAATGCACTTTATCAATCTTAAAATTACAGATAGGTATGTTAGTAAAAATCGTATTAATCTAAAAGATTGTGGCCCCATTGCACAAACATATTTGATTCGGGTTTAATCTTCACTCTGGTGATAAAAAACGTGATTTGTTAATGTCTTTGGCACTCTCCAATTTAGGTATAATATAAACCCATCCACTATGACGCAAATCAAATGCTGTAATACTCGGATTAAAAATAATTCCGTGTGAACACCTGATTATGTCGGTTGTGCAACTGGACTGGTCCTGTATTATTGTAAATAAATAAAAATAAATAAATAAATAAAATTCCTGAAATTTCGATAAACATCAATAAATAAAATAAATAAAAGATTAGTCATCAGCGATAAAGAACGAAGGCGGCTGTGTCGCAATCTTTCCGAGAAATGTGACGTGTTTGTTCTAGGACATTCTAGCAAAACTGGGAAGTGTTCCGAAACGTTCCAACACTGTCGAGAAAGAGTAGTCGCGTAATTTGAAGCAATATTCCTTTTTTGCATTTGTAACATAATGTGTTACAAGACCTGTTAAGTCATTAATGTTTATCCTTGTGTTGCAGTTACAAGGATAACGACCACAATGTATCAGCAACGGATGCAATAATTATATGCCAATTTGCTGTGAAGTAGGAGCTTTATATTAGTATTGTGAGAACTGCAGTCTGAGTAGCTTGACCAAGCTTAGTTCCATTTTTTTGTGTCTTAAGGCAAGTATTTATTTAGAATCATTTAACAAACTGTTAAAAACATAGGATCACCACACAGCGCACTTATGTACCGGATTCATTTTTGAACCTACTGGGCAATTAAAATCTTTCGAAAATATAGGAGAATTGCTGAGCGGTCCTTGCACTCTAAAGTTGTCTGGGGAATGGTATCCAGATAAGATCTTCGTTCTTTGAGATTCTGGACGATGCACAGAGCACCATACGTTCGCGCTTGAAATCCAAAACATTTGTTCGGACGTATAATCTAAACCGGGTAATCCTGGTTCGGGCCCGTGACGCTTAACCCATGAGCCGTAAGCTAAATACGCCTCTTTAACTCCACCGTTGTCGGCTATATTTTCACCTTGTGTGTTGATACCATTCACCTAAAATCAGAAGGTTGTCAAATGATGCAGATGCATAGAGTTGGGTATTCCGTTTAGGGGTGCACCATCTTAGAGTAGGAATTGTGTAACAATTTTTACAAAATAGGATCGGATCTCACGATTACCGAGAAAAGACAAAAAAGGAAAGCAATTTTTGAGCAATTTTTCAGGGTTATTTCCAAATGAAACACTTTCGACCTTCATTTTATTCCAAAAAGATGTTTGATTTGCTCTTCTCTATCACCATATTTTTTGTACACACCTCAAATAAGAATTTCTTGATAAAATTTTCCTTGACGTAAAAAGGTTTTTCTATTAAAAAATTCAGAATTGACCGTAGGCCAAGAAAAGCATTAGTTGAAGCTCAAGCACCAGGTAAAGTAGACAATTCTTGAAAAAAAAAATGTGCTCATTGACGTCTAAAGTATCGATTTGATTGTGAAAGGCCTCTTTAAGGAAAAAATGATTGATTTTTACGTTACTATGCAGCTAGTTGCAATTAAGGGAATTGGTAGAACATTCCTTCCGATTAAAACTGCTTTCTTGGTACCTATTCTCATAAAATAGTACACCGATCCGTTGACCCGCGAAAGTCATAAACATGTTAACTAATTTTGCCCTTTATGCAATTAACTTTAGTAGTATTTGGTAACCTCTAGATAGGAGAATGATGATCATACGCTCTCACTCGTTTAAAAAGTAGATATATAAATCGCAACATAATCCACCAAGCACCTGGAACTTACTTTTAAACCCAATTCAGGTATGCTATAATTTCCGTATTGATTGATTATGCATTTGGCGTTCTTTAAAAACGCCGCCTTTGTTGGGGGTGCCCACCAGTCGACCAAATTTCCATCTTTATCAAACTGTCGACCCTGGTCATCGAATCCGTGGGTGATTTCGTGACCGGCCACAAAACCAATGGCGCCATAGTTCATGTATTGTGGCCTGTCATTGCTAAAGAATACGCCTTGCAATATCCCAGCAGGAAATTCTGTTAAATAATAAGAAATTGTCACGCACGGCCAGCGAAAATTAACCGAAACGTACGCATACTGTTGTCGAGAAAAGAATAAAATGCGTTGATAACGGCGGGTCGTCCAACAGAAATCCAATCGTTTTTCTTAACCGGTTGGTTAAGCTTTTTGTAGGAGGAATCGGCTGCAAACCGCGTGAGACTCAACCTAACCTCTAGATACGTATTACTGGTTAAATTTAGCTGAAATTTGATTAGCGCAATGCAAAATTTGAACTCATTTTAACTCACCCCTTCGAAAACCCCTTCGATTTCTTTATCTGAAAGCAACTCATCGGGGTACGCCACATGCGGCACCATTGCATTAGCTTTTTCCAAAGCGTGGCTTCTGGTAACGTTATCCATCCAATCGACCCCTTTGAGAATATCAATAAATTCTGCCTTAATATCAGAGATTATTTCTGTGGCCTTCTCTTTGGCACCCTTGGGAAAATATTTGCGAACGTACAGAGCACCTACAGCAACCGACAAACTAAACACAATTACCTCTAATCACTGTGTTATAGTTAACGAATACCTTTGTGTCACTAAATCGGTGCATTCTTTCCACCTGGGCACTCTTTCCGTACGTCCGTTCAAAAATTTGGTATATTGCAGTTCTCGTTGTCGCAATGCTTCGGTGAGGTAAGGTACCGATGAAGCTATAGCTCTCCACATTACATAGTTTGCTTGAATCCTACAAAACAAACTTCAATTTTAATACGTGGTATTACTTTGACGTAACCTTTTAGATGTGCTGTTAATCAATTTTTCTAGTTCTGAAATGTAACTAGGAACAGAAACTATTACTATATCGGTCTCTTGTATTTGAACGTTTGGAATATTCAACGCTGAATTTAAGTATTCTAACCAACGAATGCTTGGAAACATATCCTGAAGGTCGCACACCGATATAGGATTATATAATAGACTGTAGTTTCTTCGATCCTCCATTGACATCGTGACCTATGCGGGTTAAACCCAATTAAAAGAGCTTGTACTGTTCTGCACCTTACGTTGGATAGCTTCATTTCAAACTCCAATGCTTTTTTAAGTTGCGTTTTGGCAGTCAGTCGATTAGCACCGAACATAACGGCGATATCAACCATATAATTATAGTAGGCCCGAACGACATCATTCTCAAGACCCTTACTAAATAATTCTTTGGCTAGCGATAATATCGCTTGATCAATCTGCAGCAAGATAACTATAACGTGAGAATTGTAATGATCCTGCTACCTGAATGACTCGCTTTGTGGTATTCCTGTAGTCAACTGCAACAGTAAACGCCAGGAAGTAGTCCAAACTGTAGCCAGCTTTTCGAAATTTATACACGGACTGTATCCAGTCAAACTTCGCTTGATTCCATCGTTGTCCTTCTATCACTGGCCATCCACCTAAACCTTTTATGATGGATTTGATGGTCTTCAAACGGTCAAGTTCAATCGCAGTTGTATTCATGCATGAGCTGTAAAGCTTTTTAATTTGTACGAAAGGATGGATCTCTTCTGGCATAATGGGCTCTTCTATCATTGATCTTAACTGAACTTGAAGCAAATCATTTAATCCTGAAAATGATGTGACGAAGGACTTGTCGTCTGGAATACTTGTCTTGTTTATAAAGCTGCCACAAGCAAATCGATAGAAATCATCGCAGGGATCAACACTTAGATCCATATTGGATAAGACGTACGACGCTGTGCGATTACAGCCTTCTGTCATACAAATAGTTTTGGAGTTTTGCCTCGAGATTCTACTTGCCATAACTGGGCGATCATTTTGTAACGCTTTACCTACGATCACGGTTTCACCAAAATGGGAAGTAGACTTTGAGTTGTCTTCATTTATATAGACCAAGGCAATGACTAATATCACTACTAACCCAATTGTGATTAGTGAAATTACAGTTGATACTTGTATTAGACATTGCTCGATCTTTGTTCTTCTTTTCCACCATGATGGGGTTCTGAAATGTAAGAATAATTAGAATCTGATAAGGACCTAAACCTGGCCATCTTAATATTATCCAATTAGTCACAGTGGTTTCAATTTTCCATAGAAGAAAAAGTAGTAACTCCCTCCTTACCATCAATGAGTTGTATAGGTGATTGTTAATCATCTAGTGTTTGGAGAGAATGCCATGGGTTATGGTTTACGATTCAAGGAAATCATAGTCTGACTGGCTACTCATTTGTTCACTTTCCAATTCGGGATTTGACTATGGTTCTAAAAATTCGGTCACTTTCGAGTGATTAGCGACTTGGTGGCCTGGTGGCCAGACATCGGAATCTTTGTGAAATAGTAAAAATCCAAAAATATTGTTAAATATAGCATATAAAAGCTAATCTTGTCATCTAACATGAGGTAAGCACTATTTAAACCTACAGGTAAAATAACAAATTTCGTAACACTCCACGCGTTTCACTAACCGCGTCTTACTCCGTTTTATAATTATTCATAGACCGAAGATCGAAGACGATGATGACTAGCCTCGAGGAAAAAAAACTTCTTACCCTATATTTACAAATACGAACTCTGGTAAGCGCACTATTGGATTTGTTTGCAATACAACTACAAAGAACTAAAATTTGGAATTGCAAACATTTCAAATTTTTGAACATAGCACGGCTTGAACCACAAAGAATAAAAACACGCCAACTCACTTGACTATAGCTTGTTTTTCCTCCGACATCATTGTAAAGTTCGACACAAAACACTACTTCTGTGAAAAGAATCCTGGAAGTAAACCCTTCCCAACCTTTTTTACCTGTGTTCCCCTTCCTGTCAGAACTCTCGCATACCGAGCGACCCGAATATAGCAAAAAGAAACGTCTTATTATTACACATCAAGCATTGTTTGTTAAATAGTTAATTCGCTATTATTTATGGCTTAATATCACTCAGCTTTACCTAACCTTGGTGAAAGTAAATTTAACAAATTTGATTAATCTAGATTAAATTCAAAACATATTAGCAAGGGGAGCACAGAAGGACAATTGAATCTTGTTTTAGTTTCTCTTTTCCTAAGATAAGATAACTACAAAAAAGCTGATATTAATCAAATAAAAAGATAAGATAAATGTCGTGATTTTCCGAAGAATCTAAAAAAAAAATTTTGGAGGCTACTGTGCCAATTGCAAGATCATCTCCAACCAGCAGTTTAGTAAATGGTCATGGATGCAGTTAGACATTTTGCATCCTTCCAATACACTCATCCTAAAGAGACACAAACTACCTTTTTCCACAAATCCCACGTGCTAGTACTAATTTAGCGTGCGCAATGTACTCACACTCATATCTCGCCAGACGTCCTGAAACGAAAAAGAAAAGATGTGCGTGATAGTGTTAACGTTTATACGAGTTTTTGAAAATTCAATCGACCTAACTGGGTTGGTATATTTTGCTATGGTAGCAATTATTATTATCACAATTGTTTCCAAGGATTCGATAATCCCACATGTCGTCTTCTTACCAAATAAAGCAAATTATTGGATTGAGCATGTGACAGTAAACATCATGGACTGCCATGCTTTACCTAAAACACAGCTGGACGTAGGACTTTCACCAGATCAAATAAAAATTACCAGAGGTGTGCCACAGGGTGACACTTTAAAACCATTACTTTTCGAGTTATTCATAGCAAACATGCACGAACTTGTTTAAAACTCTGATTAGTTTTAGTGTCCCTTCAGACGCACGGTGTACGGCTCTCAATGTATCTAGAACAGTGGTGGATCCAGAGAAACTTCTCAGGGGGGGCCACATGGTGAAAATAAAAGACTGATTGATTGATATACAAGAGGAGATACATATAGGTGGGATAGGATTCCATTTCAAACAATAAATTCAAGTCTTCGATGTCCACATACAGCACGGAACCGAAAAAAACCGGTACCGGAACCGACTGCATTTATAAGTCCTTCACTTAGAACCGAAACCGTTATTTAAGCAATTATAACCGGAACCGATACCGTTATTATTAGTGCCAAAGAACTGGTATTCTTCGGTTCTGACTCTGCTGGTCTCTGCAGTAGGTAGAGTAGATACGTTGCGCTTCGTGAGAGGAAAATACGTTTTATATTGTTGCTCTTAAGTTTTGCTTCAGACTTCTGACTTGCTCTACTTTTCCTTGTTTGAATCATTATTTTAGTTCTGTAGTAGTATCAATAAAAACGCCTTGATTATTAATATTCCTTATCGCCGATGACTGGATCCGGTATCGACTAGATGGCCAGGAATAAAATCTTCCCTTCTGAATTACGTTCAAGAATAACCAAAAATTTTCACTTTATTCAGAGCTGCCCATTAATTTCTACCAACTTAACCCCAATACTAAACAAATATAAAATATTTTAGTGACCAAAAATGAATCAAAAACAGTAAGAGAGTTGGAACCGGAACCGAAAATTAATGAAGCCACAGAACCGAAACCGCTACCGGAACCCTTAAAAATAATTCTACCTAAATAGTCCGGAAACGGAACCTATATTTCATATGGGTTCGAAGCCCCCTGCATAGTACACATTTTGATAAGATAGAAAGTGGGGAATGTAATGGAAACAATGTAAATGAAGTTGTTTATAAAAGGGTTTTTTTTACCTTTTCGGTAAGCTTTTTTGGGCTTGTCGGAGAAGGCAATTGCCCCCTTTGCCCCCTGATGTTGTATCTGCCACTGATCTAGACGGTCTAGTTATATTGCCTGCCACCAGAACTTTGCTTTAAGTGCCCTAAAAAATTATGGTTTAAGGAACGATCTAAAAGTAAATAATGATTAAACAAAAATAATTGCCTTTCGCAAAGCCAATGAATTCCCAGATGATCCTTTTCTTCATAAAAAAAGGAGGCCGAGTACGTCACAATTTTAAATGTAATAAACACAGCTTAAAATTAATAACTGGAACTCAATCCTAAAACTATGTCAGGCAGTATACGTTATGTAGGCTTGATTTAAAAAATTCATGTAAATTACAAAAAAAAATCACTTACAAGATTTCTACCCCTGATTATAATAAGAATGGAGATAATGGTTTCAATTCGCATTGCTGCGCTTGATAAAAGTAACAACTTGAAAAACAGAAAAGCAAAAATTACAAAAATAAACAAGAAACTTAAAAAAACAACACTTTTTGTCATTACACCGAATCTGAACTAAAAACGGATCGTAAAATATACATAAACTAAAGTTAGACGTACCATTCCTGTTCCATTAACTTAAAATGGGCTTTCATTGGCACATTCACATCAGTGTTTATAAATTTAATGAGAAAGCTTAATCGACCATGATCGACACGAAAGATGAAAGCCACAGGTGTGAAACAAAGCATATAATATGCGAAACTATAAAGCAGGAATGGAAGGCCAACATTTTTCTAATGAGTAAGTACCCTGACATATAAGTTGACTTAGGTGAATATTGCCAGTGTATTTATAGTAAACGATATTTCTAACAATTTCTTACCATACGGCTAGGAGGTATGTATAGAAATTTCACAATTATTAAGAATTGAAAGCTACTTTGGGTAATTTTTAAATTTTAACCAATCAATTTTCTTTTTTCGGGTATTCAATTGCACTGAAATTGAAGTATCGTAGTAGAACTCAAAAGTCCATAAAGATTTCTACTAGATAATATCAATTAAAAACGCAACATAGCTCGAGATAAAACTAATTTTAGTTTTGCCTTAGCAATAGATCACCGTAAAAGAGAAGAACAAGTATGGAAACATATCTAATTTTAAGTGTAGCTGTAAATATTGCGTTAGTGGGTTCAGATGTGGCTTCGAACCAAATCTCAAACTTATGTTTAACTCCAGGCTGTATTCAAGCAGCCTCGAGTATTTTAGACAATATAGACGCAAGCGTTGATCCATGCGATGACTTTTATCAATTCGCATGTGGAAACTTTATCAAACAAGCATATGATGACAATTCATACATTCAAATAACGAAATATCGGGTTCGACAACAGCTAAGGGTGGCACTGGAAGAGAACGTTAAAGCACAAGAACCACGACCGTTTCGGCTGCTTAAGAAGATGTATCAAGCATGCATGAATACAACTGCTATTGAATTAGATGGATTGACAACTATAAAATCAATTATAGAAGATCTAGGCGGATGGCCGGTGTTAAAAGGACGGAAGTGGAATCAGAAGAAATTTCATTGGAAACAGTCTGTTTACAAGTTTCGTAATTTAGGTTACGTTGTTAATTATTTGATTACCCTTACAATTATGGAAGGCATAACGAATTCTTCACTGAGTACCCTTTATGTAAGTATAATATTGTAACTCTCACGTACTAATCTGTTCTTCAGATAAGGCCAGCAGACGTATCCCTTTCAAACACAAGTGACCTCAAACCGTACCTTAATAAAATGGTGCACGTTGCCACTGTCTTAGGTGCTAATAAAGGAGTGGCTGAAAGGGAGCTTAATGAATCATTAAAATTCGAGCATCATTTAAGTATGGTAATGTGGAGAGCGTTACAGTGTTAAATGCTCAGTTCAATTTTAACTTATAAGTTTATAGATGGCCAGCGCAATTCCAGAACACAGAAACTTTAGTTTAGGGTACCATCGCATGCCTGTATCAAGACTACAACTAATAGCTCCTAATATTCCTTGGTTGGAGTACTTGAATTCAGTGCTAAACATTCCCAACGTTGTCATTAAACCTTCTTACGTAATCATGGTGGAACACCCTAGCTACTTTTCAGAGTTAGAAAAATTGCTTAATAATACACCAAAAAGGTTTAATAAACATGCCCCCTATAAAACAGAATTGAAGCTTTCTATTTCAGAGTACTGGCCAACTATCTTATGTGGAAAGCTGTCGAATCATCGATACCTTACATTACAGAAAAGTTAGAGCAATTCGAGTGTTCAACTTTCAGGTGGCCGAAATGTGTCAGCTTAACTTTAGAGAGGTTAGTATACCTAGTGACAATTTTTTAACGGATTTATAACCTTTACGTGATTACAATCAGTATGCCAATTGCTATCAGTGCTTTATATATTCGGAAGCATTTCCACGAAGATATCAGGCAAGAAGTTACGGAAATGATTTCCAACATAAAAAAAGGATTTGTCAAACATGTAAAAAGCGCCGACTGGATGGATGACGATACAAAGTTTCATGCTTTAGAAAAATTGGCAGCCATGTCGTCTGTCGTTGGGTATCCCGATGAATTGCTCTCAGACAAAAAATTGGAAGACTATTATAAAGGGGTTGACATTAAGATTGTGTGTTTCAATTTATGAATTAGTTTTTAGTTGCATGTGGAATCCGACAACTTCCTAAAAATAAGATTGAGCACTAACCTCTTTATGTATGAGGCTGAAGTCAAACGTTTAGTACTGCCATTGAACCAAATCAATTGGATTGGAAATGCGGGAAGAGTTCTTTATGTTAACGCATACTACCACTATCCAACGAACAGTATAGGTAAGTTATATTGCTTGCTGACATGCATGTTCAATTATTATTAAATTTACAGAATTGAATGCCGGTAGATTGCAAAGCATCTTTGTTAACAATGATAGGCCACGTTATATTAACTACGGTGCAATAGGTTACATAATTGCACACGAGATTACTCATGCATTCGGCGTAGAAGGTTCAAACTTGGATAAAGATGGAAATTTTGTAGATTGGTGGGTACCATCAACAAAAGAAAAGTTCATAACAAAGGTTCAGTGCATGATTGATCAATATGGAAACTATTCCGTACCCGAATTGGGATTAAATGTATGTTAGTCACAAATCCTCATGACAACAACGGAATTTTTTGTTATTAATTGCTTTAGCTAAACGGCTTTAGGACCATAGAAGAAAATATAGCAGATAACGGTGGTGCGAGACATGCATATTTAGGATACAATGAATGGGTTCGGCGGAATGGGAAGGAACCACTCCTTCCCGCTCTCAACTACACCGATAGGCAATTATTTTGGATTTCGGCTGCGAATGGTTGGTGTGCAAATGAGATACCGAGTTCGATGAAGCGGCAAATTCATAACAATCAGCATCTTCCTTTCAAATTTAGAATAAATGTGCCTCTAAGTAATACGGATTATTTTGCTAAAGATTTTAATTGTCGTATAGGAAGTAACATGAACCCTGTTAGTAAGTGCGAAGTTTGGAGGTCATTGTAAGCGTTTTCAATAATTGTACTAAGTGACATAAATCATTCTTTACTTACAATAATGTGCTATTGAAATTAGGTTTTAATTTAGTTTAATTTAACTAATTTTTGTTTCTTACGGTAAAAGGCAATAAGAATATAAGAATAATAATACGATATCTTCGACTTTTGAGAACTGACTTAATTAATCAAGAATAATGTGCTAAGCTAAGCTGTTGAACATATCTTAACTGTATTATATTATAAATCATATTTCAAAGCCCATATTTACAGGAGATAATGGTCAAATAAAGTTTAGGGCATGGACGAATCTATTTACAAACTAGTAATTGATAAAAATGTCCCAAATTGTAGTTTCATCTTTGCGAAACAACTCACTTCTTATGGCCCCTCTCAGGTGGCTTAAAACCGTTCGTTAAAGGAGCTGAATGAAGATATATGTGACCATTTTTTGCAAGGAATTGGGTTATATTTCGAATTATGTTTTTGTGTTCAACTAATGGCCGTTTGCACCGACAAATTTAAGTGGAGCTTAGCTTAAGCGTAGCTTAAAATCCATGGCAACCATTGTCTCAATAATCGTTGCCATGGAATTTAAGCTACGCTTAAGCTAAGCTCCGCTTAAATTTGTCGGTGCAAACGGGCCCAAGTCTCTCAAATATTTGTGAGCGAATAATTAAAATTTTCTAGCTTCTATTAGTACGGTGCAATTAGTCCAAAAACGGCCTAGCCTCAACATACAAAGTAAAAGCTTCCTTCTTCCAATGTGCCCATTGTTCTATACAGTCCACATATTATTTGGTTTCACCATTGTAAGCGTAGGATTTGTTTTGGGGGGCAATATACAGCCAAGTGTACCTATTTTCTAAAAAGAACCTCCAAAAGCTGCAGTTTTAGAAATAAGGTGATTAAAAATAATATAATATAATTATATATTATCATTATTACACAGGTGATATTTTTACATATAACGGGCGATCAAAAATGAGTTGCTGTCGAGTCGCCTTTGCCTAGTTATTTGCTCTCGTGTTATATATTTCTTATTGCTATAGTTATTGGTGTCGCCATCCGAGGTTGTGCAGTGTCTTCCATGGTGTGTCTAATCTTTAAGTTTATCTTTCTAACGCAGTTGCATTTCTTTTCCCTTTCCATACAGTTTCTACCTTCGTACTGATTACTTGATAGTCTCTTGGTAACCATTACTTTTCTGACTACGTATCTACCTGCTTAAGGCATTAATGTTTTGGCAATAGCATATTTATCTTTGGAGTGGTTCTCTCTTTTTCCGTGATGTCTTGGTGACTCTATCGAACCGCTCTTCCGGATCTGTGATTTGCGTTTAACCAATTCGAGGTATGTTATCTTATATGATGGAGAATATTTTTCTTAAGACAAGTGTATTTTTAGGGCTTAACTTTTGCTCACGTTTTGCCTTTAAGTTCCTCATCTTTCTCTCGACAGGTTCTTTTAAGTTTTTATCGTTATGTCTTTTGGATTACCCTTTGCGTTTGACCTACTTGAATATTTACGCATTACCGACGCAGTACGTGGATCATTTAGCAGTTTTATATGGACCCGCCATTTTAATGAATGAAAAAAGACGCGTGGTTGGTTCTACATTACCGACTTGGCAGATTTACCCACCACTTCAGTGTAACTAAACAGCTGATTCTACCAACATTGACCTACTTGGAGATTTGTACTTGGAGATTTAGATACTTGTTCCGGAATCCTAACTGCAAGTATATTACGAACCCTTGGAGACCATTACCATCTTTCATATTAGCTCTGTTATACAGATATTAGTACCGTTGCTTTGTAAATCACTTTTTGAAGGTACCGATGCTTTGTCTGAAGCCGAGATCACCGATTCTTAGTTTCTTCTTCTTCCTTTACTGATAAAAAATAGTGTACAAATGACTAAAGAGTAGCAGAAGGAGTAATTATTAAATTGGGAATGTAAATATGTTTTTTCACTACTAGCGTCTGATGACATTGTTATTAACCTTTTTTCCACTTGTAAAGTAGGCTTTCTCGGCATTTGTTCAAAGTGGTTAATAATTTTTTATTATTAACTATAGACCGGGAGGCAGTGTACATAGTAACTAAACCATAAGCGACAAAAAATTCGACAATACAGGCTGAGAGTACGTTGAAAACTAATAATAAAATCACTAGTCTGCCAGTTGTAAGTGGCAGCATTAACTTGGGGCGGCGCTGAATAGGCGACTTCTTTAGGTGATCAACTAAATTACCAAACTATTACGGTCACGGAAAAGATTTGTATCAAGAAATCCCATTTTTTCCATAGTTTTCAAATATGCTATGGCAGACGATTTCAAGTGCAGCGTTGGTAGCGAAAGACGCCCTCCAATGTAGGGAAAAACACCCCTGAACTTAAACCATGAGGACCGTATAAAAATTATTCATAAAAAATTCCTCTTTTTGTCACTACTTTCAAATATATCCTGGCAGACGATATTAAGTGTAGCTTTAATAGTGGCAGACGTCTTAGAAGTTAAAAAAATTTAGGTATAGTAAATCCCAGCGAGTGCGAGCGTGTGAGAGATAAGCGCGCGAGAGCACAACGAACAGAGATAGCTATAGATTTACGCACCGCTTGGAGTTACCAAACGAATTAAATTAAGGAAAATAATAAATTCTTTATTTCGCGATAAGATTGTCGGTATTTCTTGAATTCTTCTTAGACTGAGAAACAGAAAACTTGAAGAGAAAAGAAGATAGATCTTCAGCTCGTTCTAAACTATCCTCTGACTCCAGGTTGTCTCTATGCAACATTGATGGATCGATGATTAAAATCGACAAGTTTGTTTTGCTGAAGCTTTTTCGGAAGTATGATTTCTTCAAGTGCTCCTAGTCCATCGCCAGTTGTAGATGTTGTTTTAATCAATGGATTATTTTTTTTGCTTCTTTTAAAAGATCTCCGGTAAACCTTTGAGCGATTTTCTGAACACATCCTCGGCAAGATTTGTGCTGTGTCAGCGAGAGAAGTACATCTTACTTTTGACAAATAGTTACCCCTTCCATGAAGCACGCAGAACATGATCGTTGAGAGCAAAATAAGGACAGATTACAATCCTACTCAATTTCTGTTTCCACTCAGAAGCAGTTTGCAAATTTCATAAAACCACTTCGCAATGATAGCCCAAAGCCTCTCTTATAGATTACTTATACCGTTCATAGGCAAAAAAGACCTGTTGCGCTTTACTTGGAAGGAAAGTTGTGTTTGCCACATATGAAGATAAGTGCTATAAATTTGTGACAAGGGAAGATGATGTGGTAAAAACTGAATTGTGCTGCAGTCACTAAGAGGCAGATTCTCGAATAATTTACCATCTTGGTAAACTACCAACAAGTAGCAAAGTCATTATTAGCGCTTCCGATAGGGATATTGCTGTTATTGCTTTGGGAAATGTAAAATTGACGCTACCATCAAGGTATTAGATGGAAGTAGGTCTCTTTTCCAATAACACGCAGAAATTCATAAATCTTCGAAAGATGTTCGTGAATTTGGGTGTTGATGTGTGTAACGCGCAGGGTAACGCGTTACCGGGTTCCCACGCATTTACCGGATGTATGACTTATGGTCCTTATGGTTTAGTTCATCGCAATTTGGGCGAATGCCACCGAAAAATGTCTGAGTTTCTACAATCCGTTTGATTGAAGTGGATGGAACTATGTGAATCAGAAGTTTAGAATCAAATGGTTTGAAAGATCTCAGTAGTCAGTATCCTATCGCTATCTCTGTTCGTTATGCTCTCGCGCGCTTATCTCTCACACGCTCGCACTCGCTGGGATTTACTATACCTAAATTTTTTAACTTCTAAGACGTCTGCCACTATTAAAAGCTACACTTAATATCGTCTGCCAGGATATATTTTAAAGTACTGACAAAAAGAGGAATTTTTTATGAAAAATTTTTATACGGTCATCATGGTTTAGTTCAGGGGTGTTTTTCCCTACATTGGAGGGCGTCTTTCGCTACCAACGCTGCACTTGAAATCGTTTGCCATAGCATATTTGAAAACTATGGAAAAAATGGGATTTCTTGATACAAATCTTTTCCGTGACCGTAATAGTTTGGTAATTTAGTTGATCACCTAAAGAAGTCACCTAGTAGTCAATAATGAGAACTGTCACGCTGTCACTTTTAGAAAACACAACCCGAAATTTCGCTCAATAAACGTTTAGACAAGTTCTCTAAAACGAATAATTGCCACCATTCGCAATTTCCAGAGAAATTACATACCTAAAATTATCACATTTTGAAAAAATTCGAACCAAATTACTCTTTGAAAAATCTCAATGACAGAACAAAATACGGCCTGTTTGACTTGTACTTCCACGTACTTGATTGACATGTTAAATTAAGAAACAAAAAAATCTGTCCAACCGTTCACTCTCTTATCAATAAAATATGTTCATTTAGAGGATTTCAAGTGCTAGTAGTGAAAAAAATAGTATATATACCACGGTAGAGAAGTCTATTATTGCCTTCGCACCTTACACCCCTTGGCGCAAGCGCCTCGAGATGTAATCTTGGTGCTCAGGCAATAATAGTGGACTTCTCTACCTTGATATATAATGTACTATTATCTACGACCATATAATGTGAGTATTATACTTATGGTTTGTTCGGTATAATACCATCTATTATTCCCTTAGGGTTTAGGATTTTAATCTGGTAGTTTATAGATTTGGGCTTATGAATTTTGTCCTGTAGAACCAATAAGAATAAATTGGATTGATGCAAAACATTTATGGATGACAAAATGATTTTAAGAAACAACAAACAGGACGCAAGCATCAATGTTGCAAACAAAAAATCAATAAACTGTTTGCGATGCTAGTCGCACAGAATAATAAATATGTACTTAGTAGGAAATCTGAAACGGTGGTAGGCACGGATCCACGAAAGAGGAAAATTGCCCCCCGCCCCCAAGGGCAGAGATTTTACGGCTCATAGAACACTACTTGAGTTTGAAGAAATTGTTATGCCATTGGCTGCACAGTACACCTCATTTGATTGAGAGGGTTTTACCTACTAAAAACCACGGTGTTGTCAACTCATGGAGAGTATTATTGACAAAGTGTTAAGGGGCATCTTAGATCTAAAACAAAAGCTTGGTATGTGAGTGTGATAAATTGACTGGCAAATGCATAAAATAGCGTCTGTAAAGATATTTTCCAAACTTTTCGGGACCCCCCTTCTACGTAGAGGTACCCCCGAGAATAGGATACCTAACCATCCCTGTACTAACATTTAGCATCTCCAAAATGTCATGAGACGGCTCTGAACGGTGGTGATGCCAACTAATCGTAAAATATACATAAATTAAAGTTAGTACATACTATAGTGGTTAATTAACACAGAGTTCATTGACACAATCACGTATTCCTGTTGATCAGTAAACATATTGTTATAAATTTAATGAGAAAACGATACGGTACGATTCAAATTAAACTTAATCGACCATATTTGGCACGAAAGCTGAAACCTATAAAAAAGTATTGCATCCATTTTTTTTTAAACTATAGTACCCTAACCTATTAATATTTCCAGTGCATTTATAAGAAACGACATTTGTGATAATTTCTGGCCAGGTATGGATGACAATTTCGACCACAACTATCGTCCTTATGAAGTTAGTAACACTTAAAAATTTAAAATTACTTAACTTGCTTGGACAAGTTTTGAATTCTAACCATTCAATTTCCTTTCTTCGGTTATTCAATTGAAATGATGTTGAACTATTGTAGTACAACCTATCCATAGTGAATTTGTTCCCATTTACTTGACAATCTTTCGAAAAGGATTCTTTTCACTGCCAGTATGGCTTATTGCTTCATTATGCCCCTCCACCAATTATGTAATTCCTTACACCATAATGGTAGTTTAAAGCAAATCAAAAATTTTACGTAGGTACATATTATGCTGTTTTGCGTCCAGAATTAATTGGATTACTCTCGGCGCACTCGAGTTTGTGGGATAATAGAATATCCAATGTTACACTCGTGGAAGTTATAAGGTTTTATAATAAAATCTATAATACCTAGCGCTATGTGGTGCTAGTCGTGCAGAATACAGATGAGCGTTCTTAGTAGGAAATCTAAAACGGTGGCAATGCCAACCGATCGTAAAATATACATATAAACTAAAGTTAGTAGCTACTATAATATATGGTCAATTAACTTAGAATGGGCTTTGATTAGCGCCTTCACATATTCACCTTAATTAATGAAAAAACGATAGGGTCCGATTGAAATTAAACTTAATCGACCATATGACTGACACGAAAGCTGAATGCCACGCATGTGTGAAAAAAAGCATAAGCGAAACTATACAAAAGGCAGTGATTGGCATGCCAACATTTTTCTAATGAGTAAGTACCCTAACACATTACTTTGACTTAGGTGAATATTGCCAGTGCATTCATAGGAAACGACATTTCTAACCATTTCTTGCCATACGGCTAGGAGGTATGTATAGAAATTTCATATCACAATTATTAAGAATTGAAAGCTATTCTGGGCAACTTTTAAATTTTAGCCAATCAATTTTCTCTTTTCGAGATTTCAATTGCACTGAAATTGAAGTATCGTAGTAGAACCCGTCCAAAATAAATTTGTTCTCAGGTACTCTATAACCGTTGAGAGGCGAATAACGTTTCCCTGACCTATAGTTTATCTCGCAATAATGCAATAACTATACGGTAGTTTAAAGCCAGCGACAAATTTCAACTTTACTTATATGTGCAGTTTTGCGTCAAGAATTAATTGGGTTATTCTCGGTGTTTGTGGACTAATAAAGAATAACTAACTGTTCGAGATATTTGAATGGGTTTGTTCCTGTTGAAAGTCTACTTAACCAAAATTTCGGTAATTGCAGCTAACTTAAGAGCCTAATATAGATATCTCATACTAACATTTAAAATAACAGTGAAAAGCTTATAAAGTTTTCTTCTAAATAATTCTAATTGGGATACAAGTTCACTTTCTAAGAATAAAAATAACACTTCAAAACAGTTAATGAGAGGAACATTTGTCTATATATGACTTACCAAGTCATTTATGTGTCAATATGGAGTGGGGATTTAGAATGGGGGTGAAACGATGGGATGGGCCAAAGGGCTTTACGCATTTTTGCACATTTTTACAGATTTTTGATAATTTCAGTATGTTTGAAATCGAGAGAAGCGTGAAACTGTAGTTAACCACCTATGGTTTTATTATTATGTAGTTAAGTTATCTGATCGAACGTTATAATTATAAGTTTAATTAAAAACGCAAGATACCTCGAGATAAAACTAATTTTAGTTTTGCCTATAGATCACCGTAAAAGAGAAGAACAAGTATGGAAACATATCTAATTTTAAGTGTAGCTGTAAATATTGCGTTAGTGGGTACAGATGTAGCTTCCAACCAAATCTCAAACTTATGTTTAACTCCAGGCTGTATTCAAGCAGCCTCGAGTATTTTAGACAATATAGACGCAAGCGTTGATCCATGCGATGACTTTTATCAATTCGCATGTGGAAACTTTATCAAACAAGCAAATGATGATACTTCATACGTTGAATTAACCGAAAATCTGGTTCAACAACAGCTAAGGGTAGTACTGGAAGAGAACGTTAAAGCACAAGAACCACGACCGTTTCGGCTACTTAAGAAGATGTATCAAGCATGCATGAATACAACCGCTATTGAACTAGATGGCTTGACAACCATAAAATCAATTTTAGAAGATCTAGGCGGATGGCCGGTGTTAAAAGGACGAAAATGGAATCAGAAGAAATTTGATTGGAAACAGTCTGTTTACAAGTTTCGTAATTTAGGTTATGCTGTCAATTATTTAATTGGCGTTAGAATTACGAAAGACATTACGAATTCTTCACTGACTACGCTCTATGTAAGTATATAATATTGTAACTCTCACGAAGGGTTGCCACATTGACTGCGTTGAATTCCGAGACACCATTCCTCCGTGAACCCAAATTAAGACCGGTAAAAATATGCCTTATTCAAAAATTTATTGGGTAGGTACCTCGTTTCTAATTTTTATAATAAAATTTTGGTAAAAAATTGTTGTTTTTTGCTGCTACTTTTTTATCGTTATTATAGTTAATTTTTTTTAATTTCAAACGTATTAATCCCATTACATTTTTTAACGCACAAAATAACGCAACAGAAAAAAGATTTTAATAAAAATATCAGAAAAAATAAAATGTGTATCAATGAAATTTAACAAACGCACGTCTTTGTAGAACAAAAACCAACATATATTGAACAAACAAGTTGTAAATCAGCATCGAATAACTGAGGGGCGCGGCGCGATTGTTTGAATTGGTTCACTATAAACTACGTATTAACGTAATTGTCAAAATCCCGCGGTCGAGGTTTATTGCTATTTCTTTTGGCTCGAGCAATATCGTCGCTTGGATTTGGGCAAATGTAAATTTGGAATTTTTATTTACGACGTTTCGTTATTTTTTCCCGGGATTTAATATGAAAAACCGGGATCTGGGACAATGCAGCTATTTCCGAGACAATCCCGGAAAATCCGAGCCATCTGGCAACCCTATTCTCACGTATTAATCTATTCTTCAGATAGGCCATGGAGCTGAATCCCTTTCAAACACAAGTGATCTCAAACCGTACCTTAATAAAATGGTATACGTTGCTACTGTCTTAGGTGCTAAAAAAGGAGTGGCTGAAAGAGAGCTTAATGAATCATTAAAATTCGAGCATCATTTAAGTCTGGTAATGTGGAGAGCGTTACAGTGTTAAATGCATCAGTTCAATTTTAACTATACGTTTATAGATGGCAAGCGCAATTCCAGAACAAAGAAACCTTAGTTTAGGCTTTGAATATAATACATTCAAAGGGTTAAGGTACTATCGCATATCTGTATCAGAACTACAACAAATAGTTCCTTATATTCCTTGGTTGGAGTACTTGAATTCAGTGCTAAACATTCCCAACATTACCATTAAAGCTTCTCAGGAAATCATATTTGAACATCCTATCTACTTTTCAGATTTGGAAAAATTGCTTAATAATACACCAAAAAGGTTTAATAAACAGCCCCCTATACAACAGAATTGAAGCTTTCTATTTCAGAGTACTGGCCAACTATCTTATGTGGAAAGTTGTCGAATTATCGATACCTTACATTACTGAAAAGTTAGAGCAATACGAGTGTTCAACTTTCAGGTGGTCGACATGTGTCAGTTTAACTTTAGACAGGTTAGTAGTGACAATTTTTTAACGGATTTAACCTCGGCAATCAGTATGCCAATTGCTATCAGTGCTTTATATGTTCGGAAACATTTCCACGAAGATAACAAGCAAGAAGTTACGGAAATGGTTTCCAACATCAAAAAAGAATTTGCCAAAAATGTAAAAGGCGCCGACTGGATGGATAATGATACAAAGCTTCATGCTTTAGAAAAATTGGCTGCCATGTCGTCTCACGTTGGGTATCCAGATGAATTGCTCTCGGACAAAAAATTGGAAGACTATTATAAAGGGGTTGACATTAAGATTGTGTGTTTCATTTTATGAATTAGTTTTTAGTTGCATGTGGAATCCGACAACTTCCTAAAGATAAGATTGAGCACTGAACTCTTTCTTTATGAGGCTGAAGTCAAACGTTTAGTTATAGTACTGCCAGTGAATGAAATCAATTGGGTTGACAGGGCGAAAAGAGTTCTTGAAGTTAACGCATTCTACCACATTCGAGCAAACAGTATAGGTAAGTTATATTGCTTGCTGACATGCATGTTTACTTATCATTAAATTGTCAGAACTGCCTGCTGCTCAATTGCAAAGTATCATTTTGAAAAGTAATAGGCCACGTTATATAAACTACGGTGCAGTAGGTTACGTAATTGCACACGAAATAACTCATGGATTCAGCGGCAAAGGTTCAACATTTGATAAAGATGGAAAATTGGTAGATTGGTGGGAATCATCTACAAAAGAAAAGTTCAAAACAAAGGTCCAGTGCATGATTGATCAATATGGAAACTATTCCGTACCCGAATTGGGATTAAATGTATGTTAGTCACAAATCCTCATGATATCAACGGAATTTTTTTTGTGATTGATTTAGTTAAACGGTCTTAATACCATAGGAGAAAACATAGCAGATAACGGGGGTATGAGATATGCATATTTAGCATACAATGAATGGGTTCGGCGTAATGGGAAGGAACCACTTCTTCCGGCTCTCAACTACACCGATAGGCAATTATTTTGGATTTCGGCTGCGAATGGTTGGTGTGCAAATCAGATACCGAGTTCGGTAAAGCGGCAAATTCATAACGATGAGCATCCTCCTTACAAATTTAGAGTAAATGTGCCTCTAAGTAATACGGATTATTTTGCTAAAGATTTTAATTGTCGTATAGGAAGTAACATGAACCCTGTTGGTAAGTGCGAAGTTTGGAGGTCATTGTAAGCGTTTTCAATAATTTTACTAAGTGACATAATCATTCTTTACTTACAAGATTGTGCTATTGAAATTAGGATTTAATTTAGTTTAATTTAACTAATTTTTGTTTCTTACGGTAAAAGGCAATAAGAATATAAGAATAATATTACGATATCTTCGGCTTTTGAGTAATCAAGAATAATGTGCTAAGCTAAGCTGTTGAACATATCTTAACTGTATTATATTATAAATCATATTTCAAAGCCCATATGTACAGGAGATAATGGTCAAATAAAGTTTAGGGCATGAACGAATCTATTTACAAACTAGTAATTGATAAAAATGTTCCAAATTGTAGTTTCATCTTTGCGAAACAACTCACTTCTTATGGCCCCTCTCAGGTGGCTTAAAACCGTTCGTTGAAGGAGTTGAATGAAGATATATGCGACCATTTTTTGCAAGGAATTGGGTTATATTTCGAATTATGTTTTTTGTGTTCAACTTAGTCTCTTAAATATTTGTGAGCGAATAATTCAAATTTTCTAGCCCCTATTAGTACGGTGCAATTAGTCCAAAAACGGCCTAGCCTCAACATACAAAGTAAAATCTTCCTTCTTCCAACTGTGCCCCATTGTTCTATACAGTCCACATATTATTTGGTTTCACTATTGTAAGCGTAGGATTTGTTTGGGGGGGGGGGGGGCAATATATAGCCAAGTGTACCTATTTTCTAAAAAGAACCTCCAAAACCTGCAGTTTTAGAAATAAGGTGATTAAAAATACTATATGTAATTATATATTATCATTATTACACAGGTAATATTTTTACATATAACGGGCGATCAAAAATGAGTTGCTGTCGAGTACCCTTTGGAAGTTCAAGTTAAATACGAGTTCCTATGTATGTCCAAAGGTGACTCGACAGCAACTCATTTTTTATCGTACAGTATTATAAAATCATTTCTGCTGGAAAGACATTCATTCTTAATGCGGTAGGTATTTTCAATAGAAAATTCAGAATCGGGTTTATATCACCTACTATAGGCCTGTGGAAGCCTGTTTAAAAAGTAGCGGCCCTTGAGAAGGTGGTAAGGTTGTAGTTCCTCCAAGGGCTTATCACTAACATACTATCTGCCACTCAAATCGCAAAGTGCTTTTACAATATAGAGTCTTGTATTCAAAAAAGTAGTCCAATGTTTCCAAAAAAACTAAAACATACGTTCTACTTTTAACTCTGGCACCGTTCACTTGTAACGTGTTTTTTTTCTGCTTAAACATTCGAAATATACTCTCGTTTAGATTTAGTATTTTACTCTATTTATATTCCATACGCCTTCTAGGTAGGTTTATTCTTGTAGTAGAGTTCTTTTGCCTAGTGTTATAGATTTCTTATTGCCATAGTTATTGGTGTCGCCATCCGAGGTCGTCCATGGTGTGTCTAATCTTTAAGTTTATCTTTCTAACGCAGTTGCATTTCTTTTCCCCTTCCATACAGTTTCTACCTTCGTACTGATTACTTGATAGTCTCTCTTGGTAACCATTACTTTTTTGACTACGTATCTACCTGCTTAAGGCATTAATGTTTTGGCATTAGCATATTTATCTTTGGGGTGGTTCTCTCTTTCTCTGTGATGTCTTGGTGACTCCATCGAACCGCTTTTACAGATCTGTGATTTGCGCTAAACCAATTCGAGGTGTCTATCTTATATGATGCAGAATATTTTTCTTAAGACAAATATATTTGCTTAACTATTGCTCACGTTTTGCCTTTAAGTTCCTCACCTTTCTCTCGTCAGGTTCTTTTAAGTTCTTATCGTTATTTCTTTTGGATTACCCTTTTGACGTACCTACTTGAATATTTACGCATTACCGACGCAGCACGTGGATCATTTACCAGTTTTATATGGACCCGCCATTTTAATGAGTGAAAAAAGAGGCGTGGTTGGTTCTGCATTACCGACTTGGCAAATTTACCCGCCACTTCGGTGTAACTAAACACCTGATTCTGCCAACATTGACCTACTTGCAGATTTGTACTTGGAGATTTAGATATTTGTTCCGGAATCCTAACTGCAAGTATATTACGAACCCTTGGAAACCATTACTATCTTTCACATTAGCTGTGTTATACCGATATTAGTACCGTTGCTTTGTAAATCATTTTTTGAGGGTACCGATGCTTTGTCTGAAGTCGAGATCACCGATTCTTAGTTTCTTCTTCTTCCTTTACTGATAAAAAATTTGTATAAATGGCTAAAGAGTAGCAGAAGGAGTAATTATTAAATTGGGAATGTAAATATGTTTTTTGCACGATCGGTTATTGTCGGCTACTTACTAATTCATTTTCAAGGCTGTAAGGTGCACTTACCAACCTAGGGCGGTAAGTGTATCATAGCAACGTGCTTAGCAACCAAGTGACAGTTATAGTAACATGCGACAAGTAGGATATGTGTCAAAATTCAAATTATTCTTTATTAATGTAGAAGTTAAATGTACAATTTGTCAAGTTACAAAAATTAGTTCGGGAATTAGACAGGCAATTGGAAAACACGGTGTTTACAGATTCTTGACAGTCAGCAGTCGACAGAGGATTTGAATTAGTACGGTATGAAATAGCAGGTTCTGTTGATGGCAACGAAGATAATGAAGGGTTCCCTGGAGGTCCACATAAAATCTTCTGAGCGGTTTCAATCTTGTTAGTTAATGACTCATTGACATAACTTTCAGCAACATTACTGCTCTTCCATCCACCGTGCCTTTTTAATCCAATGATATCTATTCCTGCATCCGCTAGCAAGGTAGCGGATGATCTACGGAAAGAATGTCCAGTGTATTTCTTGGGGTTTGGTAATTTCAAGTAGCTAGCGATTTTAAAAGGCCAAGTACCAATTTGATTTCTTCCAATAACTTGTCTTGCACATTTTCCTTTGCAGTACGATACAAATAGTTTTGGAGACGGCATATTCTTCGGTCTGAGAGCTATATACATTGAGTTAGAAAACTAATGGAGGGAATTAAATGCTTGGCCAGACGTAGACCACGGGAACCAAAAGTGGCCTCTAACTGTGATTAAAGTACCACACCACTTCCGTTATCATTAGTGTCTCACTTCAGTGGCGTAGAGATATAATTTTCTTTCCACTAATAGGAATAATAACAAAAAAAAACGTATAGAAGGAGTAAAATACATGCTCGTGGTAAAGTAAGCAAAATAGACAAGGATGGGAAAGTATGCAGATTTAATATAATCATTGATTACAAATCTAAATATACATCGATGTGTTCCAGTAGTATAATTAAGGCCAGTTTACTGTAGCCACTACAACTTGACAACTCCTATTAAATTCACTGTGTTGATCAATAGCTACAATTGATTGGTTGGTCTCAGGTTCATTACAACGGCAGAGATATTCAATAATAATTTATTGTTTATTGGTCTCAAAATGTATCCGCACTCGTAAAAAAACTTACACCTGATATCCATATTATAAACTCACACGTTTAGCTGTAAAAACAAGTTTTGATAGTACCTACTGCATATTTGACGAGATATTTGATGAACATTCTCCGGTGCAACGTTTGGTCGAAATCACAGTCAATGAAGCGTTGTGAGCACAAAAGCAAATTTCGAGAGCTGTTCTTGAGATATATTTACAAATGTTAGGTAACCATTTTGCTCGAAGTACTGGTTCGTTTGGAAAACTAAGAAACATAAACTAGGTACCTACAACCTCGCCTACAACATGATAAATGACATGTCTTACCGATGAAAGGAAATGCCCTGTTTCTTCCCTTTATGAGAAATTTTGCATGATACGCAGCTAATCATTCTCAATTCACAAAATTGCGTGTGATAAAAACACTATGCGGCAGTTAGTTATTTATATAAACCAGAGCACAAACCGATCCGAAATGATTAAGTACTTCAAAATGGCAAATTTAATAAAATTTGAATTTGGTGGAAAACTGACAGTGACAGGACCCGCGTTTTCATATGTCAAATAATGTCGGTCAACATGTACCTTCACGGGAACCCATCCACGCGAGTGGCCTCTATCTGTGGCAACTTCCGTCTACAAAAATTCTTACCCCCTCTACGATTATGTTCCCTCCATTAGTTTTCTAATTCAATGGCTATATATTTACGGTAAATTTCCATATAGTTGACAAATTTATCATTTATAATGGAAAACGTCCTCTGTGTATAGTTTTTTTGTGGTTAATAATTTAACGGTAATATATGTTCCGCAATCAAGTACATCATTAATTGTAATATTATACAATTCATCTCTTCTGCATGGTCCTGCCATGCCAAACATCATGCCTAGCTGTATACATATTAATGTTAAAATTAATGACTGGAGTCTGTACATTACTTACCTTTATCATCAAGTACGTGTCATCTGGTGCTTCCCTAAGAAATTTATGGAAATCTGCTTTAGAAAAAACGCTAGATTTTTTTGGCCGATATCCAACGTTCTTTTTTGAAATATCAACACCCCTTCTTAGAAAAATCATACTTTTCAACATGGAATAATCACACCATAAGCTTGATGGCGATTTCAATCCTTCACTACGTTGAACAAAATATGCTAACACAATTTTTTCACTTATGTCAGTTTGACATTTACTTTCACACCATTTAAGGAAAGAACCATATGCAGCTTCATATCTACTTTTAGATTTTTCGGGAATAATCGACGCGCAGCCAATACTCCATGCATTTTCTATTTCGGAATCTTCTGAATCATTCATGTTCACTGCATATATATATATGGTTCACTGTCTCAACCAAACCACGTTTCGCGTACGTGTTGTTTTGTTTTCAAAAACAGAAACGTAACTGTAGCAACCCACAAAAAATTACTGAACCCATTGTGATGCTACCACATTGATACATTCGAATTTAGTTTATATCAATAATAAATTGATCGTGCAAAAAATAGCGTAAGCACCACGGCCAGTAGGTGCTTAACCAATTTCGGATAATATTGCAAACCTCGAGCTGCGCTCTCGGTTTGCAATTATTATCCTCAATCGGTAAAGTATACACCTACAACTGACCTTAATACTTAATATACTATATCTACGAATAATATGAGTATTATACTTATGGTTTGTTCGGTATAATACCATCCATTATTCCCTTAGGGTTTAGGATCTTAATCTGGTAGTTTACAGATTTGGGCTTACGAATTTTGTCCTGTAGAACCAATAAGAATAAATTGGATTGATGCAAAACATTTATGGATGACAAAATGATTTTGAGAAACAACAAAGAGGACGCAAGCATCAATGTTGCAAACAACAATCAATAATACTGTTTGCGATGCTAGTCGCACAGAATATAAATATGTACTTAGTAGGAAATCTAAAACGGTGGTAGGCACGGATCCACGAAAGAGGAAAATTGCCCCCCGCCACCAAGGGCAGAGATTGTATGGCTCATAGAACACTGCTTGAGTTTGAAAAATTGTTATGCCATTGGCTGCACATTTGATTTGATTTGATTGAGAGGGTTTTACCTACTAAAAACCACCGTGTTGTCAACTCGTGGAGAGCATTATTGACAAAGTGTTAAGAGACATCTAAGATTTAAAACAAAAGCTTTGTATGTGAATGTGGTAAATATAACTGGCAAATGCATAAAATAGCGTCTTTAATAGTTATATATTTCCAAACTTTTCGAGACCCCCCTTCTACGTAGAGGTACCTCCCAGAATAGGATATACCTAACCATCACTGTACTAACATTTAGCATCTCCAAGATGTCATGAGACGCCGCTGAACGGTGGTGATGTCCACTGATCGTAAAATATACATAAACTAAAGTTAGTACCGACTATAGTGGTTAATTAACACAGATTTCATTGACACATATTCCTTTTGCTCAGTATTCATTGTTATAATTTATAAATTTACTGAGAAAACCATACGGTATGATTCAAATTAAACTTAAATCGACCATATTTGCCACGAAAGCTGAATGCCAGGAAGTTGAAAAAAGCATAAGCGAACCTATAAAAATAGTATTGCATCCATTTTTTTTTAATTAGTACCCACCTATTAGTATTTCCAGTAAGAAACGACATTTGTGACAATTTCTGGCCAGGTATGTATGACAATTTCGACCACAAGTTTATTATATCCATTGGTAATGTCAAAACTTTAAGAGCGAATATCTCGAAAACGGTTTGTCGGAGGAACGTACTCTCAAAGGCAAAATTTGCAGAATGGAGTCTCGGAGAATTTTGAATGTATGCCAGGCGGTCTTTAAATGTTTGTGTGTAAAGAGCCTCCTCCCCTTATAACCCAACCATTTACTAAGCTATATTGGTTATATTGGTTATACTTGTTTCTTATCGTTTATGGAGGAAATTTTCTACAAAATGATGACCATTTCTTTCTTACAACAACGAAGAAGATGAATAGTTGAATAGTATTGATATATATTTTTTTAATTTCAATAAAATTATTGAATTATAAGTTGTTTATCAAATAAATAGATTTTTTTCTAATCTGAGTTGTGATTTCATACAGAAAAAAAATTCTCCACGCCCTGTACATGATGAACATGCTTGCTTCCCCTTTTCGAGCAGAAATGTATTAAAATTGGTTTACACATAACAATAATAAGTCCATTATTCGAAACAATTCATAAGAGGTAAACAGTACTAAGTCCCGTAAAACAAAAATGTTTGATAAAATTTCAAAAATTCGATCGTACATATGTAAACTTACTAGTTATAAGTAACATGGTTCTTCATGATGAAAGTAATCAGATGTATAGGTTAATACGGTCAAATTTATTTGTGCTTCTTATAATGTGGTTTTCTGTAAACTTTTGAATTTGTGACTTAGTATACTTTACCTCTGAGGTACAGAATGGTAGTTAGCAAACCAAAATTTCAATTTTAGGTACGTAGGTACATACTATGCTGTTTTGCGTCGAGAATTAATTGGATTACTCTCGGCGCACTCGAGTTTGTGGGATAATAGAATATCCAATGTTACACTTGTGGAAGTTATAAGGTTTTATAATATAATATATACCTAATAGCGCTATGTGGTGCTAGTCGTGCAGAATACAGATGAGTGTTCTTAGTAGGAAAAATAAAACGGTGGCAATGCCAACCGATCGTAAAATATACATATAAACTAAAGTTAGTAGCTACTATAGTATATGGTCAATTAACTTAGAATGAGCTTTGATTAGCGCCTTCACATATTCACCTTAATTAATGAAAAAACGATAGCGTCCAATTGAAATTAAACTTAATCGAGCATATGACTTACACGAAATCTGAATGCCACATGTGTGAAAAAAAGCATAAGTGAAACTATACAAAAGGTATTGATTGCATGCCAACATTTTTCTAATGAGTAAGTACCCTAACACATTACTTTGACTTAGGTGAATATTGCCAGTGTATTCCATTTCTTGCCATACGGCTAGGAGGTATGTGTAGAAATTTGATATCACATTGAAAGCTATTCTGGGCAATTTTTAAATTTTAACCAATCAATTTTCTCTTTTCGAGTTTTCAATTGCACTGAAATTGAAGTGTCGTAGTAGAACCCGTCCAAAATAAATTTGTTCTCAGGTACTCTAAAACCGTTGAGAGGCGAATAACGTTTCCCTGACCTATAATATATCTCGCAATAATGCAATAATTATGGTCGTTTAAAGCCAGTGACAAATTTCAACTTTACTTACATATGCTGTTTTGGGTCAAGAATTAATTGAGTTATTCTCGGCGCACTTCAGTTTGTGGACTAATATAAAGAATAACTAACTGTTTGAAATATTTGAATGGGTTTGTTTCTGTTGAAAGTTTATTTAACCAAAATTTCGGTAATTGCAGCTAACTTTAGAGCCTATTACAGGTATCTCATACTAACATTTAAAATAACAGTCAAAAGCTCATAGTTTTCTACTAAATAATATTAATTGGGATAGAAGTTCACTTTCTAAGAATAAAAATAACACTTCAAAACAGTTAATGAGAGTAAAAGTTGTCTACATAATGACTCACCAAACCATTTATGTGTCAATATGGAGCGGGGATATAGAATGGGGGTGAACAGATGGGATGAGTCAAAGGGCTTTACGCATTTTTGCACATTTTTACAGATTTTTGGTACCTTCAGTCTGTTTCAAATCAAGAGAAACGTGACATTTTTGTTAAGCTCCTATGGTTTCATTAATATGTAGTTAAGTTACCTGATCGTACGTTGAGTAGTTTAACTGTTTAATTAAAATTAAGTTAAATTAAATACGTAACATACCTCGAGATAAAACTAATTTTAGTTTTGCCTTAGCAATAGATCACCGTAAAACAGAAGAACAAGTATGGAAACATATCAAATTTTAAGTGTAGCTGTAAATATTGCGTTAGTGGGTTCAGATGTGGCTTCGAACCAAATCTCAAACTTATGTTTAAGTCCAGGCTGTATTCAAACAGCCTCGAGTATTTTAGACAATATAGACGCAAGCGTTGACCCATGCGATGACTTTTATCAATTCGCATGCGGAAACTTTATCAAACAAGCAAATGATGACAATTCATACATTCAAATAACGAAATATCTGGTTCGACAACAGCTAAGGGTAGTACTGGAAGAGAACGTTAAAGCACAAGAACCACGACCGTTTCGGCTGCTTAAGAAGATCTATCAAGCATGCATGAATACAACCGCTATTGAACTAGATGGCTTGACAACCATAAAATCAATTTTAGAAGGTCTAGGCGGATGGCCGGTGTTAAAAGGACGGAAGTGGAATCAGAAGAAATTTGATTGGAAACAGTCTGTTTACAAGTTTCGTAATTTAGGTTACGTTGTTAATTATTTGATTACCGTTGAAATTATGAAAGGCATAACGAATTCTTCCCCGAGTACGCTTTATGTAAGTATAATATTGTAACTCTCACGTACTAAGCTGTTCTTCAGATAAGGCCAGCAGACGTATCCCTTTCAAACACAAGTGACCGTACCTTAATAAAATGGTGCACGTTGCCACTGTCTTAGGTGCTAATAAAGGAGAGGCTGAAAGGGAGCTTATTGAATCATTAAAATTCGAGCATCATCTAAGTATGGTAATGTGGGGAGCGTTACAGTGTTTTAATTGTTCATATCAATTTTAACTATAAGTTTATAGAGCGCAATTCCAGAACAGAGAAACTTTCATAGGTACCATCGCATGTCTGTATCAGGACTACAACTAATAGCTCCTAATATTCCTTGGTTGGAGTACTTGAATTCAGTGTTAAACATTCCCAACGTTATCATTAAAGATTCTCACGTAATCATGGTGGAACACCCTAGCTACTTTTCAGAGTTAGAAAAATTGCTTAATAATACACCAAAAAGGTTTAATAAACATTCCCCCTATAAAACAGAATTGAAGCTTTCTATTTCAGAGTACTGGCCAATTATCTTATGTGGAAAGCTGTCGAATCATCGATACCTTACATTACAGAAAAGTTAGATCAATACGAGTGTTCAACTTTCAGGTGGTTGACATGTGTCAGTTTAACTTTAGACAGGTTAGTAGTGACAATTTTTTAACGGATTTAACCTCGACAATCAGTATGCCAGTTGCTATCAGTGCTTTGTATGTTCGGAAACATTTCCCCGAAGATATCAAGCAAGAAGTTGCGGAAATGGTTTCCAACATCAAAAAAGAATTTGCCGAAAATGTAAAAAGCGCCGAATGGATGGATGACGATAGAAAGCTACATACTCGTCTCATGTTGGGTATCCAGATGAATTACTCTCGGACAAAAAATTAGAAGACTATTATATAGGGGTTGGACATTAAGACTGTGTTTTTCATTTTATGAATTAGTTTTTAGTTGCATGTGGAATCCAACAACTTCCTAAAAATAATACTGAGCACTAACCTCTTTAAGTATGAGGCTGAAGGCAAACGTTTAGTACTGCCAGTGCATCAAATCAATTGGGTTGACAGGGCGGAAAAAGTTCTTTATGTCAACGCATTTCATCACAGTCTAACAAACAGTATAGGTAAATTATATTGCTTGCTGACAAGCATGTTCAATTATCATTAAATTTACAGAACTGCCTGCCGCTAAACTGCAGAGTTTTAAAAATGATAGGCCACGTTATATGAACTACGGTGGAATAGGTTTCACAATTGGACACGAAATTACTCATGGATTCGATACAACATGTTTAAAATTGGATAAAGATGGAAATTTTGTAGATTGGTGGGTATCATCTACAAAAGAAAAGTTCATAACAAAGGTCCAGTGCATGATTGATCAATATGGAAACTATTCCGTACCCGAATTGGGATTAAATGTATGGTAGTAACATCATTCTCATGATATCAACGGAATTTTTGTTATTAATTGCTTTAGCTAAACGGCTTTAGGACCATAGACGAAACTATAGCAGATAACGGTGGTGTGAGACATGCATATTTAGCATAGAATGAATGGGTTCGGCGCAATGGGAAGGAACCACTTCTACCCGGTCTCAACTACACCGATAGGCAATTATTTTGGATTTCGGCTGCGAATAGTTTCTGTGCAAATCAAATACTGAGTTCGGTGAAGCGGCAAATTCATAACGATAAGCATCTTCCTTTCAAATTTAGAATAAATGTGCCTCTAAGTAATACGGATTATTTTGCTAAAGATTTTCATTGTCGTATAGGAAGTAACATGAACCCTGTTAGTAAGTGCGAAGTTTGGAGGTCATTGTAAGCGTTTTCAATAATTTGACTAAGTGTCATAAATCATTCTTTACTTACAAGGATGTGCCTTTGAAATTAGGTTTTAATTTAGTTTAATTTAACTAATTTTTGTTTCTTACAGTAAAAGCCAATAAGAATCTTCGGCTTTTGAGAACTGACTTAATTAATCAAGAATAATGTGCTAAGCTAAGCTGTTGAACATATCTTAACTGTATTATATTATAAATCATATTTCATAGCCCCTATTTACAGGAGATAATGGTTAAATAAAGTTTAGGGCATGCATGAATCTATTTACAAACTATGGTAATTGATAAAAAAGTCCCAACTTGTAGTTTTCTATCTTAGAGATACAACTCATTTCTTATGGCCCCTCTCAGGTGGCTTAAAACTGCTCGTTGAAGCGAGTTGAATGAAGATATTATATGCAGCCATTTTTTGCAAGGAATCGGATTATATTTCGAATTATGTTTTTTGTGTTCAACTAAGTCTCAGAAATGTGAGCGAATAATTCTAATTTTCTACCCCCTATTAGTACGGTGCAATTAGTCCATTAAACGGCTTAGCCTCAACATGCAAAATAAAAGCTTCCTACTTCCAGCTGTGCCCATTGTTCTATACAGTCCACATATTATTTCGTAGCACCATTATAAGCGTAGGATTTGGGGGGCCCAGGGTGTGATAATTAGGGACACAAGGGGTAGTAGTAGTTGGTTGTGTGGTTCTCTGTGACAGATTTGGAAAACGCCCCCTTCTGAGCTCAAAAGGTTGCAACCTGAGTTCAAAGGTAAATGTTGTTATTTCTATACAATCGAATTGTAATTATTACATTTACTTGAGATTCACTTAACGATTACAGCTGCGTTGTTTTTGCGGAAGCCTTTTTGGATATTAATGTTTTCCCCGACTTTATTTAAATTCAAATATTCAAATATTGACATAGCAGATCTATGTATTACAGTGACCTATTTGTAATATTTTTGAGATCATTTGATCAAATCAAGTATTGTTTATATTCTATTCTCATAAAATATTTTATTCCTTTAACTTAGCTTAGACCAAAATAAGGAACTCTAGTCTGCCTTGTTTCCCCTTTGGTAATTATTTTGACATTTACTGAAGAAGTGGCGTCTATTCGGATTACTATTACTACATGTTCCTCTTGCTCGATTTTTGCTTATGTATAAGAACCTCGATATTCACCCCGACCCAACTTTGCCTTTGCCTGAGCAATTTTGTTACGTTACGTTTGCCCAAAGTGAACGCAACACACTGTGTAGTAAGATTATACACAAGACCATTTTTGTTCGCAATTCAATGTAGACTATCTATATCTATGTATACAACACTTGTTCCACTAAACCGCGTAGTTTTCTAAATATTTAAGAAAAAATGAGAAAATAACTCCTTTTCCAATTTTCTCCTCTCCCCCTCCCAAATTTTTATTTAAAATTGTGTCGTGGGTGTTTCATTTGAAAAAAGGTTTGAAGTTATTAATTGGTCTTTAGTTTTAAAGCACCCTGTAGAAAGGCGATAAAAAATGTTGCAAATCTTCAGATTTAAAATATCAATGATAGTCTGAATATTTTTAGGTGACGGTTTGTGTGACAGTCTGCCTACAAAATTGAAGCATCTACACTACTTCCAGAAAGTACCATTTTGGCCATTCCATACTAAGGTTATTTGTTTGCATTGCCACCACGTCATGCATATAGCACGTGTCGCAAATCAAGCAAAAGAACAAACGAATATAAATAGGGTTGTTTAACTGGTAACGTTAGTGGGGCGTCAGATAAAGAATGTTGAAGTTTGTGGTTGCTGAAATTAATTTTGGAATAAAGGGTAGTTTGATCACAAGATCATACTCTCTTTTTCCCATGTCATCGTTTTAATTCTATAGAAACTCCATATTTATTTACTATTGAAACGTAGGTAATTCTTCTTACCTAATTCATTTATTAAAACATTTAATCCTGCATGGAGGAAGTAAACAGATTAAAAAATCACTAACCTTTGAACAAACTTTGAAGGCATGGTGGGTGAGGAATTGCGGTATCTTTGTAGAGGATCAATGGCCAAATAACTTGGTCAACGCCAAAAAACGACTACACTGTAATAAGTTATACCTACCATTATTTGATCGTCTTACTGTAATTATTTCAAGTAAGTAGAAGAAATATCTCTTCCGTGTTCGATGAAGCATTGCCAAAGATTTACTTTCATTAATTCGTGGCTTGTTCAGTGTAGATCCGACAGGACAACTGGTAAATTTAATGTTTGCGTGGTGTCGGGATTTACGTAACATTTGAAATTACATCGTTAATGAGCACTTGCACGGAAGGCAAACGACGAATTGTAATTTACGCTACAAACGTATCTGTAGAAACAAGATAATGAATTGTGAAAAGTCAAATATCGACTCAATAGATTAAAAGAGATTAGTGGTTGCAATGTGCCTTTTAGAATTGAGTGATCTCTTTTCCACTCATTAGCCATAAAAGTTGCTATTCGATTACGTATTAGCTTTCTCTTCAGTTTATTGTTATAGCCCTATCCCAGCTATCTACAAAATGTTAATGAGAATGTAATCTATCTATTCCACCTGAATTATTTACCCTTTATTGAGGAATATCTGAAGGTTACTATACGCTACACATATATACGGGATTCATCATTGAATTGATTGGGCAATTAAAATTTTTAGAAAACTGAGGAAAATTGCTGAGCCGTCTTTCCACCCTAAAACTGTCAGGTGCATAAAAAGCAGTTGAGATTCTTCATTAAGAGCTTCTGGTTGATTTGATGAAACGAACACTATTCATTCGCAATAGAAATCCAATACTACTGTTTCGGTGTGAAATCTAGACCGGGCCGTCTTGGTTCGGACCCGTTTTGCTCCAAAAGGCGTAAGCCAAGTATGCCTCTTTAACTCCACCGTTATCGGCGATATTTTCTCCTTGGGTGTGATGCCATTTACCTAATAAATCAGTAAAACTATAAGAAAACTAATAAGAACATTTTTTTTCCGATTTGATCTGAGACAATTTTTTTTCGGGCCTCAAAAAAGGCAGTGTATAACCTTCCTTTTTTACCAAAAATCGACATCACCAAAATTTCTCGGGAAAACACTTTTTCTTATTAATTTTGGTGCGTAGAATCCAAAACAATTCGTACTTTTTCGATCAGACTTCTCAATCAAAAGTTATAGATTAGAAACCAATTTCGAAAGAAAATTCAAAGGGCTGTAACTTTTGAACTAGTAGCCCAATCTTGGAACTGTTTGAAATTATGGATTCTACAGGCCACATTTTATAAGAAAATTTTTTTTCCGGGTCGATCTGAGACAATTTTTTTTGCGGGCCTCAAAAAAAGGCAGTGTATAACCTTCCTTTTTTACCAAAAATCTACTGCACCAAAATTTCTCGGGAAAACACTTTTTCTTATTAATTTTGGTGCGTAGAATCCAAAACAATTCGTACTTTTTCGATCAGACTTCTCAATCAAAAGTTATAGACTAGAAACCTCGCTAGAAACCAATTTCAAAAGAAAATTCAAATGGCTGTAACTTTTGAACTAGTAGCCCAATCTTGGAACTGTTTGAAATTATGGATTCTACAGGTCGCATTCTATAAGAAAATTTTTTTTCCGGTTTGATCTGAAACAATTTTTTTTTCGGGCCTCAAAAAAGGCAGTGTATAATAACCTTCCTTTTTTACCAAAAATCGACTGCGCCAAAATTTTTCGGGAAAACACTTTTTCTTATTAATTTTGGTGCGTAGAATCCAAAACAAATCGTACTTTTTCGATCAGACTTCTCAATCAAAAGTTATAGATTAGAAACCACTTTCGAAAAAAAATTCAAATGGCTGTCTTTTGAACTTTTGGAACTGTTTGAAATTATGGATTCTACAGGCCACATTCTATAAGAAAATTTTTTTTCCGGTTTGATCTGAGACAATTTTTTTTTCGGGCCTCAAAAAAATTTTTTTTTTATTCTATAGAACTAATAAGGATAAATAAATCGGATTGATGAACAAGTGTTGCACTCGTCGAAATTCAAAAGATTTATAATAAACTTTATAATACCACTATGCGGGCGCTAGTTGTATGGAATACAGATGAGTTTTTTTAGTAGGAAATTTAAAGCGGCCTTAAAATAAAGTTAGTACTACTATAATAAAATGGTTTATTAACCTAGAATAGGCTTTCATTGGCTCATTCCCATTAATCAATGTTTATCGGTGAACATTTAATGAAAACGATACGGTACGATTGAAGTTAAGCTTAATCGACCATGATCAACATGAAAGCTGAATGCCAGTGGTGTAACAAAAAGTATAAACGAATTTATATAAAATGTTTTGCATGCCAACATTTTTCTAATGAGTATCCTAACATATTAGTTGACTTACGCGAATATTGTTAGTGTATTTTATAGGAAACAACCTTTCTAACCATTTCTTGCCATACGACTAAGAGGTATGTATAAATTTTGTACCACAATGTTATCATCCCTATGACTTAAATTGAAAGATACTCCTTGAATTTTAACCAATCGATTCTCTTTCTTCCAAGTACGTCCGGCTTCGATTTTATCTTGGCTAGTTTTCATTTGTTGCATTAATTGCAGTAGTTGTTTCTGGTCACTACTGACATAAACCTTCACTAATTGTTAACTAAACACAATCCCATTTCTGCCACCAGTTTAACGTAAATTTAATTACGTCGTCGTATTTATTTACAAATAATTAAGTCTTAAAGTGGATTAACTTATGGCAGTACTTATTACTTATCACTCACTATTTATAACATAACTCAAGCTCATCGAAGTTGAAACCGTCCTGAAACGTATTTAGTTTGCTTATTTAGCAAACGCCCCCTCTATTCTGAAAGATCTCGAGCGCTTCCGAAGGAATCCCGACTATTCTAAAAAATTCTAAAACAAACACGTCATACTTTTCGGAAGGAATACGTCACATCAGCCTTCGTTAATTGGGCTACGAGTTCATTCTCGAAAAATAAAAAAAGAAACTTTTAAAAAGTTGATTAAAGTAAAGTTGTCTATATATGACTCGCCAAACCATTTATGTGTCAATGTGAAGAGGGGATTTAGAATGGGGCCGAAACTATGGGCCCTTTAAGCATTTTGTACACGTTTTTACACATTTTTGGCACTTTCAGTCTGTTTCAAATCGAGAGAAATATGAAATAGCTAAGCGCCTATGTTTTAGTATTATGTAGTTAAGTTGCCTGATCGTAGTTTTGCGTCAAGTAAAGGAAACAAACACAAATAAATCAGCATATGCATTACTAAAGCACATTTTTGCTAGTATACAGATCAGTATTTTATTAGAAAGTTCAAAACAATAAATCAAATCAAACTTCTATTAATAGCTTAGTAAAAATTTGATTTCTAATATTGTAATTGCCGAGATCTTTTTTTCCAAAAATGCACTAAAAAAATTATTTGCGAAAACGACATCCGGCGCGGAGTAATTAAATATTTCGACTAAATTTACTGCACATACATCTTCCTAACTTCTAATGTGTTACACCCAAGGATACACCCTAGTGTGCACTTATATCTATTAAAAACGCAGCGTACCTGGAGATAAAACTAATTTTGGTTCTACTTTAGCAATAGATCATCGTGAAGGAGAAGAATGAGTATGGAGACGTATCTAATTTTAAGTGTAGCTGTACATATTGTGGTAGTAGCTTCTGATATGGCTTCCAACCAAACGTGCTCAACTCCAGGTTGTAAGCGTGCAGCGTCGTGTGTTTGAAGTAATATGGACGCAAGTGTTGACCCATGCGATGACTTTTATCAATTCGCATGTGGCAAATTTATTAAGCAATCTGAAGGTTCATACTTTCAATTTACGGACAAATTTGTTAAAGAACAGTTACGTGTAATACTGGAAGAGAACGTCACATCGCAAGAACCACGACCGTTCAGAGTACTTAAGAAGATATACCAAGCATGCATGAATACAACCTCTATTGAATTAGATGGATTGACAACTATAAAATCAATTATAAAAGATCTAGGCGGATGGCCGGTGTTAAAAGGACGGAAGTGGAATCAGAAGAAATTTGATTGGAAACAGTCTGTTTACAAGTTTCGTAATTTCGGTTACAATTTCAATTATTTCATTACCGTTGGAACTATGAGTTACAAAGATACAGGAAATGTTTCATCGAATATGCTTTATGTAAGTGTAACACAGTAACTCTCGCTGATTCAGCTGTTCTTCAGATAGGGCCAGCAGACGTACCTCGTGGCGCACCAAGTGACCTCAAACAGTACCTTAATGAAATGGTGCAAGTTGCCACTGTCTTAGGTGCTAAAAAAAGTGTGGCTAAAAGAGAGCTTAATGAATCATTAGAATTCGAGCTCAATTTAAGTATGGTAATGCGCAGAGTGGTGCAGTGTTAAATTAATCGATTTAATTTTAACTCCGTTTATAGATGACAAGCCCCTTTCGAGAACAGAGAAACCTTAGTTTAGTGTACCATCGCATGTCTGTATCAGAATTACAACAAAAAGTTCCTAGTATTCCTTGGTTGGAGTACTTGAATTCAGTATTAAACGTTACCAACATTACCATTAAAGCCTCTCACGTAATTATATTGGTACATCCTAGCTACTTTCCACAATTTGAAAAATTGCTTAATAATACTCCAAAAAGGTTTAATAAGCCTGTCACTTATAAAAAAAAAGCTTTCTATTTCAGGCTACTGGCCAACTATCTTATGTGGAAAGCTGTCAAATTCTCAATACCTTCCGTTACAAAAAAGTTACTTCCGTGGTTAGATGAATACGAGTATTCAACTTTCAGGTGGTGGACATGTGTCAGTTTAACTTTAGAGAGGTTAGTAGCGACAATGTTTAAACGTATTTAACCTTGACGTAATTCCAATCAGTATGCCCATTGCTATCAGTGCTTCATATGTTCGGAAACATTTCCACGAAGATCTCAAACAACAAGTTATGGAAATGGTTTCCAACATCAAAAAAGAATTTGCCAACAATGTAAAAAGCGCCGACTGGATAGATGACGATACAAAGCTTCACGTTTTAGAAAAATTGGCAGCCATGTCGTCTTACGTTGGGTATCCGGACGAATTGCTCTCAGACAAAAAATTGGAAGACTATTATAAAGGGGTTGACAATAAGAGTGTGTGTTTCATTTTATGAATTAGTTTTTAGTTGCATGTGGAATCCGAGAACTTGCTAAAAATGGGATTGAGCACTCGACTCTTTGATTATGAGAATGCAGCTAAAAGTTTAGTATTGCCAGTGAATCAAATCAATTGGGTTAAATGGGGAGAACTAGCTATTTACGTCGGCGTACTCAATGACCTAAAAACAAACGAAATCGGTAAGTTACATTGCTGGCTGACATGCATCTTCAATTATCATTAAATTTGAAGTATTGCCTGCCGCTATATTGCAAGGCATCTTTTTTAGCAATGATAGGCCACACTATATGAACTACGGTGCAATAGGCTTCGCAATTGCAGAATTAATTACGCATGGATTCGATGATAAAGGTCGACAGTTTGATAAATATGGAAATTTGGAAGATTGGTGGGTACCATCTACAAAAGAAAAGTTCATAACAAAGGTCCAGTGCATGATTGATCAATATGGAAACTATTTCGTATCCGAATTGGGATTAAATGTATGTTGGTAACAAATCCTCGTGATATCAACTGATTTTTTGTTATTAATTGCGTTAGCTAAACGGCGTTAGGACGCAAGGAGATAATACAGCGAGCAATGGTGGTATGAAAAATGCATATTTAGCATACAATGAAAGGGTTCGCCTCAATGGAAAGGAACTACTTCTTCCCGGTCTCAACTACACCGATAGGCAATTATTTTGGATTTCGGCTGCGAATTCTTTGTGCGAAAATCAGAAACCGGATTCCGCGACAGGGCATTTTCTTAACAGTCAACTTCCTCGGAAATTTAGTATAAATGGGGCTCTAAGTAATACGGATTATTTCGCTAAAGATTTTAATTGCCGTGTAGGAAGCAAAATGAACCCTGTTAGTAAGTGCGAAGTTTGGAGGTCGTTGTGAGCCTTTTCATTAATTTAAGCGATTATTTTCGTAAGTGAAATAAATCATTCTTTACTTACAAGAACGCGTTGAACGATCTAGTTTTTAATGTAAATAAAATCAGGTTGTTTTTTTGTAAGTAAAAATAAAAGAAAAATATACATCATCCTTCGATTTTTCAAAAAAGAAAATAATCTATGCTAAAGGTTATAGTTTCTGTAAAACTGGATTAATCGGTACCTTATATAATTATTGTATGACTCAAATTTCAAGCCCCCAATTACACAGGGGACAATCGTCAAATAAAGTATGAACACGTATGAATCTATTTAGAAGGTAGTAATTGGTAAAAACGTCTCAAATACTAGTTCTGTATCTTTACAAAACAACTCACTTCTTATGACCCCTCTCAGATTGTTTAAAACTGTTTGTTGAAAGAGTGTTGAATGAAGGTGGACGTCCTTTTTTGCAAGGAATCGGAATAATAATAATAATAAAAGGTTAAGCATCTTGAATGACGATTTGGCCACTTTCTCTAAATGTATACTTTAATTTTGAATTATTGAATTAATTTTCCCATAATAATTACCGTTAGACGTAGAAATCCCATAATGAGTTCAGTGGGTAAATTTAAGATCCAACAAGCTAATTGGGAATTATTTACAAATAAGCTCACTCCTCCAACCTTAGATAGTTTAAATCTAAAAACGCTTACGTCTGCTATTTTAAACGCTGCGGATGCCAGTATTCCAAAATAAAAAAATGGGTTCCGTGATGGTCGTCTGAAATAAAAGAAAAAATATGATTAAAAAATTAAACCTTATATAGATCTAGATATAATCCTACATTGGACAATTTAATTGCTTTTAAGAAATGCCGATGGGAATGCCGCCAGAGGAACTCCTGGTATCAGTACGTGTCCACGATTATATCGGACCCTACCAGAAAATAAAGTGGAAAAAGGTAGGAGCTGTATCAGGTAAAATTGTTTGCAATTGTCTGACTTTCTTGCGAACTTCTGAGGGAAGAGTGAATAAATAAACGGATATCGAATATCATAGCAACTTCCTGAATATCCGGGTACGTTTCTACACACTAAAAGACACAGAAAATCCGTTACTATTAATGAAAATTTAAATTATCCGTTTATCTTGGAAAAGTTGAACATGATCGTCAGTGGCACCGGGAGAGGATGGCATCCATACCCAGATCCTTCGTTACTGTACTCCTGAAATGCAACAAAGTATAGTAAATTTCTTTGATATTTGTTGGAACAAACATGCTTACCCCTCGGAATGGAAACAGGCCGTTGTCGTCCCTATACCGAAACCAGAAAAAGATCCTTTGGTAGCACAAAATTACTGCCCAATTAGTTTGACATCTTGCTTAAGAAAATGGTTAACGTGCGGCTGCAAACGTTCCTTGAAAACAATAATGTATACGTACCTTATCAAACCGGATTTCGGAAAGGACGGGCACCGGTTGACCATTTGTTCAAGTTGACCGATAGAATTCTGAGGGCATTTGACAGTGGCAAGCATCTGGTTGGGGTTTTGTTGATATAAGGGGTACCTATGACATGAGTTGGAGATATGGAACATTGCAAAATTTGTTTAAATACAATCTCGGAGGGAATTTACTAAAATTTGTAAAAAGATTTTTAGAAAACAGGAAGGCGATGTCTTGTAACGAGTGGGCAATTTTGCGTAAATTTTTAACGCTTTTATTCCATAAAATTGCGGAAGTTAAATTCTAAAGGGTATATGTAGTTCAAGTTCACCTAGTCAGCCAAACAAATATTCGGTAATCCACGTTTAAGAACTTAAAACCTTCCCCATAACATTCAATTTATTCAAAAATTTGATGTTGAAAAATAAGGCTAAAATTGACAAGACTTGATCCATCCAATACTATCTAAAAATTCCAACGTTAAGATTTAGATAGTATTGGATGGGTCAAGTCTTGTCAATTTTTTCGGTCAGTCTACCCCTTTAAGGGGGCTGATCTTTAATTTGCCTTAGAAGTGTTCCCCTTCTGGGTTCTCTTCCGTTTAATTGTTGTACATGGATTTTGTTCCGTTACGTTCTATGCGTCTAAATGTAATCTAATAAATATTTTCCCATTAAAGTATTTAATTAGTATGGAAAAATAGGTTACTTAAACCTTTAAATTTTAGATAAAACTTGATTGATTGTTCCTTAATTTAATATTTCGGTTAGGCTTCCCTTCAGGAAGGCGGCTTTTAACTTGCGCGGTTGGAGTGTTCCCCGTCAGGGTTCATCTTCCGTTTCACTTGTTTATATCATGGACTTTGTACCGTTACCGGTAGTTTTAAGATTGTAAGTTTTGTCGCCATTTGGTTCTTATCAAATTTGTTAAAGCTGAACTTTTAGGGCCTGATGATGGCTTGTTAGCCGAAACATGTCGCCTTAGCCTTATTTTTCAACATCAAATTTGAATAAATTGAATATTATGGGGAAGGTTTTAAGTTCTTAAACGTCGATTATCATTGCACCCCATTTCGAGTTAGAGAAGGAAAAATGTATACCCAAAGAAATATTCGGTAAATCATATTCATTTATCTATATTGTCGATTTAAGTTCATCGAGTTTTAATTTGTCATATCTATTAGGACATACAGGAGACTTCTTTGTTTACTAATAGCTAGGCGACAGGAACTCGCGTCTGGTTCTCACTTAACATACATTTTAATGACCCGTTTAGGTTACAGATACCCCTGCTAACATCTTTGCTGGCCCCGAAATAGGCTTGAATTTTTTAATAAGCAATTTTCATCAACCAATTACAGGATGAAACTCCTATGCCATTTTTAATCATTTGCACGAAGGTGCATGATTTGTCATTAATATTGAGTAGAGGGGATCATTTTTTGGTTAAGAAAAGGGATTCTATTCTATTCTTAAATTACGGTTTGGACTGGATGTTGTCATTTCACTCAACGAAACCAAGTGCATTCTATGTAAAAAAATCCGCTGAATTCAAAAATCATAGCCCCCCTGGGCGGAAACTGCCGGAACACATTGCTAGAAACAAAAAACGACAACTAAGAAAAATTCATCCGATCTTTTTAAAAATCCATATTTGGTCACTTCTTTTTCCAGGGCTCCAGGGTTGACAAGTAGTGCGCAGTGCATTTTGTGGAAAATTGTCGTTGTTCATGGAAAGTGTTTATTGTGTAATTATGTGAAGTGCGATGGTGGGAATACGTTTCAGTGAGGACACGTTCGAGGAGGGAGTTGTGTTCACTGAAATACAGGGACGAAGTTCTGTTGTATGTTTCACGGGGATACAGTGACAGAAATGCGGACACTCAGAGTGAGAGGCTAAGAATCATCCTGACAGCAGTTCGCCTTCTTGGTCGGACATACTGTCTAAATCATACGAGACTTATGGTCGATTCTCACATGACGACGTGTCGCAACCCGCAGCTGCATACAATGCTTTTGGAACCGGGAACCGTTTGATTTGTGACGCGTCGCGCCGCTTAGTGAGAACTTTTGGAAGCAACATTTTGCCGCTTCGCGTCGCGTTGCGATGCGTCGCCAAGTGAGAATCGACAAATATTGTTATCCATCTGTGCCAGACATGTCAAGAGGTGGACAGAACTCTTGCAATCCAAAAGCAAGAAAGGGCATGTGAATAAACAGAGAAAGGCAGTTGTCATTTAAGAACACTGAAGAATAAATCTGAAATGTCAGATGTCAAAAATTTGATCGAATGAAAGAAATTGCGTGATTTACTTGAAATTCCACTTTTTCCAGGATATCCCGGCTATCCCACTAGGGAGGTAGTACAACTTTTTTGAGCGTCATCTTGGAAGGTCTCTGAACATATCTATTCAAAAAGATCCCGCTTAGTAATTATGAATGTCCGCGTAAAATTTTGCATAAACTTGAAAGATTTATAATATGTAGATTTCAAAAATGCAATAAAATACAGGGCGTTCTATTTAAAATAAGAAAGTTGCTACCCACATCCGATAAAACCGGAATTGGAACGATCATAATAAATAATAATAAATAAATAATTTTTTCTCTGTGGCGCGATGGGAATTTCCTTAGATCTGTTTCGAGCATTCTGCCGGCTACTTCGAATTAGGTTTTCCTGCAGTTTTCCTAATTGGTAAGATAAATACTGGAGTAGTATAGAACAGTGTTTCTCGACCTTTTTTTGCTGGTGGCCTACTTGTGAATGTTATTTATTTCTGTGAGCCCCCTCCACGTTAGACCTGGGGGGTATGGAACCCCCCCCCCCCCCTAGGGAGGTGGGGTCATACCCCTTTCTCAGGCTGCACAAAAATGTATAGAATATAGGCCATTACATGCGGCTTTTCAATATTTTAAACACTTTAGAATTAGATCAAGATTAATTTGAGTTATTTTTAGTTATCAAGAAACCATTTTCAAGCTCATTTTGTTTTGACGCTGAAATTCTTTTAAACCAGTTTGCCAAATTCTTGACAGAACAGCTTCCTACCTCAATCAAAAAATAATAAATTTAGACAAAAACGTTTCCCACGAAAGCTTATTATTTTCCGATGTAGAATAAGAACATTCTTTCCTAAATACGAAATTCGCGTGGCGTTTGCATCTTTTTTTGTGTGCTCTTTTTGTAAAAAAATCTCTTTTTTCTTTAAATTTTGCTCATGTTGGTCTATTGATTTTAGATTTTATTAATAATAATTGTAATTTCTAAATAGAATTAATTTAGTCTTGCCGAAAAAAAATATTTTAGTTTTTTAACTTTGAAATTTTTTTTCTGTTTCTTTTGTAATAAAACCTGGCACAATTTCTAGAGGTTGTACACTGAAAAATAAGGTCTTTCGAATAACGTAATAAAAATGTTCGATGCCGTTGCGGCGCTCAAACATTTTTTTTCAAAAATCCGGCTCGTTATTTTTCGATTCAGGGACAATAAATAGATATAACTAAATAGCAGGTCTCACAGATCAATCAAAAAGACAAACGAATATAAATAGGGTTGTTTAAGTGTCAAGTGTGGCGCGGTTAATTCTAAAATAAAGCGTAGTTTTATTATAAGATTATACTTTCTGTTTCCATGTCGCGTGAAAAATTTTTAATTATATAGCAGCTACAGATCGATCTACTATTGAAACGTATTTTTTATTTAATTCATCTACTAAAACATTTAACTCTGCACGCAGGAAGTAAACTAAATAAAAGATTACGAACCTTTGAACAAACTTTGAAGATATGGTGGGTGAAAAATTGGGATACCTTTGTAGAGGGTGGAAATTCATTCCAAATAGACAAAAACAAGGATCAATGGCCTAATAACTTGATCAACTCCTTAAAACGACTACACTGTAATGAGTTATTCCGTTATTCGTTCGTCTTACTGTAATTATTTCAAGTAAGTAGAAGAAATATCTCTTCCGTGTTCGATGAAGCATTGCCAAAGATTTACTTTCATTAATTCACTGCTTGTTCAGTGTAGATCAGGCAGGGCAATGAATAAATTGAATGTTTGACTTACGTAACATTTGAAATTACATCGTTAAGGAAGGCAAACAACGAATTGTAATAACGTTTTTGTGAAAACAAGATCGTAAAGAGTGAAAAATCAAACACCAACACAACAGCTTATGAGATTACTGGTTGCAATGTAGTACCTTTGGCAAAAGCTTGGATATTTTCTAAATCAAGCGTCTCTTTACTTTATTGTTGTTCATGTCCCAGATATCTACAAAATGTTAATAACAATATATAAGTCGAGTTAGTTAAACTTGATTAAGGATCACCATACGCTACACTTATGTATGGGATTCATTTTTGAATTGATTGGACAATTAAAATCTTTTGAAAACTGAGGAGAATTGCTGAGCGGTCCTTCCACCCTAAAATTGTCAGGTGCATGAAAAGCAGTTGAAATTCTCATTTTAAGAGCTTCTGGTCGATGCAAAGAACACCATACATTTGCAGTAGAAATCCAAAACATCTGTTCGGGTGTGTAATCTAGACCGGGCAGTCTTGGTTCGGACCCGTGACGCTTAACCCAAGAGGCGTAAGTCAAGTATGCCTCTTTAACTCCACCGTTATCGGCGATATTTTCTCCCTGTGTGTTGATGCCATTCACCTAAAATCAGTAACATGCATGGTTAGATTTTGTTGCATTTAGTTTCGTTATTACAGTGGAGAACTTCTCCTAAGGGATGTCATAAATATGTTTCCTGTTGGCCTAGTCAATTGAAAGCGATGAAACTAAGGTGAGGTAAGTGATATATAATAGCAAACAAATTCAAATTAATTCATGTCGATTCAGAAATCACGTTAATTCAAGTTAATTCACATTAATTCTCGTTAATTCAATTTAATTCACGTTAATTCTAATTAATTCACGTTAATTCAAATTCATTCAAATGGGTGTACACCAAAAATTCAAAGTTGTTTCTCCCTAGAAGGTGACCTTCAAAAGTAAACCCTCAGGGATAGCTCGAGATTGTTGCAAGCTTGCGAAAATTCTCGAAGCTGGCTTGAACATAGTTCTAAAATCTCTGAAATACTATAGAAAGTTGCTCAAAATTTTCTTGAACCAGGTCAAACCGTGAACACAATCGAGGTAAATATATAAATTTGAAAAAGTTGCTTTTGAAGAACATACGGAAGGAGAAGTGTTTAATAGGGAAACTAATGCTGTGGGAATTTGTGTTAATGAGCATTTCCCTTGTTTCCCAGTGGGCAGCGATTTGTGAAACTTGGGTCTTTAAAGCACGCATAACGAGTTTAAAGGTGCTTTTAAAGGTTGCAAGTGCTTTAAAGACCAATTGTACACGCGTCTTATAGTATTTTTTTTATTATACCTGCAATATAATTTAAAAATAAAGGAAATAAAATTAGATGATATTGACTAACTCGAATACATCTCTAATTAAGTGCTCTGATTATGCGTAATACCATGATTGCCAAGGAAATGTCACTTGACGTTTGGTTAAAAAAATCCCCGCCTTTGTAAATAAAACAACTTCGGTTGAAGAAGATGTGTAATTTCCGTCAAAAGAATGGTCATTTTTTTCCCCGCTGCAATACCTCCGTAACGAACGTGCGGGTGGTAAAAAGGAAACAAATCGCTAATTGGTGGGCATATTGTTACAATAAAATCCAAAATGTTTGTTTTTTAACATACACTTACATGTAATCCCACTTCTGGTACGGTATAGTTTGTGTACTGATCAATTATGCATTGCGCTTTCTTCATAAACGCCGCTTTTGTTGAGGGTGCCCACCAGTCGACCAAATTTCCATCTTTATCAAATTGTCGACCTTGGTCATCGAACCCATGAGTAATTTCATGCCCGATGGCAAAACCAATACCACCGTAATTCATATATTGCGGTCTATCATTTGAGAAGAAAACCCCTTGTAATATTCCAGCGGGAACTTCTGCTTAACAAACAATCGTTTCTTTAGGAACTTGAACCGTAAATAAAACGTACGTATACTATTGTGGGGTGTAGAATAATACGCGTTGACAACAGCAGGTCTTCCGATGACCATCCAATCTTGTTTTTTAACTGGTTCGGTAAACTTTTTGTACGCGGAATCAATTCCAAACAAAGTAAGACTTAACATAACCTTTAGGAATTTATCTGATGACAAATCCAGCTGAAATGTAATTAGAGAACACAAAACTTAGGCCTATTTTACACTGACCCCTTCAAAAACACGTTCCAGTTTTTTATCCGAAAGTAACTCATCGGGATATGCAACGTGAGCTGTTACCGCAGCCGCCTTTTCCAATGCGTACCCTCTGGTAGCGTTATCCATCCAATCGATCTCTTTGAGTATATTAATAAATTCTTCCTTGATATCGGACGCTATTTCCTTCGCCTTCTGTTTGGCATCTTTGGGGAAGTATTTGCGAATGTATAAAGCACCCACCGCGACTGACAAACTATAAATTACACTTGATGGTGACTGCACAAGACCAGCCACCTACCTGTTTGACACAATATCTGTACATTCCTTCCACCTGGGCCCTAGTTCGGTACGTCCATTCAAAAGTTTGGTATATTGCAGCTGCCGCTGTCGCAATTGGTCTGTGAGATGAGTTACTGATGAATACACGGCTCCCCACATTACGTAGTTTGCCTGAATTCTGTCAAAGATGTTAGCATATCACAAAGATTTACCCTAACCTTTTAGGTGTGCTGCTAAGTAACTTCTCCAACTTTGAAATGTAACCAGGAACAGAAACTATTATTACGTCGGAGCTTTTAATTGGAATACTCGGGATGTTCATTGCGGAATTGAGGTACTCTAACCATGGAATACTGGGAAACTTAACTTGAAGGTCGTGCACAGACATGGGATTGTATAGTAGACTGTAATTTCTGCGATCTTCGGGCGAAAGTGAAATCTAAGTGTAAAATGTTTAGTTATGAATCATTGGGGAAAATGTGCATTTTACGTTAGACAGTTGTATTTCAAAGTCTAAAGAATCTTTGAGTTCGGATTTGGCAATCTCTCTATTAGCACCGAACATAACGGCAATGTCAACCATATAATCATAATAGGCTCGAACTAGACCATCCTCAAGTCCTTTACTGAAGTATTCCTTTGCCAATAACAACTCCGCTTGATCTATCTGCAACAAGCTCATGAAATAATAAAAATTGCATTGTTATAGTTACCTGAATTACTCGCAATGTAGAGTTCTTGTAGTCAATTGAAACAGAAAACTTGAGAAAGAAGTCGATACTGTAACCGGTTTTTCGAAATTTATAAACGGACTTTGTCCATTCAAATTTCGATTGGTCCCATTGTCCTTCTATCACTGGCCATCCGCCTAAATCTTGTAGGACAGCTTTCATTGTGGTTAAACCGTCTAGTTCAATTGCGGTAGTATTCATGCACGAACTGTAGAGCCTTTTAAGTTGCACGAACGGTCCGGGCTCCTCTGGTTCAACGGGCTCTCCTATCATTGTTCTTAATTGTACTTGAAGCAAATCGCTTAGAAGGTTAAATGATGTAACAAACGATTTGTCGTCTGGAATTTTCGTTCTCTTGATGAAATTGCCGCATGCAAATTTATAAAAATCGTCGCAAGGATCGATGTTTGGATCCATATTGGATAAGACGTCCGCCGCCGTACGATTACAACCTGCTGTCATACATACGTTGTTGGAGTCGTGAGTCGATGCTCTATTGGTCCTAACTGGCAGGTTACCTTGTAATTTACTTTGGATAAAGGTTTCATTCAAGTGCGACGTACCTGTCGACTTGATTCTGGTAAGGATGGAGGTTACCAAAACAACTACCAACGCAACTGCGATTAGGACAGCAATTGTGGAAACTAATGCAAGCCATCTTTCCGTGGTTGTTCGTCTTTTCCACCATGATGTGGGTCTAAAAAGACAATTGCTTATTTCCAGTTCGTTATTTCAGAAGAAACTTCTGGAAGATCGCACGCTAGAGACCGAATTCTTTATTTGAAGGTCACTCACAAGTACCATCATACTTCAAAAAATTGGCAATCAAGAAGTAAAAGATGGTAAACAGACATTTTGCTTTGAAAGATACACATGCAGTGGTAAATGGCAAAAACTAAATTTCGCAAATTGCAGAATGAATTATTTTGTTCATTTTTTATTTAAGAAAAAATGTTCTAGCGTGACGGCGAAAGAAAATTTATGGAATGTCAACTTACTTGACCGGTTCCTGATCCTTGGATCCCATTTTGTCCGACACAAAACACGAGTAGGTACCAATATCACAAAGTACCTTTAAGAATTTCTGTAGTAACAGAAATGAGCTAGATGTTCTTTATATAGTGTAATCCCGTTCCCCACCCCCATAGCTCTCGAGTGCAATGTCAGGCGAAAAAAACTAGAAGCCCAATTTATTATTGCAAATTTGTAATTTTTCGCCCAATTCTTTACAAATTTTCTTGGCTCATATGCAATTACATTTATTTTCAGTAAGGTAACAACATCCTTGGCGAACGTGAGATAAACATGTTTGATCAACTTTGACGAAATTTATAAAAATATTTACAGGAGGATTAGTGGCATAGGATGAAGCCTTTTCTCTAAAAACTTATTATTTTCTACTAGGATTAATAACAAAGAAATTGTCATAAAAATGTAAATATTGCTATTTTCGATTAAATTTATGTTACTTAATCCGATAGAATGCATCTGCTGCACAGATGAACACAAGCTGTACACTTAAACGAGTTATGTGCACTTTGCATCGTTGCAAAATAGTTTTTTGTCTACTTTAAAGTTTAAACTATTTTGCGCTTAACAGTAATTTAATAACAAACATTCCTGCTCCTTGCTCCTGCCGGTTGGGTGTATGAATCACAAGCAAATACTAGAAAGTGATCTGTGGAAATTACACCTTTCTTGCACTAAACAGCTATCATTGATATAATTTGGTTACCTGGAAGTAAACAGTATAACTAACCCTTTGTTGGTAGTAAAACGTTAAATTTGTTGAATATGAACTGGCCATTGTACACGTCGATTCCCAGCGTCGAAAAGAAAACGTACCACTAGAGCTCTAAACTTTGAAAGAGTAATGCACTTACAAAGATCCATCAGAAGGAATTATTAAAAAGTATGTATAGCGTAATAAAATCAAAATTCCCCCCCCCCCCCTTCTAGAGCCATCGCCAAGAAAGTGAACTTCAGATACCATCCCTAAAAATTCGCGGACCGGATTTTAGATTTGAGTAGGTAATACTTTCCGAATAGGCGCAGTTCCTAAAGAATTCATATTTCGTTGTCCACTTAAACCTTAGGTAACTAAAAAGTATTACATTATGGATTGAACATTGAACAAGGAGACTATACTCGTAAATTATAATTTCCTGTTTTAGTTTTAATGTCACCCCAATATCTTTTTTATTTGGCGAGAGACGAAAATTTTATATGGGACATTACAATCTGTCTGAGCGCATAGTGAAACTTCCGGTATCCACTTCCGGTTTATCCGGAAATTAATACAACTTTAGTTTTTCAAATGCAATGTCTATGTCTATATTTGAGAGGAGCGCAATCAATTTGCTGTACCACAACATATGATATGAAGGATTAAGTGAAGGGAAGAATAAATTGAGGCCAAAGGGTATTAGAGGAGTTTACGAATAGGAGAACAACTTAGGACGAGAGTGTAACCAGAGCATTTTATCGAGTTAATTTTTTGCGATTTTTTTCGCTGAATTACGCGAAAATAGAAATTTTTAAGTTGCAAAAGTGTCAAGGTTCTGGGAACATTCCCCCAAACAAATACTGTTCATGGTAGTTTCAAGTTTGTATTTTGTCGATTGTAATAAAAGTGGGCGTTCGTCAACTTCCCACATCTATCAATGAGTTAATTGTTTCAAATGTTACAAAATTTGAAAGCCCGGATTATTTTGCGCAAAATTCTTCATTCGTCTTTTGTTAGTCGACCTTATCAGAAATTGGTCTAGGTAAATGTGCGTGTAGAGGGTCAATGAGAATGGATTCGCAATCTAAGAGTGAAGCCGGAAAAAAAGTAGGGTCTTAGAAGATTCGTTTTCTGTAAACGTAAAAAGTCTAACTTTGTGTATCGGACTGTACGAGTTAAAAAATGTGCAATCGTGCAGTATTCATTAAATAAAAGACTCCGTTCGCGAATATAAATAAGCCTAAGCTTAGAAAACAAAACCTGCCATACAAGATGAAAACTTTCAAGTTTGGGGAGGAAGTATAACTAACTTATTTTCTCGGAAGGAATTACAAATTAACCAAGTAAAATTAAGTAAATAAAAATTCATTGTTAGAGCCGTTACCACAAAAGGCGAATTTAGTGCAACCGCTTAGACAAGAGATAACAAGTTAAAAAGTAATCGTAAACGATTTACATAAAGCGCATTTCCACTTGCATTCATTTTCCATTTGTAAGATGCAACTTCTGTTAAAATCGTAAAAATCCGGCCACAAATATGAAAGATAGCGTTGCACATGAGCAATCCATTTTGGACATGCTATTTAAATTTCATTTTATAAGAAGAATTTCATTCCAATGCTTTTCTAAATAAGAAAGTTGGAACTGCGCATGCGCAAACCTAAATTTTAAAACTAATGTTAGATTTTCCTTTGTTCCAAGCGCCAAAGTATCAAATTTCACTTAAATGCTTCCATAGATAAAAAAGTTGGCACTGCGCATGCGCAAAATAAAATTTTGAAACTGGCGCTTTATTTCAAGTGCCTATGTATCAAATTTCATTCAAATACTTTTATAAAAAAAAAGTTTGCAATTCGGTTTATAAATGGTCGAGATGCGAAAAGGGCACTGTGAATTTTGAATCGATTCGACTCAACTTTTGGCATTGCGTATTATATGGCTAAGGCTATGCCCATATTGAATTTCATGCAATTCAGTTCATAACTAACGGAGATGTAAAAGCGATCGGACATTTCTAAACAAAATTATCGTTCAGATAGACAGATAGAGGGACAGACAGGCAAAGAAACAGACGGACAGACCAACAGACAGACGACAGACAACAATACAAAATTATAAATGATCTCTAGGATGGTTAATAAACGGCAAAAGTGTAAAATTATGGAACATGTAAAAAACGTTTTGTTGGTTTTTTTACAATAACTTTTTTAGCAATAAACGCAGAAAAAATTCCTTCCTTGGTGCAAGCCTCGACACCATAACGAACCAAATAGCGAAAAAAGTAGAACAATAGCTCTTAAGATAAAGAACTAGTAGCGTCGCAAAACGAGCGGACGGACGGACGGACGGACGGACAAAGTGGCCACAATAGCGAATTTTTTTTTATTTTTGTGGAAATGCGCTAAAAAAATTAAACAATTATTCAAGTTAAGTAAATATGAATCCGTAAGCAAAACGCAATGTTGGACCAGATTTGCAGTTCTCTTATAAACCATGTGATTTCAACTCAGAATAAAAGGATGGACATGTGCATAAACGACAAGAATTGTAAACGAAGGCTAGTCGTATTTATTTATTTCGCCAAGTTTATTGGATACTCTTATAAGATCCGTTATCAAAAGAAATCATAATCTGTAGAATATTAGAAGGTAAAATTTTACGTAAAGGATCTAAAAGGATTCAAATAATTTTCGTGGAATCAAAAAAAATTTTGCAATTTTTTGTATTGAATGTAACCAAATTCAATAGTTTGCTTATTACCTATTTTGTCATGTTAATAACGAATGAAAATTTGGTTAGGGTGTAAATATATGTAATTGTATTAGTCGAATTCAAATTAAAAAATTAAGGTATTTAGAGTTAAAAAACGAGATGGTTTTTAAAGTAAATTTTATTATCCAGATGGTAACACCTATAAATAGAAGTGAATGAAATTTCAATGTAAAAGGAATATGCATCCAGAACTGCTGCAAAATGTCACCCACGAGTGCGTAAGGAAGCAAGAGCTTCGTAGGAATTAATAGACGCTTAAAAAAGAAGTTGCGATAGAGAGCTACTTAATTAAAGTAGGTAATTGAGAAACGCTTAACGGGGAGGGAATTTGAGAACTTCAGCTAAACTTTAGAGGAACTTCAGAAGAGCTTATTATAAAGTTTTCTTGGAGATTAGACCTGGAAGCAGTGCATCTTACCAAAAAACTGTGCTTTTATTCATTTTTTTTTAGCTGATGATCCAACTCTTGCGAACTGTTACCGGCAAACTTATTCTTAATAATTGGAGGGCTTGCTTTTTGTTAGATCTGTTACTCAAGATTACTTATTGTACTGCAGCTTAATGTTATGGTGAAAATAGAAGCGAGTGGTTTAGGAAAGCTAAGTGCATGTAATAGACGCCTTTCGTGAGATAAGATGTTCGGGTTCAAAAGGCACATTAGACTTACCTATATTCAACACGCGTGGGAACCATTTTTCGTGTTTGTGGGGTTAGGAGTAGGTACCTGGAAAGTGTAACAAGAAATACAAGGAAAGAAATCTAAGAGTCTTACCCAAAAACTGATTAACCATTAATTAATTTCTGTCAAATCCAAAATCAACAATAATTTCAATCACTACCACGATGTTCGGGAAAGATTAAGCGTAAACGAAGCGAAAAATAGGGACTTCAGTGTATTTTGGCTTGTTGTGTTGACAAGTAGACCCACAAACACTGTTAGGGTTATTAATCAGGTTAAATACCGTGATGTTTACGTTGTTCCCTGCAGCCACCAGTTTGAATTGCGTAAGAAAAAGGCATATTTAGGTGTCGTAAGCAAATTGCATTTTTTGTATACCCTTACAGCCAAATAAACTCATATGAAATGTTACCTGGTAATTACAACACTATTGCGGAAATGCGCCATTTCATTAAATAACTTTTTCAACCCGTTTACGTACCAACTAGCTAATTTCCACTGTAAAATAGGCGAGGTAAGTTTCCATGCATCCATTATCCGTTGATACGTCAACATTTTCATGCTGGGATATCCGATTTATCACTTGTGATTATTCCAATGTATTGATGGATAATAGAAGCAGTATGGTCAAAATAAAACAATTGCTTATTACATAACCAGTTATGAAATGGTCCAGTTTGCTTAATGAGAAGAGGGGAGTCGAATTAAAACAAAAAAAAGTCTCATAACTTGTTGCGTACATAATTTTGCGAAATAAAGTTTGCTTAATCTTCTTTATTCACATTTAAAGTAGCTCATTAGATAAGCACATCCATTTAGAAAGCAAACCTCATATCCTGAAATCCTCCTACAGGTTGTGGTTACAATTAAACGGTTTAAACTAAAACGGACGAGTTGTGAAAGACCCCAATTTTTTGGTCTGGAATTGAGGTTCTGTGGAGATATTCAAGATTCTGGAAAACAATAGAATCTCTACACCTTTAAGCAAGCTATACTTTTGGCAGCTGGGTCTTGTACGATTATCTGTTGCTGTTCCAAAAGCCGATCCTTATCGCACTTACATTATTACGGTGCAAATTTTAGTTTTTTCACTAAACCTTGAATTCTGATTTTATTCCTAACTTTAAACATAAGCTACAAATACCTAATTAAATTAAAGGTACTCACCACTGTTGATTAGTCGCCTCTTACGACATGCAGTGTCACTGCAGTAGAAGTATTCTTTCCCGCCCCTACACGGGTAAAATCTAAACAAACTCGAAAGAAACAGATCACTGAAAAAAGAGTGAAAACCTTAAAACGAAAATAAAACCAATCTACGACCCCAACTGGGTTTCCGTTACAGCAAGTATTTACTTTCTTAATGCTTTTGTTATAAATTTGAGTTTCGATATTTTTTCTGTGAACTGTATATTGAATGCTTACTCTGCTTTTGTATAAAAGGAGTGTTGACAGAATATCGTCAAATGATTAACGTGTTTATTCATAAAATATAAAGTAAATTGATTCTAATCTTGATTTGGTGAATCATATTCGAAGTACATAGCGATAAAAAATGAGTGGCCATTGAAACACCTTTGGAATTTTTGAAGTTTAGACTCGAATTTCCACAGACGACTCGACAGTCATCTCGACGTCAAATAAATATGAAGACAGAATGCTTTGAGATCGTATTGTCATTGGGGTGCATGATAAAAAATTTCAATTAAAATTCTTAGATGGTCACGATGATACGCTTGAGAAGGTACTTTTGATGAATCGGTCAACCTTAATAAGATCATTTTGAATTCCAAGACTCCGGTAGTTGCAAGCATTGCAAATGAAAAGAAACCACCAATTGTTGGCGCAATACATTAATTTTATTTCAATTGTGGGAGACCGTGGAACCCAAAATATGATAATCTGTGTAAGGCGAAGGATGTTGTATGTTTAACATTTTGCTAAACTATGCCGTCAACGAGGAAAGAAGGCAAAAATTCAACCTAAAAAGGTTTTTAGTACCGAAATAGGTATAAGGACAACGAAATAGATAGTGTCACATGGGTTGATATTTCAGGTAATTTAGTTAGAAAAGTTAAGGAAGTAGGAAATAGTATATTGAAAGACAAGTGTTACAATGCGACCTATTGTAATACTTGTGGCACGAGTGGCGACGCGAAGCGTAGCCACGAGTGTCCGCAAGATAGGAGTATTACAATAAAGCATTGTAACACGCGTTTTTCATACTATTTTTTCTATTTCGGTGCTTTAATTTAATTTAAAAAAATCATTATCAGAAACATTAGAACTAACATGTTTTATGTTGGGAACACTTTTTATGCCGTTAAGTTTTAGGTTGGCAGCGTAGTAAGACTGACATTTTGAAGTTCAAACAGGGAAGTACCCAACGAAGTACCTACTTGTACTAACTAGTAACTGCCAACTTAAGAGATGAGTTACCAAAAAAAACGACTATAATCACTGTCTTTGTACAACTGTTTTCGGCCGAAAATAGTTGTACAAAATCATCATTGTGACACCGAAATAGAAAATAATAATTTTAAGTATTAGAATAAAATCATTTGGGCTAAATCTAAATGGATGAAGGAGAATCAAATTAAAAATGAAGTACCTAGTTAACTTTAAAATTGATACCGGTGCAGACGTCAATATTGCATTCCTTTTAATTTCGTTAACTAGTAAAAAATTAAAATTGACGATAAAGATAATTATTTCTCTGTATTTGATTATAGTACTAATAAAAATAAGGTTTTTGGTACTGTTAAGTTAAATTGCAGAGATTTAGGTTCTCATTTTGAACAGGAAGCATTATTTTTGGTTGTTGGTGATAAATTTGAACCGATTCTTGGAGTCCTAGTACGGATACCACAAGCATTACGGAACGATTAATAAATGAGCTTGAAGCAATTGTGCAAAATGAGATTATTTCACCTGTCGATTACCCAACTGATTGGGTAAACAATTTACAAATTTCGAATCTGTCTTGATCCAAAATAACTCAATGCCTGTATTAAACGTGAACACTTTTTGATACCGGCGATTGAAGATCTAACATCGGGTCTGGCTAATGCTTATGTTTTCACAGTAATTGATCTTAAAAGTGGGTTTTGGCACATGTTACCGGACTAAACAAGCTCAGAATTAACAACATTTAGGATACGGTTCGGTAGACAAATTTAATCGGGTACCTTTTGATCTTAATTGTGCACCGGAAATGTTTCAAAGGAAGATGATACAAATATTTGGGGATATTCCCGGTGTTTAGATATATTTTCATGATATTTTAGTTACTGCGCCAAATTCCGAAGATCACGAGAACATTTTGTCAAAAATAGGTAATGGAACGTGCGCGTAAAACAACGTCAAATTTAATTCTGATTAAATTCAATATCGCCAGAATTCCTTTAAATTTATGGGGAATGTTACATCGTATAATCAAATTGGACCGGGCAGCAAATACTTTGAAGCAATTTTAAGCATAAGATAAGGCGGACATATCGCGATTTCTTGGTGTACTCAAATATTTAGCTTGTTTTATTTCCAAATCTGTCTAAAATGACCGCTGGACTTAATGTTGAATTTCAATGGAATGAAACACATGAAAACGAATTCAAAGATTTACCTACAGAATGTTATTGTTTCTGAACCAGTCGTCTGTAATAATTCAAACGGATGCTTCTAAAGACGGACTAGGGTGTGTTGGTTCAAAACGGACATCCTATAGAATTTGCTGCTCGTACACTAACTAAGAGTGAGCAGAAGTGGGCTCAAATTGAAAAGGAACTCTTGGCTATATTGTTTTTGCCTGTCAACGTTTTCATTATCTTTTTACGGTCGTGAATTTATAGTAGGAAGCGATCTCAAACCTCTGGAAACATTGGTTAAATGTGATATAGATGATGTCACTATTCGTCTTCAACGAATGTTTATGTTTTTACTCCAATATCTGCAAATGACTATTGTTTACAAACCCGGAAAGGAAATGCTGGTCGATGACTGCTTATCGTGTGCACAATGACAGGAAGATCTTTCAGGGGTCATACATACAATTATCAAATCGGTTTGATTATCAGAAGATAATTTTAATTTTTATAGAAATGTTTTGAAAGACAATGAATATAATCGTATTTGTACGTTGCAAACGGTTGGCCGAGGTTTTTTAAGTCAATATTTTTATAAACTTATATCAAAGTTTCATGTTGAAAAAGGGTTACTATTCTTGGATCATGGACTTGTTATAGGTACCTACCAATTCAATTACAAAAGAAAAATAACAAAGTGGTTACCTACATGAGCCATACCTGGGAATCGAAAAAATTCTGGCTTGAGCTAGAAAAATGTATTATTGGCCTGGAATGTACGCACAACTCAAAGAAGCGATTCAGTCGTGCCCTGTTTGTGAAAAATTTCATAGGGATAATCAAAAAGAACCATTGATTTATGAAGAAACTCCGTTTTATGTGGTAGGCATGGATTTATTTGAATATGCCTTACATCCCAGTTGCATTGGATTGTTGGAGAGTATTAAGTGAACATTCAAATTATAAAAAGTATGTGTAAAAAGCAGTCGGGTACAAACTTATGATTTTAAACTAATTAGACACGGGATAATAAAGCATAAGAAACAATCCACAAAGTAATGTTAGCTGAAAAGGGTGAAGCTATCGCGTAGAATGTATTAAAACTTTGTTATGAGGCTAAGGATCTCAACTTATATCAATATAGAATTTTAATATACAATACGACTCCTTTAGCAAGCATGTGTGTACCTCCATCTTAATTATTTTTTGGAAGATTGGTCAAAACAAAACTGCCAGTATCGGAATCGTTAATTATATAAAAAATTTAACTGAAAAATTAGTACAAGATAAACTGAAAAGAAAAAGGCTTCACAAAAATATTATTATCGTCGCAATGCAAAATCATTACCGGTATTGAATGTAGGAAATTTAGTTATTTAAAAAATTATAGTAAAGAGTGGCATTATGGGAAAATAGTAGGAATAGTTAACAATTATAGTTATAGATAAAAGATTATATATAGTTAGGGACAATTTTAATTATCATTTTACTATTTTAGACGTAACAGACAATTCATTACCAAAACAAACAACAATGACTTTAATTCTAGCGATGTATTGTTAATTTAAAAAAATGTTAGGCAATTTGGTTATCAAAATATACCTAAAATGCTGCCACCAAAAGTTAGTAATTCAAATATTAGTGAGGAACATATTTCATGTAGGTACTAGCATTGTATTTAATAACAATGGTACTAGTAATAGTGAGCATTGTGATGCAGAGGAACCGGTAACAGAGAATACTGAATACGAACCATAAATGCTGCTATTATAGAACTCGAAGCTGTCGCAGAGTTAAATCCCAAGCAAGATATAACTACTGATGTTTATTGTTAAAAAAAATGCGTGTAGTAAGTAGTCAGGGAGAAATAATGTGGTAACCTAGAAACACGGTATTTATTGATTAGTAAGGTAGTGGAAGGAAGTAGTTAGTACTTAAATTAAACAAAAATAACGAGCTGTTTCGTTTGCTTTTAAAAAAACAAAAATCAAAAGAAGTTGCGTTTATTCCTATAGTCATTTTGTCAAAATACAAAAAAATGAACAAAAATTAGAGCACTTTGTTTAATATTTTAGCAAAATTTTTCAACAATCTATTAATATTTCTCATATTATCATCACCTTTAACGTTAACACTTCGCCAGGATTTTGACTTGAATTCATTTTTGCCTCCTCATGCTCATTTCAAAAACCGAGTAGGTAACCCCAAGGTGTCCTTCCGTCAATAATAATAAAGTATACTGCAAGGGAGAGAATTTTTGGACCTTGTCCTTGGGCCAACATGCCAAAAAGTAAAGAATATAATGACTGGATGTTAACTCCCGTTGCCATTCTCGGTCGTTGTCTTCGGGCATCGATTAAGCTGCGTTTTCACAAAATCCTATAATGTTTGCGTATAACGACTACCTAAAATGTAACTGATTAAAACATACAGGTACCTCCTTGGTTATCTTAAATTGAAGGGTAGGTAATGATTTCCTTTGAAAACATTCATATGTCCATTTTATTAATTTTGAATCACAAATATTCCTATTTCAATTATTTACACCAAACAGTGACGAAAAATACTGCCCTTAACAAAAGATCAACAAACATTTTGCTTACAGCTATTACACAGTTATCAACAACGTAAAAAATCTACAGTATAAAATTAATTTAAATTAGGATTCGAACATTAATTTCATTGGGATAAGTACAGTCTTCATGAAAAATTGTAATGAAACATAAATAGGTTAAGTAAAATGAGAGTAGTACAATGTTATCACAAATATTATAAAAAAAAATGGCACCAAAACTTTACCATACACTACATTTGTGCACAGGATTCATTTTGGAGCCACTCGGGCAATTGAAATCTTTCGAGAACTCGGCTAAGTTGCTAAGCGGTCCTAGTACTCTAAAATTCCCTGGCGAATGGTATCCGGTTAACACTCTTATTTTTAAAGCTTCCGGGCGATACACTGAACACCAAGTGTTTGCTGCGGAAATCCAAAACATTTGCTCAGAGGTAAAGTCTAAGCCAGGAAGCCTTTGTTCCGGACCATTTCGCTTAACCCACGAGTTATAGGCGAGGTACGACTCTTTTATTCCACCGTTATCAGCAATGTTTTCGCCCTGTGTGTTGATGCCATTTAACTAAAAGTAGTTTAACAAATTACTCTCACGTTCTCTAGATTCGCAATAATTTATTTAGGTACTTACGAAGTTTATAATTTAAAAAAACCGCTTTAGGTGCTTTTACATTGTAAAAATATACATTTATGTACAACAAACCTATTTTACTCATACATGGCGTTGAGGGTACGCAATGGATGAGTCATGAAAATAAGAGCGTACATAACAATAAGGTTTATAACCGAAACCTGTATAAAACCACCAAAGGTGCAAGTGCGGACCAATTTGTGCAAGTATACTACAAACGGCTGTGCAATTAAGTAGTGGTTCTAAAACTATCTAAAAGCTGGATCACGATATTATTTACAATTCAGGATACTTATCACTAACAAACAGTTGGGTATTTAGATCTCTACATACTTACATCAATAAAACAGATTAAGATATAAAAACCTATGTACAAAAGTCGTCAATTTAAATAAAAAGCAATAATTTCGATCACTACCAAAGACTACATTTACTGGCGGGATTCATTTTGCTTCCCTTAGGACAGTTGAAGTCCTTAGCAAAGTAATCCATATTTCCTAACGGTACGTTTACTCTAAATTTATCCGGCGAATGTCCATCAATAACGACAAGCTGCTTGATCTCTTCCAAACGCGTCTTTGAGCACCACACGTTCGCAGCCGAAATCCAAAACAACTGATGGCCGGTATAGTTTAGACCGGGCAGTCTAGGCTCTTTTCCATTTCGCTTAACCCACTTACTATACGCTACATAAGCCTCCTTTATACCACCGTTATCAGCTATATTTTCTCCCTGCGTGTTAATGCCATTCAACTGTAATAATTAGTAAAAAGGGGAGGCCCATTACTAGAGGTTCGTATAGTGCTGGAAATGGCACGAGTGATGATAATCAAAATGTATCGGATCAAGATCTGCGTAACCAATATAAAATAAAATGGCGTTTTACACGTGCTCTGGATTTTTGATTGCTCGTCTATGCCAAATTCCATTACAATATTGCTTCTCGTGTTGAAAGTTGATGTTGCGTTTCTTAGTATTTTACCGAGGAAGTTAAGGCGATGGCTCCAAATAGAAAAACGTAACCATATACATTATAAATTAAAGCTCTAAGTAAATATGTACCATTGTACCTACATTAGGAGCTACACGCGCAAATGTCCCGAAAGCTACTATTTTTCTTTATTTGACCAAGGAAATGTGAAAACTTGGACAAAATTTGGTATCAGAGATTATAATAATAACGAATGCAAACATTTTTACCACCTGCAAGTTAGTAATGGAGGTATTGTACTGGGATAAAACATGACCTCCCATTTTTTAAACGGAAATACACGTTTTGAAGCAGCAGGAAACCGAATCAAACAAAATTTCGATGATCTCGATCGGTCTGTCTGTCTGTACGCTCATTTCCGGGTAAACAACTGAACCGATTTGAACTAAATTTAGGTACACGTTACACGTATCCTTAAGACATAAAACGGCAGGTGTGCGAGTGGTTGGCGAGCCACAGCAAATTTTTAGCGCATTTTTAAGAATTAAAAAAAATTTGCTATTGTTTGCGTTTTATCCGACCGTCCGTCCGTTCGTCCGTCCAGGACCCACTTCTGTAGTTTCGAACTACTTCTAAGGAAATTGGTCCATGAGTCCTGGAATTTTTTGCAGTAGGTAGCCTATACCTTGAAGGTGTGCCAGACTGATCAAAGTACGGGGTGGAAGGGGAGGGGGGGGGAGTGGTACTAGTTTTATCCTTCATGGTACTCCTATGAAAGGAATGAATTTCTACCAACCATAGCCCTCCTCCTCAACCTCTTATCGTGATCGCGTACATTCCGTTATACCTCAAGAACGGATTTTCGGAAAAGGGTACTCACAAAGTGCGATTGAGATGTCTGCAAGAAATATATCCATTGGTGATGTCAAAACAAAAGCTATTTGGGTTAAAAAAATGCGCTTTATCTGCACAAGAGTTGTGCACAATTTGTACTTGTTTACTATTGCACACATGAGAAATACGCCTTATGGATGCGCTGTCATCTTTCCGTAGGAATTATGGACAGAAGAAATGCAAATATTGATACTTTTTCGAATTTGTACCCCTTTAGGGGTTGAGCATAACTTTTGGTGCCCTAAAAACTTTGGAATTTTCGGATTTTCTTCAGTTTTTCGCTAATAACTAAACAACGCATCTTAGCAAAAACCTTACAGACATATTAAAGAGCATTACATTCTGCATCGATTGACTGGACTAATGGTAAGTAGTAATCGACGGCTGAAAGACACCATTTTTCCCGTATTTTTATCTGTAGCATCCAAAGTACTGGTCCTATCAAAATATTCTTGTGATCAAAGTTGTAGGGAATTTAATTAATTAATTTGATCCTTTTTAACGATTCTCATATGGCAAATTCCATAAATAAATGTTAAGGGTTTTGCAAGTTTTGGGCACCATTCCTCAACTGTGGGTTGATCTCAATGGCATTAACAAACTTCATCTTCCCCTGCTGAAAAAATGCTGATGTGCTGTCGCATCCACCGATTGCGTGGAGGAAGAGCGAAGGTGCCCAGCAGCCCTGCAGGCAACAACGTGTTGGATGACGGCGCCCTTCCCTGATGGTTTTAGAGGTTGGTAGATGTTGTGACATGAAGAGGGTCTTTAACAGCTCTGATGTAATTGGTCGGTTGATATTCTTCTCGTTAGACAGGACCCTTTCTTTCAGCATTGTGGCTTCATGGTTTTCGTAATAAGGACAGTCGCTGCAGAAAGTTTTCTTTGGCGACGATCGCGCTCTGATACCTTGGTACTTTTGGCTCAGTATCCATCACAAATTGCAGATTGTTCTTTGAGGGTTGTAGTGACAGTTTATGTATGCCACAAATTTATTAAGGATGGTCGACACTATGGTACCTTGTGTAATAGGAAGCATCGAGCTGCTGTTCGGATGATGCATAAGTGAAGCCACAGAAGTCTTCACATTGCACAGAATTTGAGGCACAAATGCAATCCATTTCATGATGGTACTATCAGTAATGCCTCGTCCATGAGTTAGGCCTCTACCTCTTGTCTTAATTGTGCTCATTACCATCTGCTCAATATTGTCATATCAGTCCGTATTTTACGAAACGGCCCAACTCGGCTTTTGAAAGGTTAATCATGTCTTGGTAGATAGAGCTGGCATAATTTATCTTATCAAAAATGGCCACAGGTGGGGAAGTAAGGCAACATTTGTTGTACACTTTCCAAGCGAGTCTACCAGCGATCATTTTACAATGGTTGCCAACTTGAAGTACAGTTTAGCTGTTTGAGTTTAGACAATTTTGTGATGCAACTGTGCAAAGTAGAGCTGATTGATGAGTGCTGCAATTCTTCAAAGGAATGTGGCCTCCCAACATTGTTTAGTACTTCCAAATTAGAGGCGTTTTCATCATCAAGTGTGAGCCTATGCCAGGTGAATAAAGATGTGTCCCCTGACTGCCCTTGAATATGCATGACATGTGAGCATTTTCTCTGTTAATGCCCACAAGTCGAAACTTCGAACTCAACACTTAAATTGAGAAGGCCGAAGCTCTTGAGCTCGAGGTATAGGAGGGGACAAGCACCATATTCCTTTGTTTTGTTTTGTTACAAGGGTGTTTTCATAAGACCAGAACTTTGGATGCTACAGAAGCCAGAAAGTCGTCAAATGGTACACCTTAGTCGTGTCGTCCTTCAGCCGGCGATAGTACCTTATAAATTAGTCCAGTTTTAAAGTTTGTGGACTCAGTAGACGCTCTTTAATTTGTCTCTGGGTAATGTTTTCGCTAGAATGCGTTGTTTAGGAGTTATAAGCGAAAAACTGAAGAAATTTCGAAGTTTTTGGGGCACCAAAAGAGCTCGATGTGGTTTTTAAATTACCTTTGAGGAACGCCTCGTCTGCTCTCCAAGTTAAGATGAAGTTGTCAATAGAACCGATAAGGGTAGGTAATTAAAAGAGGTAAGTCTTTGACCTTCTCTAGAACTGAACCACTGGAGATTCTTTGGCGCCTTGAATGTTAAGTACCCTTCCCCTTTGAAACTTTTGAACGCGTAATCAATTTATATACTCAGTTGCCACGAACACTTTTATAGCAAAATGCGCTGGGAAGCATTAGCCCAATTTGGTTATTACCAAGGAGTACACATATGTGCTGTCACACATAGAAATCACCAAAAGTAGTTACAGGTTTTGGGTTTTCACAGATGACTAGACGTTTCTAAACCAAAAAGGGGGCTCCCAGGGAAAGGAATTGTGATCACGTTGGTCGATTTTTGGTTAGTAAAGAATGTAAGTGATTCAGAAACAGTGGGCAGATGTTGTTAGTAGAAGAGGGATCAGGTCATTTGGATCATTAGCAAACTAGCAAGAAGTTAATCATAGTTTGTTGGCTTGTGGCTTATATAATCTCAACTCAAAGATGGGACAGTAAAATCTGCATTCAAATACCGTTAGCAGAATATAGAGCTTTCTTGACGACACTGTGACGCTAGCTAGTTCGAGCCACTACTACATTGCCTAGCTGGTAGCGTAACGTAAAAAACCTAAAGGATCTCCTTTTAATCATATAAAATATTATGCTTTACACAGAGAAGCGCTAACAAATATTGACATCAGTTCACATAGAAAGCCATTTTATTTTATTACTGGAAATTTTTGATCCAACGGATTTTAGTTAAGTCAAGAAAGCACGAGGTGCTTTTCCAACTTCCCTAATTTCACAGTATATTTAGTTGTATCAAACTGGGAACGCTACAATTTGATACAACGTGATTAGTAATGCGATCGACGTACTCATGTTAGTAATGTCTACGAAGCGGGCGTATTTACAGTGATGCGAAATAAAGAAAATGCAATCAACTTACGTTTAATCCAATTTCTGGAATGGAGTAGTTTCCGTATTGGTCGATGATACATTGCGCTTTCTTGTTAAAGGCTTCTTTCGTAGAGGACGCCCACCAGTCGACCAAATTTCCATCTTTGTCGAACTGGCGACCTTGATCATCAAATCCGTGAGTGATTTCGTGGCCAATTACGAAACCGATCGCCCCATAGTTCATGTATCGTGGTCTATCATTGTTGAAGAACACCCCCTGCAGGATTCCGGCGGGGAATTCTGTACGGTATAATGATTAAACCTAAACTAAAAATAAAGTAAAACGTACGTATACTGTTCTCGATTGCTGAATAAAATGCGTTGACAACAGCAGGCCTTCCATGAGTAATCCACTCGGTTTTGTTTACTGGCATTGTCAGTCGTTTGAAGGAATACTCGGTTCCAAACAATGTGAGACTCAGCATGGTTCTTAGGTAGTGATCAGATTTAAAATCGAGCTGAAAATGTAATTCAGCCATTGAAAAAGAGATAGTGTACTCACCCCTCCATAAAACTCTTCCAATTTTTGGTCTGAGAGAAGCTCATCGGGGTAAGCAATGTGGGACGTCATGGTAGCTGCTTTCTCCAGAGCGTGTTTCCTTGTAACGTTATCCATCCATTCAACTGTCTTTAGTATATCAATAAACTCGTTCCTAATGTCGGAAACCATCTCTATGGCGTTTTGTCTGGCATCCTCGTGGAAGTATTTACGAACGTATAAAGCACCCGCGGCAATAGACAAACTAAATTTAACTTTACAATGAGCTCATTAGATACCTGTTACTAACCTTCCAGCAGCTATATCGACGCATTCCTTCCATCTGGACTCTCTTTCTGTGCGACCGCTCAAAATTGTGCTGTACCGCAATTGACGTTGGCGCAGTTGCTCAGTGAGGTACGATACCGAAGAAGCAGCAGCTCGCCACATGACGTAGTTCGCTTGTATCCTACAACGCAAGTTTCAACTTCTGGTTAATTGCTCTTCTAGTTACCTTTTGGGTGTATTGCTAAGTAATTTTTCTAACTCCGTAATGTAACTAGGAACACTAATAATGACCATGTCGGTGTTTTTGATTTTAATTTCAGGCAAGTCTAATACTGAGTTTAAGTACTCTAACCAAGGAATACTGTGGAACTTTAGTTGCAGATCGGCCACTGACATCGGATTGTACAATAAGCTGGCATTTCTTCGTTTCTCACTTGGGAGTGAAATCTAAAATTTACACTTAAGCTCAAAATTCAGGAAGAAGCGGGAGTTACATTGGCAAGTTTGATTTCGAAATCCAACGATTCCTTCAGCTCCTTTTTAGCCACCTCCGTATCGGCCCCAAAAATAACGGCGATGTCGACCATGTAATCGTAGTAGGCGCGCACAAGTTTATCGTCAAGTCCCTTAATCAGGAATTCTCTTCGTAAACCTAAAGCTCCCTGATCGATCTGTAACGTAATGATGAAGTGAAGAAAGAGAGTTGCAACGTTATAGTTACGTCAATAACTCGCCGTGAAGTATTCTTGAAATCGATGCCAATAGAAAAGTCGAGGAAATAATCGACGCTGTATCCCGCTTTCCGGAATTTGTAAACTGACTGTCTCCAGTTAAATTTACCCTCTTCCCATTTCGGCCCCTCTAGCACCGGCCATCCGCCCAAATCCTTCAGGATTGATTTTATCGTAGTCAGACCGTCAGATTCGATTGCGGTTTTGTTCATGCACGACTTGTAAACTCTCTTGAGCAGCACGAACGGTTTAGGTTCGCGAGGTTTGACCGGTTCTTCTATCATCGTCCTTAACTGTTCTTGTAGCAGATCGCTGATAACGCTAAAGGAAGTAACCGAAGACTTGTCGTCTGGGATATTCGTCTTCTGGATGAAGTTACCGCATGCAAATTGATAGAAATCGTCACACGGGTCGACAGTCTGGTCCATATTGTTTAAAACATCGGCAGCTGTACGAATGCATCCTGTTGTTAAACATACATTCTTCACGCAGTGTTGGTCGGAAATTGTGTTTGTAGAATCTGGTCGATCATCTTGCAATGCTTCACTGTGGATAAGATCTGCAAATAACCCTTTCAATAGGCGATTCGGGATAACATTGGCAATTACCGCTTGATTTGTCACTAGGTCGGTTGTACAATACGGTTACAAGAGCTATGAGCAAAGCAATGGTAATGAAGAAGACTACCGCTGAAAGTAACGTCAGACATCTTTCCATGCTTGTTCGCCTCTTCCACCATGACGGATTTCTGAAAGACAAATTGCTAGAAATATCTAAATGCCCAAGACCTACACCTTGAAATTGAATTTCAAGCATTTACTGCTTGGAATGCCAATCAATGTGTTGGAAGTAAGTTTTATGCATTCAGTATAATCGCTCTCCTGCTTCAATTACCTATAGCCTTATTCGAAAAGTTGTTTAACTGTTCGCGTGAGAGAAATTACACGCATTTGCTAAAAAAAATAAAAATATTTAACCGCGTTTTGTCTCCAATTATTTATACTCAACAAGTTGGACGATTTCCAACTGCGGAATAGTATATGTTTAGGTAAAAGAAAGGTTACGCAACCTACGGCTATTAACGACTAGAAAATATCCTACCCTAATTGGAAACATGAGAATGTTTTTATTCCTTCTGGACCTGATATTCGCCTATAGCTAATTTCGTCGTCTAAACGCAGCATTGCACTTTCACTTTGTTAATTACAAGGTAGATAACTGATAATAAGAATGTTATTGAAATGTCGAGATTAGGAACACAGGGAGCACATAATTAAAAATTTCACTTTCAATAGTATTAAAAGTTAGAAAGTAGTGTAACCACTGAAACCATCACATGTCGACTACTGACGAAATAGCATGTTCGCGGTTGATTTACTGGCGCTCCAATAAATTTTATGACCGGCTAAAATAAACAAAACACACTTTCAGATAAGATTATGATGTTAATGAATGGTTGCAATATCAATAAAACAGAACATATTGTGCGATATCGTAATGTGACTTTCAGTACGGACGTACCTATCAAATTAGCTGAATACACGAGGATAGTTCGGAAAACGCTGAAGTTTCAGGATTAATCATCGCGGCTATGCATGTTACCATTGTATTTATAAAATACAATGATGTTATATTACCTTTGCCTTGTATCTTATTTATTTATTAATGACATCAGAGGTCTATAATGAACCCCAAAAGTTTGATAAAGATCTAACCGTTTTTTGTTAACCTTTCAAGTACAAGTAGGGTAATTGATTGTCCGAATAATTCTGTTCTACTAAGTGGTAGAAAATTAATTGACTGACATGGCAATGGTATTTTTTACACGATTGTACTTAATTTTCACTATACTATATTGTATTCAAGATCATGGGACTCTCAGAAACCATTCAAGATACGACGATGGTCAAATTACGGAAAAGTTGTGCAATTAAAGAGCTCAGGTTGTAAGGAAAACAAGAAAATTTCGAATATTTCCCAAGACGGGCCAGAAAATCCAACATTTGCCGATTTACAGTTCTGTATATTGGCAAAAGTTCAAGCTTTTTCTGAGTTTAAGTAAAAGAATTTGGTTATTCCACAGGAAATAATCACAGTTTTCAACTAATCCTCTAAAATTTTCATGAAATTTGATAGATTCATAGGCGCGTAGAGTGGTAGAGCTGTAAACTTTGGAAAAACCCAAAAATTAAACCTTTCAGAGATGAGTAGAGTACCAAGGAGGATGGCGCAAAACCTCTTATGTCATTTGGAAGCTTAAAAAGTAATCTCGAGCATATTTCTAACTAGGTTTCTTCCATAAAGAATTAGGTATCCCAAAATAGATACGCCTACCCGAGGGAGAAACCGGAGTACACATCTAATGCACACAGTAGTAAATGTCCACAGGATATCCAAGGATGTCCACAGATACCCAAGTGTATCCGGTAAACTTTAGATTCAGTGGTTCGCGTTTCAGTGAAAGTCCGAAAATTTTACTTTTCTCTCAACACATAGGCGAATAGAATTAACCAGGGAATTAACGGGTTTGACTAGTTTTTTGCAAAGGCGCACCCAGAACGGGGGTGGGAAAAAATTCTTGTCACGTGTCACGTTATCATTGACCATGAAAATATCAAAACCAAACTTTGTTTTTACAAATAAAAAAAAATACCTTTCACATTCAATTTACACACGTGTGTCCACTTCTTGGTAAAGCGAGCATATGTTTGAAGAAAAGCACAACAAAATCATAACCGAAAGCCTATCCTTCTATCTACTGTTGTAACGAAGCACCCGGTTTTACACCATGGAATCGACCAGATTAAACGAACACTGAGTACACGGACGAACTCAACCGGGCGCTTCTTTACGAGAAACTGTCGCTTCCAGATCTATTTATTTATCTTCTAGTGGTCGGAAATAGAAGGTAAAGTTAATTGCTTTAATTTTTCGTTTTAGTCGCTGTAAGAAAAACAAGATGCCGTTCCTAATTGTTCCCGTAAAGATATTTTAATTATTATTGAACCTTCTAAAAGCTCTCGTCATTTGGAGGTGATTTCCGTTCCGTTAATTGATTAAAATTTTTATCTCAATCTTCGCTATCAATTTGTTCGTTAATGCATTTGTGACAGCTCCGACTTGATTTATTGCGTTTTCGCTTATTTTAGAAGAGATTAATGTAATTGTCACACAAGGTGGCTTTTGAATCGTAAAAAATTGTTTGTTTTTGTCAAAAATGATTTTGGTAAGATAATTCCGAGAAAAATGGGTGTACGTAAGAAAAACCCAGCATCATCTCGCAGCGAGCTGATGATTGGTTGATCGACTTGCCAAGGGTCGTTAATTGGTTGTCAAATCTGGATGCAATATAAGGAGGAAAGTCCTGGAGTACGCGTTCAGAAGGTTTTTTTGCCAATTTTAGAAGAAAGTGTTTACCGATGTTCGAGACCAAGTTTCGATTCGCGGAAAATACCTTTTTGCCATTATTTGAAGCCGAGGTGCCGTTGTAAGTAAAAGAAGGCTGTATACCAAGTTCGAGGCCGGTTTGCCGTCCGTGATCTAAGTTTATTAATTAGATTTCATGATTCATTTCTATTGTAGCCGTGGAATAAATTTTATTATTGTAATACCATATGCAAGTCGTGTGCTTATTCGATCCCTTTAACAACGAAGAGAGATATTTCATGCTCAAATACGTTTAATTTCGTTTTTTTGTGCCCAAACTTCATTTCAAGTGCTTTAAAAATTTGGTGTGACCTTTTTGAAATTTAAGGAGTTTGATCCTGACCATTGTTTGCTTGAAACCAGGAATTTGAAGTTAACATTGAATTATTTTGTTGTGGCGGGGGGTGGATATGTACTGAGAGAAATTTCATTAAGATATCTCGATAACGGAACGAAATGGGGAAGCACTTTGGAAGTATGGTGTTCCCTTAAATACTGGATTCAACGTAAAAATGAAGCTGCTGCCACGAGTTATGCGACGGTTAAAGAGCGTGTAAATTTGTTTACACTAAATCTCGGGTAATCTGCCTTAGTCGTTTTGTTGAAGTAAAAAAGTGGAGTTTCCTGAAGTTGTCATTGAGAAATGGTTTATGAAACCGAGTATGAAACGCAATGAAGGCCTATCTTAGCTCAGTTGCTCCATTATTTCATTTGGAATTTTAGGGTTGTGATCATACCCCTAAGAGATCTGCAGTGAGTTCAAATCGAATCTCTTCTAAAAGTTAGACAATAATGGGTGTGTTGCTGTTCAAATTTGCGATTTTTATGCAAGTTAAAATGAGAGCTGAATTAGAATACGTACAAATGAAATAAAGTTAAAATCTGTATCTTTCGTAACAATAAAGTGTTCAGTGGAAGCGTGATCCTCATAAAGTGAAGAGACCACAATGATGTTACAGAACTATAACCAGTCTATTGAACCTTGACATTTCGGTGGGTTTTCTCTGATGGCTTAGTTTCCCAATGTTCTTAGAAATTGTTTACGTCTCCTTGTAGCATTACAATCAAATTTTGAAGACACACTGGTAAGCTAATCGATTTATTCAGCAAGTTATTTATACGTTGTCTTCCATAAAATTGATTGCCAATTAAATCAACAGTTTAACCGTGAACAGTTACCTCAAACCTGCATCCGCCGTTATTCTATATAAGCCAGTAAGGCCAGTGCATTATATTGCAATCGTTAAACTTTAAGAACAAATTAGTACTTCGGTTGTAAATTAGCCGGTGTGACTGCTGAAGTGCCAATAATATTTTCTGAGCAGCAATTTTAATTCTTATATCGGGTTCGCTGATGAGAATAATTTTTAATTCGGTTCACATTACAATTTAACGGATTTAGTCGCCGCCCTAAACTAAAAGATTTAAATAATAGTATATGGTATTTTGGATATCAAAGAAATTTTAAATAAAAGGTATGCCAAAACTAAAGCAAGTTATTTCAATTGTAAATGAGTTAATGATCAACAGGTCTCTAAGAGAACCATTTCCTTTTTGTATTTATCTAATCCCATATTATTAAATAATCAATGAAATCAAAATGAATTTGAAAACGCTGCTACGGTACCTATTAGACACTGAAAAGTGAAACCATATGTATCTAAACGAGTAAAATGCAAAAAATTATCAAAAACTTCCACCCGTTTGGGGCGGAGTAGATACAGATTAAATAATGCTCGACCACTAAATGTAAAACAAGAACTTTTTTATTTTAAGAGTTACAGAATTGTTATTGTTATTCCTTCTCCTTGGTAACCCTCCACAACCACCTTCCACCAAAAATCGATCACTCCAAAATTTCGCGGGAAAACACTTTTTCTTGTTAATTTTGGTGCGTAGAATCCAAAACAATTCTTACTTTTTCGATCAGACTTCTCAATCAAAAGTTATAGACTAGAAACCAATTTCGAAAGAAAGTTCAAAAGGCTGTAACTTTTGAACTAGTAGCCCAATCTTCGAACTGTTTGAAATTATGGATTCTACAGGCCACATTCTATAAGAAAATGTGATTTTCCGGTCGATCTGAGACAATTTTTTTTTCGGGGCTCAAAAAAAGGCAGTGTACAAACCTTCCTTTTTTTCCAAAAATCGATCACTCCAAAATTTCTTGGGAAAACACTTTTTCTTATTAATTTTGGTGCGTAGAATCCAAAACAATTCGTACTTTTTCGATCAAACTTCTCAATCAAAAGTTATAGACTAGAAACCAATTTCGAAAAAAATTCAAAAGGCTGTAACTTTTGAACTAGTAGCCCAATCTTGGAACTGTTTGAAATTAGGGATCTACAGGCCACATTCTATAATTAAATGTTTTTTTCCGGTCGATCTGAGATAATTTTTTTTTCGGGGCTCAAAAAAAAAGGCAATGTACAACCTTCCTTTTTTTCCAAAAATCGATCACTCCAAAATTACTCGGGAAAATACTTTTTCTTATTAATTTTGGTGCGTAGAATCCAAAACGAATCGTACTTTTTCGATCAGACTTCTCAATGAAAAGTTATAGACTAGAAACCAATTTCGAAAAAAATTCAAAGGGCTGTAACTTTTGACCTAGTAGCCCAATCTTGGAACTGTTTGAAATTTTGGATTCTACAGACCACATTCTATAAGATAATGCTTTTTCCGGTCGATCTGGGACCTTCCTTTTTTTTCAAAAATCGACCACTCCAAAATTTCTCGGTAAAACACTTACCGACTTTGTGGTTCAATGGTAGAGCGTTGAGCTATAAAAGCTGGAGGTCGGGTGTTCGAACCTGGACTCCGGTAAGAATCTTTCATCTGTGACAGAGATAGGAATTTCCTTAGACCAGTTTTGAGCATTCTGTCGGTTACTCCGAAGTTCGTGAGGTAAATACAGGAGTAGTATAGAACAACTTAAAACCTTCTGCACTCTGCAGTGGCACCTCTGAAAAGCATTATGCGGGTCACTCTGTAATTGGGCGCAAGCTTGTTGAGGGCCCAGATCAAGAGAGGGATAATAACAAACTTGGGACCCAATGGTTTTTAAGGAGCATTTTTGCATAATATGTAAAACGGAACCATTAAGATGCCTTTACGGGTTTACGAAATCAGACTAATAGACAACACAAACTAGGACGTTTAAAAAAAGTGTAATAACTGATACAAAGACAAGTGGCTAATCTAATCTATACAATTAACTACGACATTGAAGAAATCAACATGAATACCTAAATCTGGTGTAAGATGTCGACTCGTTTTGTTGCACTATATCAAAAAGTAATGCAGGGGTGCAGGCTTATTAGCAGAATGCCCTTATTTATTTTTCTTTTTCTAATTCTATAGTATTATATTTATATTTATTTTAATAAACCTACGTAGTAAGGATTTACAAAAGTTATAGTTTTATACCGCAACGTTGATTGTATGATCGTCATAATCATTAAATTTAAACAAAGGTTTTGTTTTTTGTTTAGTTTTCCAGTGAGTAATATCCCATCGTGCCCGCCAATTAAAAACAATTAAAGTCATAGTCTTTTTTCCTACAGTTTTGAGTAAAGATGTGATAATAGTGTAAATAAATGAAACCTTACTATAGAGGTAATGCAATCGCTTCATTGCGATTAGCGAGTGAAACACGACACGCACTTTAGGCCCTCAAGAAATTCGTTATCTATGTCATTCGTATATTCAGGGGCTTTGATATTATATGACTTGTAAGTTATGTAGTTTATAGTAGACAAGTACTTAACTTTGTTTTGTTAATAAACTTGCTAATAAAAAAATTAACTTTCGAGCCTTTACTCCCATAGTGTGGTTGCTCAAAACGTCATCAACTTTATTTTCTTTGAAACTGCATACAACTTTTGTTGCAATAAAGTAGGAAACTGACTTTTTTTATTGCTACGAGATTTTTCCAAAAAGATGCTTATTTTTTGGGTTACGACGACCTTGTGTGTAGGTACGTAATTGAGTTTTAAATTTAAAGGAATAAGGAAATGTAGAATTGACGATTTTTTCTATAAGTGAAAGTGTGCACAATTGCCACAGATGCATTTCACTCTTTACGTATGTGTTACGTTAAAAATGAAGTATTTACACACTGTTTAACACATTTACTTACCGCAACCTCATCTCACTTCACTACGAAAAGTCGGAACCGAATATTTAATTGAGCAACGTGTCACACCGTTCTTTTTGTATAAATAACACTCAATTAAATCTTGACCTTGTTGGCCGTTGCAAAAATCCCACGAGGGTTACACAATTTAATTGTTACCAAAATACTCGTACCTACATTAAAAAGGGAAGGTACACAGTGGTTTCATTTGTACATCAAATAATTAGATGCGGCAGAAAAGAAAAAAGATCAATAATCACTTTCGGAATTAGTCCTTGTTACATTTTCATTTTGCAAAGAAGCTATTTTAAGGTCAAGAACAATAATGTATAGTATTATGAAAGTTGTATAAAAAAAACACATTTGGTGATTGGTTGTTGTTTCTAATAATCTCGTCGGTGAAATTATTTTCTCATTTCACTTTATATAGACAACGCTTTCAATATCTAATTTGATAATTATTGTTACGGATGATGAAGATATTTCGGTTATACAGAAGTGAGGGCTCATCTCCTGTGTCATTTGATGTGGACCCTCACTTTGCCTTCAACCTAAGGTTTCCGTTTACATCTCAAAGAATGCCCATAACTTTAATTTTTATGGTGACTACAAAATCATGATGAGAAGAGGTTAGTGTACGAAGTTTTTGCTAACCTCTCGGTTACTAAAATCAGTAGAACGAATACAATTTCCAATCAATCGGCGTAGCTCAAGGTTCAAACTATGGCATTGCGCTATTTTCTCGTGTTAATGCTTGGTTCTTGTACAAATATGCAGATGACGTGCTGTTATTACTTTACGTATTTGCAGCAGTTATATATGCTCTACATCTTGCTCAGTGAAGTAAATTCCATCAAAGGCATTGTTTTGCCCCCAATCCCTTAATACTTATGTCTTAGCGACTTTCCAGGTGCCTGAGAATTGAATTGAACGGCCACTGAGGATGTATCAATTGCAGACACGCATGGTCAAAAAGGACAGGGCCGGTGAAACACGGCGTATAAAGTGAAAATAAAGTGAAATAATTCCAGGTACCTGCAGGGTGCATTAGCAATAAAGAAACAAGGATCAAAGGGACTGAGAACGCCCCGACTAAAAGTATTTTTCCGAAACATCTTTGCTAACAGCACACTTGCACGCTGGCACGAATCATATGCAAAAGACCTAAAGTCCCAAGCTAGTGTTGTTCTAAAGTTCGAATACGAAACACGGAAAGGTGACCAATAAATGAACTTTTTGCGAATTTCGATTCAAAATCCAGGCGAACAGTTCTATAGGTATGTCGAGGCTGCATTAAAGAGTGGATTAAAAGTAATGATGTTGGTTTCTAGAACTGGCAATTAAAGTGCGTTTCTGGCACAATGAATTTCTCGTACATCATATTATTCAACGGATTAAGGGGATTGGTCGATACGTGTAACAGGCATTAGCCGGTTAAATAAATATATTGGACTGGGAAAGGCTTTGTATCAGTAACTTGCGCGGAACGTACTACCAATTTCACGTCATATTGACAGATAGAAGAACTGTCACTTTCCGCAATTTTTGGTTCATAGGTGTTTTTACATGCAAACTAAAAATTGTTCTGCTAACTCTGGTAATCAAAAATACTGAAAAGTGAAAAACTGATTCATATTAATGAGGTGTTTGAACATTCTCCTAAAATTACCAACATAGTTAATCGTAATAATTGGAGTCTGAACTAACTAATTCTCAGAAGTGAAGTTGGCAACGAATGTATATTGACTCTTAATTTTCGAAATATTAATTTGCCATGTTGAAGTGAAGCTGGCATGACAAGCAGATGGAAATATTCTGTCGTAAAGAATTGATAGTAATCACTAAAAGAGAGGATTTAGGTTTGGATTTAAATTTTTCTTGCAGAAATAAGTAAAGTTACTGTTACAGTGTAAAGAATTTCAAGGTTCCACAGTGTCTTGTGAAACAAATTTTGGTCACGATAATGAAAATAATTTATCTGGATGATTGCCATCAACGAAATATGTGTTTCGAACATACAAGGTGAAAACAAAAAGTTTGACTTTTTGGGATGTTATCGTATCTTACTGCCTATGTAAGATAAAAAAGTAAAAAAATGCCTATTTTAGATATTTTTTCGTAGATTCAGTGGCGTAGTAAAAAAATGTGGACCACCCTTTCTCAGATTTGACCCGACGCTGGTTATTTTTTAAATGCAACACGCTGGATATCTTCACGTCAATTTTTTTGCATTCTGTTTCCTGATTACATTTATGTATCACAACCTATATTGTTTTAAATTTTAGTCATGAGCCAAATATAAGAACCTTATTTTTTACGGCTTTTAAATACTAGGCTATGCATATGTGCAGAATTTGTTTTGTTTATTGTAAATAAGGCATCCGATACCATCAATAAAATGGTTGACAGTAGTGGTATATATGTAATTTCAAAACTTTCAGAAATATGACAATACATAATTATAAAAAAAAATACAGGTTGCGATGCATCAATGTAATCAGGAAAACCAATAAAAAAAATTACGGTTAAGATATACAGTGTTGCATTTAAAAATGATCAACTTTAGGTCAAATCTCAGGAACGGTGGTCCAAACATTTCGACTACGCCACTGGATTCTACGTAAAATGTCTAAATAGTCAGTTTTGATCTTTTTTTTTACCTTACATGGGTAGTAAGATGCGACAGCGTCTCAAAAAGTTTTCACCCTCTATCTTAGAAACAAACGTAGTTATAGATGATTCTGTGTGTGGTATTAAAGGTATCACAAAAAAGTGGCACAGGGTCTCTATCTTTAGAAACCGCAGAGATACACTGCAGTCTCAACCAAAATAGGACACACGGTACTGCTCTTTGCAATTCTTATTTGCAAAAATGGCTGAATTTACCAACGAAGATCATTGTTAGAGAGACCAGCACCTCTCAAGTATCAAATTTTGCGATACCTCAACTATCTTTGTAATAAGGCACATTCTTCAAAAGGCGTTACTTTTTGAATAATAGTGCAATTTCTTTCATTTTGAACACATATCTACCCACTTCTAGCTCTTCTGAGTGGGAATAAATGCATACGTTATGTTAATGGACACCAAGTAATTAAAACAATAAATAATTCAAAATAAAGTAGCATGCAAATATGTAGGTACAATGGGCACATTTGGCTCAGTCTACTACGATATTTGTAAATGTTTACAATACGCCGAGACTATAAATACTACCGGTATAAAGGTTAATTTAGAAAGTAGTTCGAATTGGTATGTCTTAAGCATCTTAAAGTACTAATTCGAATTCTCAACTCGAAGTTTTTGTGGAGCATTCTCCGGTATAAATAATAGAAAGAATTAGCCAACTTTAATTACTGCGAGGGTTTTCTTACGCTAAATGCCCGAATAATATGCAAAGCGGGTAGTGTCGCGTGAACTTGAAAGTTTTGCTGAGAAATCTAAAAACTTTCTTGGTGACGATAAAAAAAATTGACAAAATACCGTTGGTCGCGCGATGAACGGAATGGAGGTTAAGCGATCGATTACCTAAACGTACAACTTTGGTGTTTAAAGTAACCTAGAATCTTATGTAAATTTAAAGCGGCAACTGCAAGGTTACCAATTTTAAAGAATTAATCGGCACGTTGGATACGGTTGTAGTTTGCGGCCGGATGTACCAATGCTGTTTACCGGAAAATATTTGTACGCCTTTTAGTATTATAATGTGTAAAATTGCAAACGATTTGTGGTTACGTAATACACGCAAACATTATAAAAGTGAAGTCATAGTTCAAAGGCACTGTACCTACCTGATATGGTTTGCATGTCTATTATAGGCGCTAAGTGGTATACCGGCAATAAAAGGCTGTGTTGATCTTAAAAATTAACAATGATGTGCAGCTGGAAAGTTTTGCAATTTCTAGAGACGTGGTAATTACAATCAACGTTAGCTAATTGTACGTGTGAATATAATGACTTTTGGTTTCATTTGTTGATTATCATCATTATGTCAATGTATAGCTACTGATGCTTACCAGTTAATGAGACGACGTGCATTTGCATTGTTTGTGGCGAATTAAACTGTACATGGAAGCACAAATATGTAATAATAATTATCAGAAATTAACAGATTCACTCACAATGGGTATAATTAGATCATTCGATATAGGTAAATGTGTGCAAGTTACGGTTGATATCGTGTAAAGTAGCAAAATTATGGATATGACCGATGTCATTGCACAGTATAAAGAAAATAAATTAATGAAGTCAGAAATGAATAGTATATAGCATAGGCTTTAAAAGGGCGCAGGTATCAAATTATCACTGTTTATCCGAATTAAATTAAAAAGGTGAAATATGTTCATAATTATCGCGTGAAATTGCCAATTAAAAACATTGGTAACCTTTACTGCCTCCATAACCATACGTTGCAGCCGAAATGCGTTTTACACAATCAATTAATTTTTTATTGAACGCTTGAAGTAATATCTTCTATAAAATTGGATGCCAGATCCTATTTAAAATTTTGATCCAATTTCACCTTTACTTAAAGATGGCTTGTCATCAAAATTGTTTCAGATTGTCATACGTACTCCGTATTAATCACCTATTCGTTTTGCTAAAATGACACACTAAATTAGGAAATGGAAACTCTAATCTTCCTTTGGTTCAATTCTTAAAAACTGAGAAGGAAATTCAAAAGGTGTTCTTTCAACGTATGTAAGAATCTGTAATTTGAAGCCTCAGTCGGTATTGGAACCAACCCTGAACTTGTAAGAACGAATGTTGAAATATTCCAATTCAATGATGAATACTAGGATTGCCGAAAACCAAAGAGTATCCAGAATTCATACTTTCAGCTTATTGTTCATGCAATTATAAATCTAACGTAATCGTACAAAAAAGTCGACAGTTCACAAATTCAATTCCTAATCCGCAAAACTCATTGGCGAATGGCGAGATATAGTCACGTGTTTCACGCTCCTCTCAAAATGTAAAACCAATAACAGAAAGTAAATTCCAATACATTATGACAATTCTGATACATAGACCAGCCGTCTAATACTAACTACGAGTGACAAGTCTGTTGCTAGGGTAAAGTCGTTCGAATTATTGCTTTTTCTTGAGTATTAATTACAGTTTTTATGTCCGATTGCCGATGTGCACCGCGATTCACTGCCCTTTTTATTATTATGTTTGTTGTATTGTATGTTACAGATTTGCAGAACGCGCCCTTCTGAATTCAGACCAGAATTCAAAGGTAAATTGTGTTATTTTAGACTACTCCTTGATTTAACGTTTGATTACATATACTAGTTTTCGATACAATCGAATTGTAATTATTACATTTGTGTGAGATTCATTTAACAATTATAGCTCCGTTGCTTTCTTCGGAAGCCTGTTTTGATATTAATATTTGCTCTAACTACGTGTTAATCCCCTTTTTATTAATCTGAATTCAAATATTGATATTGCAGATCTATATATTACACGGTCGTATTTGTAATATTTTTGAGATCATTTATTAAATTATCCTCGATTGTGACCCGAATGATTGTGTTATCTGCTACGTTTTTAATATACCTACAGTAAAAAGTACGCCTTAGTTACAGGGTACTAAGAAAATGGGAGATGATAAGGGCGAAATTTAAAATTGTTGGAGTTCTGCACACCCGGTATCGGTAAAAGTATCGTGGTAAAAGTATATATGCTGGTTCTAGCAGTTCAAAATAGAAGGTAAAGGTAATTGATTTCATTTGTAGAGTTGAGTTTTAACCGCCGTTACCGTAAACAAAAGCTGTAGTTAAGTCGCCGTTTGCAACCGTTCTCGTCGAGATATTTCAATTATCTTTGTTGCGTCTGAAAGCTCTTGTCTCTTGTCCATTAAGGCATTATTAGCCGGTTTCAGTATCTTATTTTAATTGAAAACAGGATTATAACCAGTCGAGACCGGTTGATTCCAAAATTCCAATTAACAATAGGTGTCAATTGGATTACCGAATTTTGATATTTCATCTCGCCCATTGAATGAGTAGGTATAATTAGTAGCTAGCAAATGAGTTGCAGGAACAGCATCCGGTTAAGTAGTAAGTGGTGTCAAAATAAGCGCTCTTATGGCCGTTTGCACCGAAAAAGTTAAGCGGAGCTTAGCTTAAGCGTAGCTTAAAATCAATGGTAACCATTGTCTTAATAATCGTCGCCATGAGTTAAGCTACGTTTAAGCTAAGCTCCACTTAAATTTGTCGGTGCAAACGGCCATTAATTAATTTAAATGTCAAAAACCAAATACTGATTCTTAGGACGTCTGCAGGCCGTGCAATTAATTAAGGAACTTTTAATTTTTGGACCGTATTAACCGAATACACCGGCCGGTTCGTATTTTCTTAGGTCCCCGCTCCGGAAGTGAAAAGAAAACTCCTAATTTGGAGGGTCCATGGGTACTTTTCTAGTTAAATTTGTAAGTACCGTATTTATTAAATGTTGATAATTTCTGTAAATTGCTCCATTTATACCATTCAATGTTGTTTTCTTCATGAAATATTCACTTTACCGCTCCATATTTGTATTTGATTTTGATATTTCCGTGGTGATTTATTTTGGTGATTTACTTTGCGTTTGATTTTACGTAAACTTTGCAGTTAGCGTTTGATAGGTTTAGTTCCATTAATTAAAGGGGGAGGGGGGGGGGAGCTTTCCGCGTTTAACTTTCCAATAGATCCCGATATCTAATTTACGCCTAGTTACGTATATAACATTATATTACAGAGTGCCCGTTATGTATGGAATATAGTATATATCTTGGTAAATATAGACTGTATACAAAATTTTTCCATGAAAATATTTATGGATTCTTAAAATCCTTATATTTTTGCTTGTGCAAAAGTGGATGTTCCACTCGTGCTTATGCGTAAAAAGTGGGATACCCTGGAGGCCTGTATGTAAAATATACGAGGGGCTTCTTGCTCCAACTCGGACTTGGACAAATACAACCCCTGTACACATCGATGACGATGATCTCAGTGATTTCGTAGAAGATGAAGAATTAATTTAATATTCAGTTAATAAATAGTGTAAAAGTTTTCCAACTGTTTTTTTGTTTAAATCCTACTTTTGGCTTGAAAATATTGTCTCTTTTCCATTTTTTCAACAAAAACTTCGACAAAAACCATTCATATTACTCAAAATATTGTTTTTATAAGTAAGGATACGATCTCATTCGCTTCAGTGCAAAAAATTACACGGAAAATGAAAATGGCACTTCACTCGCATAGTTTGTAAAATATGTACTTTTTTAAAATTTCTCCCCTGCTCGTTACCACAGGAAGGGGGTTAGGTCCCTTGTATTTTCGTAGGACTTGGTAGAGCCTAATTTCTAGTGCCATGATGAAATTAAAAACAAAGTTTCATTTTGTCACCAAAATATGCTATTTTTCCTGTACACTTCAAGTGCAGCTATAAGAGTTATATTACCTCCAAGCTAGCGCTAAGAAAACGGTAACTAAACTAAAGTTTTTAGTAGGTAGGTAGGAGTTATTAGGTAATAATAAAAATGATTTAGCCTAAAGGTACACATACCTACGTAAGGGAAGTATAAATAAAGTGTGTACGGGTGTGAATTTATATTTTTACCCAAAATCGTCCTGAAACATTCATGTTCATGCCTACTTTCTGTCAGGAAATTTTAGTTTCCATGACGGAAGCAGAGCAGACTACGTTTCCTGCCGCTTGTCACTTAACTGGCCGCACCTGTCACTTTAGCGGTCGCACCTTCACTTTACCGGCCTCATTTGTAACATTTCCAAATGTCTCTCCTGCCATCACTGACAGATTGACATTAACCAAAAGCTCTATATAAAAATTGAAATTTTATATTAAAATACGATTTCGGGTAAAATTTAATACAAAACTCGTCAGTAAAATGTACCTGACTCGGAAATTAAAGTACTCGGCCCTATAGGGGCCTCGCCCTTCAATGTTTCCTCGCCAGTAAGGTGTCATTTTCCTTACTTTTATGTAAATACATATTTTGGTGAAACAAAAATTTGTAGCTTCAACTAAACTAGAATCGGGAAAATGACTGAATTCATGACATTTATCTACATTTACTGCAGTTAAACGCACTGAAATAAATGATTCTAATTTGGCTCTCCAGAAAGTATAACAGGTGGGTAACTGAAGTTCTTGCTTTGAAGACCAAGCAATAATGCAACTGACCCAAGGTGATGGAAATCGCAACCGAAGTTGGGTCTGGTTAAAGAATAGAAGAAGCTTTCAAAATATGCAGACTAGACTATCGGGTTAAACAGTTACAGCCCAAAAACGTACTTGAGAGTTGAGGATAGGTATTCAGTTGTATTGGATTTTATGTGATCTTATGGTTATAAGTTATAACGTATCTAAATCTGTATTAGAACCAGTTTATATTTTCAAAGCGCCTTAAATTAAATATAAGATGACAAATTTCAAAAAGTTCGGTATCTGATGTTGAAAGCGAGGACATGCCATATCACAGATGACATCGCCAAATCCTAAGCTAACTGACCCTTCGCATATCGCACGAGCGGCGACTTGTTTTTTTAGCGAAAGGCCTTGAGAAATGTGTAAAAAAACAGAGGGAATCCAATCATCAATCTCTTTCGAATAATTAATACATGAATAAATTTACGAGATCAATGATTGTTTGTTTCCATTATGTGATTGCGCATTTTTTCTTCCGATAAACTCGCAAATTAAGTGGGCTAATGTTTGGGAAACACATTGTTAGTAATTTGGGCGCTTATGAACTTCTACGCGTCATGGAAGAAGGAAATTAAAATTCATCGCGATTTAATTGGCGTCAATTATAGAAAACCGAATACTATCTACATAATTTTTTCAAGAGTGAGGTAAACAGCTACAGTAATTGTTAATTAATTTTTATTGATTTGCGCATTGTTCATCGAACTAAATGCATACGTTATACGCTCGCAATTATTATTCGCTAAGCGTTCGTGTTATTGTCAGATAACGATGGTGACTAATCGCCTACCTCAAATTTGTAATGCAGCGGAGCCGTTACGAATTTTCATTTAAGTAAGGGTAAACAACATGTTGAGTGGAGACGCGGGATTTCTCATTAAATTTTTAAATTAAATCTCCTGGTTACACTCCATTTAAAGATTGCGGCGCGTTTTTGCAATTTTAAAATTAACTTCTTGCGACAGGTTATCCTAAAATGCCTAATTCCACAGGTTGCGTGTGATCCTAAAGGATTACTTTGTTTTGAAAGTTCGCGGCTTTGCGAACACTACTTTTCGATTAGAAGTAGGTAGTAGTACCGCAAATATGTTTACATTATTCAGTCCAAAGTGGCATGTACTCTACATTAGATATTTCAACTTTTGACGATAGCTTGAAGGTGAAATTTATTGTTAGCATTTGTCACATTTCTATAAGTATTATCATTTTACTTGTCCTTGCGTTGTACCCATGCAGGTCAACTTCCAGGTGTATTATCGCATAGTGAAAGTACAATATTGGGTCAAGAATTTTGCATAAAAAACTGGGTGAAATTTATTTCTGTGGCTAATTAGCAAATTCTCACCACGAATCTCAAAATAATAAATTAGAAAATCTCCCAATTATTAGTTTACAAGATCACGCATCAACTTTCAATAAAAATTCGAAGAGCGTTTTTAGCCTTGTCCTCAAACCGCGCTTCCTATATAACTCAATTCTCTAAGTACCTGTTAGCGTTAAAAGTTAATTTAAAAAATACTCACTTGATCACCGTTTGCTTAACCCCCGAAGTCATTTTAAAGTTCCACACGAAAACACTGAATAATCACAACAGTTCGATATTTTAAGATAAAAAAAATGCCAAATATTAAAGAAATCAATCACGCATTCCTATATCTTAAAGAGAGGTGATAAATATGAGTTTAAAACAGACAGGAAGCAGTAATAAACTGTAGAGCTTTGCTATCCCGCTATATAACCTAACCGTATTCCCCACTCTCTATCGACTCACGGGTGCCTTGTCAAGTTACGCGAAAAGTTCGAAATTTTTACGATTTTCGGTGTCACTACTTGGCTTTTATTGAATTTTCAAGAGACAGAAGCCACCTGGTTTATATTTATTACTTCGAACTTGAACTTTTTTCGTCATCCCAACGACACACTGATAACAATTCCATTTGCGATCATCTTCCGCAAACAACCGAATTCTGCACCCCGAAGACTAATTTATAAAATTTTAGCGCAGAATATTCAATTTGACTTTATTGATTCTACTTATAAGTACATATATTAGGAAGTTAAATGGGAGTTTGAAAAGTTGTTTAAACTTGTAATCATATTACCCTTAAAACTTTGAAAATTGGTTGAAATTTATAAGGCTTTATGCACCGCTGAAAATGGATTGGTGTATTGCAGCAGTGGAGTTTTAATTTAAAATCGTTGTGGATCCATAACCTTATCTGATAACATTAACATTGTGCAAATAAGTACTAAGCTAATTAAATACAGTTTATAAATGAGGCAATTGAATTTTTGTGGTCCAAGAATTAAGAATTATGTATGTGTTTTTCCTACGGGAAACAACAAATACCGTGGTTTTTCCTTTTCGATCGTTAATGAAATACTATTCTAATCAAAAATTTGCTTATTTAATGATCCTGATCAATAAGGTAACCACAAATCACGACGGGTTAAATGATGTAATAAAATTGCGCAAAAGCAAAGGTAAAAGATAAAACCCAAAGTACTTACATATGTTGATGCCGAATTTCGGCATTAAAATCTGAGGACATGGGTATACCAGCTTCTGTACTGTAGTCAATAGAACACCAAACCGACGAAGTACGTTTTAGAAAATGGGCCAGTTTACCACGGTACCTCATTTTGCGAATCAAGACGGATAAACATTTTAGTGGTGGCAACAGTCCAAAACGTGTCTAAACGAAAGTCGCAATCTGTTGCAGACGTTGGCGTGACACCCTCAGTCATAATGTAACTAGAAATAAACCGATACAACGGAGAATCAAGGAACCGACAAAACAAAACGAAATGAAAAGCGAACATTTGCAACTTTCGTGATCTTTCACCCCATGGTTCTGACGGGGACTAAGAGGAACCTGATGGTTCAAGACTTATAATTATAAATCTACACATTTATCTAGGAATACGAGGACGCTGCTACATCCTCCTGGAGATTTTCGGATGTTCCCGGCAATCAGCGATCCCGTTTGCACAAGATCGGAAGATTTTAAGGATAACGGAATTTAGATCTTAAAAAAAGTTGAAATTAGTTTAGTTTCCGAACGATAATTCGAATAACAAGGGCAGTTCAGGAAAAGTAAGTGGTATACATTTTCAGTCAGGTTATTGACCGAAGAAGTTCCTTTTGAACATACTCAACAGATTATTATTACTTGATAAAACGAAGAGGAACTTTAAATGTAATGTTGCAAACATTAAATAAAATGCAATACGGTAGTCAATGTACTAACTAAACGAGCCTATCATTACGTGCTGAAGAAAAACTTTGCTTTGCAGTCTCGATGCAGTAAATAAACCTCGCCAGATTTAATAAATCCGTATCAAGTTGCCAAATTATAACTAAAACTGTCGATATTTTCCACAATGAGCTGTTCCATCGGTCTCATTTTGAGAGATGTTCTTTAAATAATCTTTTTGGGCTTGCTGAGTATTTGCTCCAATTATACTAAACAATAATTTGTTATTCAGTATCGACGAGTTTCCAAATGCATTTTCCATGAAGGAAAACACTTGTATCATCTGTGTCATACCCATTCTGTAATCAGATGTTAAGATCAAGCCATTCCACGAAAAAGAAGACCTGTAGTCCAAGAATAGTCTATTTATTTTTGTTTATGGTGTCATTGTAGCTATTAGGTATATTAAGAACTAATGTAGAAATAATAAATTGTATAAAATTTAACCTAAATTGATCTTAAACGATTCAACCAATTTTAAATTTCTGATATAAATATAATATGTAAACTGAAGAGCCTATTGAAATTGACGTAGGTTCAAGATTCGTTTTTTAAGCAATTTAATTTTTTTATTTCAATAATCAATCAGCCAAATTCAAGGATCCATTTATTTTGAATATTTTTTTCGCTTATTTGAAAAGTGAACAAAAATTTTTTCACATATACGTTTTTTCTCTGGGAGAAATATTTAAAAAAATATTTAAGGGGTAAAACGTAACCATAATCAATTCTGCGCATCCTATCACGTTGATATTTTCCATAAATTACTATATTTCCAGCTACTAAACAGAAATAAATGTTTTCGGGGCGACAATATTCGTAGCGAAGCGCCCAACTCAAACCCTTCTTGATTCCGAATGTTCATATACAGAGTGAACACTAAAATTGGTAATTTCCAGGTGGGTGCTTTGTTACAACTGGAGTCATTTGACGGCACCTGTGACGTCGTATCAGCTGGGCTGAATTTATCATTCGAATATTCATTTAAATTATATATTAATTTAAGCTACATTTTGCAGTTACGAAACTTACATGGAATTGTTTAAATTGTCACCTATAACGTTTGCATCATAATTAAAGCAGACGACGTATTACCGGCATTTGACACTATTTATTGATTTAAAGGTGTAATTCAGGTAACGTATCGATTCTTGGTGGGATATTTAAAATTTCTGCCCTATGTGAGCACAACGTTTCCTAAATTTTCTTATGTGAGTGAATGTTCATGTATAACATTATGTATGGGAATAAAGTCAATTATTATTATTATTATTATTTATTATCATAAATCGACCCAAATGAAGTTTTGGATATACCAATACCACATTATTTATTTACCGCATTACACATAACAGGTATTTATATAGGCAAAGTAAAAAAGTTTAGTTTATACAACCACCTATAATCTAAGGAGCAACAAGTCGAAGAGTCGGTAAATAAAATAAACACATTGGCATTACTAACGTGGACATCACAATGTCAATATTTAAAGTTAAATTATTTTTTTTGTAAAAAGGAGATCAACACGTAGTCAGAGAAAATATTAATATCAAAACAAGTTTCCGCAGAAAACAACAGAGCTATAATCGTTAAGTTATTGTCAAGCAAATGTAATTATTACAATTCTATTGTATCGAAAACCAGTAGGTAATCAAACTGTATATCAGGGAGTCGTCAAAAATAGGAAAAATTTACCTTTGAACATCAGGTCGCAACCTTGTGAGCTCAAAAGGGCATCAGCCAAATCTGTAACAGACAAAAACAAACAAATAAAAGGGGTAGAGAAAGAATTTAAATAAAAGCAAAGATCAAATACTTATTTATGCAGAATTTCAATCAGGAATATCAATAGGTAAAAAAAATAACGTTACAAAATGTAACAGGAGATATTTTCAACACCCTGTATTTGTTTTACACAAAATTTTTATAAATGTTCCTTGCAAACCAATTGCTAATATTACCCCGTCAAAGTTCATTCAGTTCGTACTTCAAATAAATCTTTTCTCCCCAAAACACGTAACGTTTCAGTATTCCCTGTTTAAGTAATCGTTCAATACATCTATGGTTTAAATCCGAAAAAAAACTTCTCAAATAACTTTCTTTGCTTTTAACTGACCTATTAACCTATTAAAACCTAAATTAACCTATTAAAAAGAACGTAATTTGATCCCGATAGCTGCTATCTTGACGCCTCAAGTACTTAAAGAGCAACAGTCCATTGAAAATGACTAGTTAAAAATGACTGCAAAAATAATATCCAGATAAATTCTCAACATCATCATGACCAAAATTTGTTTGGGAAGACACTTCAAAATCTTGACACTTTTTACGGCTTAAAAAATTCTAATTTGCCTATTTCTTTGAGAAAAATCGATAAATTTAACTCCAAATCTAATACTCCCCTTACAAGATTACGATACCACTTTTTTGAACATCCCATCACGTTATTTGAACGCAGAAAAGAATAAATTTACCGAGCCAAGTGGTTATTGGGATTTTCTTTATTTTTGTAAGATGTGTGATAAAACGATGTTACATATGTTCTGCCACTGGCCACACTTTTTGAAAAAGTAAATATACCTAAATTATAAAACTCCAAGTTGAAGGGTGGACGACAGCTGCCAAAGTTTATTTGCCCCCGCATTTTGGTTACATTGCAACAAATTAAATTGTCAGATCAGGGCCCTTGGATAGAGTCATCTACTGTGAGCGTGAATGTGTTACGGCTATGTGTTCGTTTTCTTTGTAATTACTTGTGTGCCTGTGTCTGCTATATTTATATGTTATTTTATATATCTACTATTTTTATTATTTATTGACGTGTAAATAATTGTTATTGCAATTCTACTTACTAATAAACTTATGATATGATGATGATATGATATGAAATTCCTCTAAAAGTTACATTAAGTTAGAACGTATAGTCAAATGTAAGCACATTTTTTTTAATGATATTTTCGTTATAGTAAATCTAGAAAAGATTCCTTACGCAATTGAAGAATCTATCGAATAAGTTGTAAATTGCGTTGTAGGTTTGCTTGCGGTAAAAATAGACAAATTGGTATCCTATTCTCAAATTCTAAAGCATTGCAAATAGGCGGACCGATCATTATCTGATATTTTAGGTACACTATTCACAATGATAATTCGAATAAACGTTGTAATTTAGATTAAACTGTTTACGAGCTATATCATTTTCGTGTAATAGCTACTCTTGAATAGGGCAAAACACCAGACGTTGGTGAAAAAAATGTACGTAATTGTAATGACTGTCAGATAAAGTGTTTATAGTCAAAATGGGGTGGGATGCACAAGTAGGTACTCCTACATCCATTTGACGCTGCTTGGACGGGGGCGCGTGTTTAAATTTCACGGTGAAAACTGACACCCAGTTCTTTTTTCAACGAGTACGTTATATTTCTCTATGTGACCAGCATAATCGATTAAACCTTAATTTTAAATTGTTACTCCATTCTATATTTCGGTATCTAGTGGTTTCAACTATTCCTCTGTTTTCATGACAGTTATATGAAGTCAAGTAAAATGAAACAAGGAATTAGCTACATACAGCTAATATAATACCAAAACTTTCACTTTCACTATTATCATTTTGCCAAATATTGTTGGGCGAGCTCTTGTGTGATTTCAGCACCCACCACCTACTACGAATTTACCACAGTAAATAGCCCAAGTTCTCAACCACCTTTTTTTTGCAGAGCATTAAAACCAAATTTAAATAAATTAACATAGGAGTGTTTTACTATGAAAGCAAATATTTACCAGTATTGTAATTGGGACAATTTATGTGTTTTAAATTTTCCCGATCCGATTTAAATGCGCCTTGGTACTTCGTAACAATTTATTAGTAATGTATTTGTGAGAAAAATAATTCGACGTCATTGCTGGAATATACATACATTATAATACATTGCGGTTCAGTTGAAAAATGATTAACCAATTCAAGACGCAATAAAGAATTTAGGTTTATTTTAGGATAGAATAAACATTTATTAAACGGCAGAGCTACTAAGCGATGCAAGCTTTATAGGGGAGTCGATGGTGTCCGTCTGTCCGTCCATGAACACGATAACTGTCAAACGCTGGACCGATTCGATTCAAACTTTGCACAGTTGACCTATATGCCACATGCAACGAGCCTATTGAAAATAGGTCAAATCCAATGACCCCGTAGGGTCGCACCGCGAGGTGCTCTTCCGCTTTTTTAGATCCGCTTTAGAGGTTTTGTTTATTTCAGTTGCATTTAAATTAGAGGGATACTTTTAGTAATAAAGTAGATGAATGGTACTACGCTGTGTTTTCCGACTGCAAAGTTCCATGTGTGTTTTAAACGGAGAATAAAATGGAATATTGTTATATGATTCTTTGTTGTTTGCTCAATAACTTGTTACGATAGCGTGGAGAAGTTGATAAACAATTATTTTTGCAACTGACAAATTTTTCCGACAATTACCAATCGTTGCCACATTTTTCTGTCAATAAGTAACTGCTACCTTTCCTTGTACGAACTGCAGACTTAAATTGATCACAGTCTGATGTTGTTGGGAAGTGACCAGACCTTGAACTAATTTCTGTATATGACTAAGTTTTCCAGGCCCAAAAGGCAGAATGAGCAAATCAATGTAAAAACAATGCCCATTGATTCTTTTCGACATTAAATCAGATCAGTGGTCCATAAGAACATTTTTCAACAGTTAAAGCCGCCTACTGGCTGGAAGGACTTCGAAAACGAGTCGCCACCAGGACGAGAGAAGACATATCTGTTACCTGACAACTCCATCACGACAACGCGCCTTGCCACAACACCGCGAGTTCCTGCCTGGATCGTGTGGGCCCACCGCATTGGAAGGCTCCTGCTTGCCCTCGTGCATTATTTATTTATTTATTTTTTATCTATGAACAGAATAGGTTGCCCCAATAACAATGTTCATGTATTAATTAAAAAAAAAACTATTCGAAATTATAAGGAATATAAAAAAAATAGAGTATTAAAATAAAAAAGACAACGGAAAACAGAAGAAAAAATGCTGTGACATTTATTGAGTTATGTACGACAGTTTATATAAAAAAATGTATATAAAAAAGGAACAACTCAATAGGGCAGAGTTCAGACTGGAGCTACCAAGATAACCCCGTCTGCTCTACCACTCAACCCTTCAGCAATCTATATTATAATTACAAGTGATAAGAACAGCTATTTAGGAAATTATTAAAGAGCCGGTAATAAGAGAGGTAACTATAACTAAGTGTGATACTCAAAAGAGCAGAAATATCTAGCTAAATTACATAAATTTATAAAAAGGAAAAAAAAACTGTCTTTCAAGGAGTATGAGGTACAATTTCTTTTTGAATGCATTAGACGATACCTAGTTGTTTTAAATGAGTTGGAAAATCATTGTAGAGGTTGGTTATATTATAAGTGAAAAGTGTTGTTTTATGGTGGGGTATCGTTATGGAAAGCTTATCTCTCATATTTAAATCGTGAACAGAGCTCCTAAAGATTACTTTTTCAAATAAATATTATCCTTATGATCCTTTCTGCATTCGATTGTGAAACGTATCTATGTAAACATATTCAAAACCCCCATTAATCCCTATCCAGGAAATCAGTCAAGACTAAATGAAGGTTGCATTTGCATTTTTCATTTAAAAATGTATAACTTTGTTATTTCAATGAAATTAGGCAAAAATGTTTAAAATACAAAGATGAAAGTATAAAAAATAACCACCGACTTCATTTTTTTCAAAATGGCCGTCATTTAAATATTTCGCAATTTAGTTTTTTAAAATGTCCGCCATTTTAGAAATAATGAAATAAGGTCTATGGTTATATATTTTAAACTTTTATTATTGCATATAAATAAAATGATGTTAGGTATTGAATCACTCAAGTTATTGCAAAGCATGGTATTCCATTATTGAACAAAAACTAAACTGATTTTGCCGTTTTTCCACAATTCTTTTATAATCTTCATCTGTATTTTCGATTCTTTCATCTTGTATTCGCGGAGGACTACTTTGCCAATTTGTTTCTTGGCACTGACATGAATTAGCACATTGCAAATCATTCTTTCGTCAATTACATTTCATGGCAGCGCATTGGATATTTCAAAACAAAGTAACCAATTATTTTAATGGCCGGCCATTTTGAAAAAAAAAAATTAAATCAGTGGCTGTTCTGTTATACTGGTGTTTTAAAGATGTTTGCCAAATTTCATTGAAATAACCAAGTTATAAAGTTGTGCGTGCTGCAATTTTGCCCAGGTCATAATTTATTTTTACTGAACCATTAACACATTTTTTTCAAGTTACAGTTTTTGTGTAAAGGCAATAAAACAATCTTTTTTGTTAAAGAAACCGTCGAATTTTTGAATTAAGTATTACAATTGAATAAAAACACTATAAGAAGCATAGTGTTTTTATTCAATGGTATTACTAAAGAAGTATGGCATCTAAGTATTAATAAGTAGTTAATTGCGTGGAACTTTTTATTTTACACTTTTTTTTCTGAAGTGGTTAGCAACGAAAATATGAAGCAACAATGTTTGAAGTATCAAACTCTACTACTAAAAATCGAAAAACCATTTGGTTTAGTGCTTTAGTCGATTTCAGGAACAAAGAGTTCAGAGAAAAGTTGTAGAAAAATGCTTAATCTTTTGTTGGTAATGACCCAAACACCGGGGATGAAATAAAAGAGCACATGTTTTTACTGAAAACTGTCCCCAAATGAAAAGTTTTGCAAGTTCTGACAGTGCAAAGTAGTTTTCGTTATATCTCAACTGGATAATAATTTTGTTGTTTTAGCTTGATTCAATTTATAGTTATTTAGATAAAATTCAAGAAAATTTACTGGCGAGGAAATATTTAAGTACAAGGCCCCTTTGGGACCGAGTACTTTAATTTCCGAGTCAAGTAATGTCATTTTACTGACGAGTTTTGTGTTAAATTTTACCCGAAATCGTATTTTAATATTTTAATATAAAATTTCAATTTTCATATAGAACTTTTGATTAATGCCAATCTGTCATTGATGACAGGAGTCATTATAAATGCGGCAGGAAAAGTGACAAGCGCGGCTGGTAAAGTGACTGGTGCGGCCGGTAAAGTGACAGGCGACAGGAAAAGTAGACTGGTCTGCCTCCGTCATGGAAACTAACATTTCCCTGAGATAAAGTATGAAGGTTTCATGACGATTTTGGGTAAAAGCTTAAACTACACATGTCATTTTTCTTCAATTTTAAGTACTTAGATTGAAACAATAATTGAGGGTCTATAGAACAGTGCATACATCCCATTTTAATAACTCGCTCAATTATTATGTCATTAGCATTACTAATTTATACACTATTTTGTCTTGGCATTAACATAAGATCCCTAAACTGTTTATACTGCACCTTTATATGCTGTAGGCGTCAAAACCTCGATTATACAAAAGGCGGATGACTTTAGGGTTGGGTAATATTCGTTTATACCTGCGTACAAGTTCTGGCGTATTATTATTTTAAAGGGTTCGTATGCTTCTGATTAATTTTTTGGTCGCGTGCATTTCTTATTGACTGGATTTTCAGGTTATATTCCTTTGACGAGCATTAAATCTCGAACCAGATATCCCGCTGAGGTTATCTATAGATTTTAATTTAAATTGAAGCTTACGGTACTAATCGATTTGAATGGATACCTAATACTTTTTAAAATTGTGCATCACCTGATGTTCTCTCAGAATGAAAAGAAGACGATTTTTGGTTACTTTTAGCTAATTAGATTAGAGGAGTCAATGTCTTTACATCTGTATGATAGCTTCCCCTTATTTTTTCTGACATGGTATTTTTTTAACATTTGCCATGACCTTCCCTAAATAGATACACAATTTTTGTTAATAGGGACGTATATTACAGCTGCAGCTGCCATTTGTAAGTACACTCAGATTTACTGTCTTATTACTTATAAGTGAAGTTTCTGTAATATATTATCAATTCTTTTAGCGGTTTTAACCTGTTAAAGGTAATTGATTGTGCAGTTGTAATTTATTTATCGACGTTTAGTTTTTATTTGAAATCTTTGTTCTTAAAGCTGTCTATTTTGAATTTGAAGGATTTGAAGAAACTGAAAAAATTGAAGCATAAGAAAATCCGGAAGGGTATCAGGAACGGAAAAGTTAACTCACTCTAAGGTACTCACAAATTGAAGATAAAAGTTCTTATCTGTTGCACTAGTGAAACATAATATGAAACAGGAACGAAGACAGGGTTTTCCAAAAGTCACGGGACGGAGCTCAAATGAAACTTTCACACACTGCGGATCTTTGTTTAAGGCGTGATAAACCGAAAATTTTTAAATTGTAACCCCTTTCGAGTTTTACTCGTAAAGGTAATTAAAAACGAAACACATCCGCATAAGCCAAAATCAAAATCAATACAACCCCTATCTTCTTGTTGCCACGTATCAGATATTGATGGAATCGATGTTTTCGTTAGGTTATAAATCCCTCCCTTAAAAAAGGCCCCCTTCTAGGAAACTGGATCGCTTTTGGGGTGATATGGTAAAACCCTTAACCCTGCAGTGGTGACGTGAAATTTTGGAACACCAGTGGTGACCTCGGTCTGAGAGACCGAATTTGATTTTGGCTTGATTTCGTAGTTACTACGCATGTAACTTGGCTTAAAATAAAGGAAAAAGTTCAGTCAATAAATAAACAAAGGCATATGAATCGAAAAAATAAATTTTATTCTTGTAACATGACTTACGAAGCTCTGGATAGGACACATAGGAAATTATTTTGTCAATTACAGTTGTAACTGGGAACTATACTAATTTACAGTTATAACTGGGAATTAGTTTATAATTTACAGTTGTAATTGGGAATTACACTAATTTACAGTTGTAACTGGGATTTAAACTAATTTACCGTTGTAACTGTCAAGGATAATTCCCAGTTACAACTGTAAATTGGTGTAATTGACAATTACAACTGTAAATTATAAACTAATTCCCAGTTGCAACTGTAAATTAGTATAATTCCCAGTTACAACTGTAAATTAGCATAATTCCCAGTTACAACTGTAAATTAGTGTAATTCCCAATTACAACTGTAAATTATAAACTAATTCCCAGTTACAACTGTAAATTAGTATAATTCCCAATTACAACTGTAAATTATAAACTACCCAAATTTCCGAATTGTTCTTGATTTCTGTTTGAAAGAATGTGCAGTGGCAGCTTGAATTTTTAGGTACACCAATGGTGACGTCGGTCTGACAGACCGAAAGGGTTAATTGTCAAAGAACGGCTTGCTGCATCAAGTTGTTCGTCTGGTACTAAACTCAGACACGCAAAATATTAAGCTAGCAGAACTAGCAGTGCCATGCACTGCGCCGTTTTTACAAAAATTTGAAAAATACTTTTCGTCGGTCTGAGAGACCGTGCGTCACCACTGAAGGGTTAAGACCACTCTGGTACAACTGTCTCTCGTAGTATAAAAATTTTGGGGATAATATGAAGTTTGTATTTACCTCGACCGCATTCAAAAATTGCGTCAAATGCTAGAAAACAATAACTCGAATTGTGGATATCAGTGCACCGAAGAAAAAATCTAAATTCCAAACCTTCCATACGTTAATTTTTCCGCTTATTATTCGTAAGCAAAATGCCACTTTAAATACGATTTCAGCGTCTCTGATTTTCCACCAAGACCGTCTTACGACGAAGAGTTTATTTACACCCCCGTTTCTTCACTAAACGTTCAGTAAAGTTTCTTTTCTAGTGGACTTATACGTTTGCGATTTAAAATTAACTTTTCCCGTGAAACAACTGAGTTAATTTCGCTTGCGATTATAACATTATATTTTTACGTGCCGTACTAAAGCCATTATGATTATGATTTCTAATTATTGGGAAGTGCGAAATTTTGTGCAAATTATTTTTTTCTGACTATTTGCAATCCCTGCGGCCATCGCGCCCTCGTGATTCAGAATCGGCATCTAATTCTGCACAAGATAAGTATTTTTCAAAATGTATCCAGACCTCATATTTTTCATAAAAAAACTCGTCCCCAACCAATTCCCAGTCAGAATAATCGCCTTTCTTCCTATTTGTAAATTCCTAACCCGCCAAATGTGGTAGGGTAAGCTCGAGGGTAAGCTCACCTATGAGAATATTCGTGTGAATAAAAAGTTGTATCATTGGAATAATCCCCCCCCCCCCCCCCCTCCCCACCCCACACTGCCATTCATAATTCTGAAAACTCAACCCCAAGGAAAGGCAAAAAACTCACTCTCGAAATATCATGTACGTAGGTAACTCGGGTATTTTGAATATAAGATTTCGTTCGTTGTTTGTAGGGGAATACTTAAACAGGCCATGGTTGCAGTATTTTGCAAAATAAAAATGTTAAACTACAACTTTCACTCAATCTAGTTCTTCCATTCGCATTAGCGGCGCTAAGAACGCCCATCAATTTGTCTGTTCAAATTTTAACACTAAAGATATTCAGTGTTTCAGTCAATTATAACTACGCATGTTTATTATTGGCTTATGTAATGCAGAAACGTGCTTGAAGGATATTATTCACCGCATAATAACAAAACCTGTCTATTATTTTTGTGTACCGCTAAAAAACCATTAATGAATGAGGATGAAAATTCATTCCTTCGAATGAAAATAAAGATACACAAAAGAGTCAATCACGTTCGTCAATCATACAAATCTCAATGGCACTATGTAATTAACAGGTATTTTTAATAGTGTCCCAGATCGGTAACTTACGTCAATTCGGACAACATCATTAATCTAATTGCATTTTCATTATTAAAATTGTGTATCTAACAAAATTAACGTAACGCAATTACTCAGAATTGGTGAAAGGAAAACACAACTGAAACTAAAGGATATGCAAAAATAATGGCTTATTACTATTTAATGCGTGTTAGCATAATTTTTCATTTATGTCACACATTGTATTTGCCCAACCATTCAAGCTTTCCTTTCAAGCTTTTTTCGTTCCTTATTATAATTGATTGACAGTCATTCAATATATTAGGGGTAAAATATTGCGTTCAAACAAATTACTTGGATTCAAATGAAATTATAATGCTTGATTTTTTAAGGAATTTTCTCCAACCAGCTTATTCACATTGGCTTACAGCTTCCAAACCAAAAGCTTTACAGCAACAATGTAATTAATTATCAAACCAAGACTATTTTACAAACTTTACTTCTCTAAATATACACAAAAGATGATCGACATGAACAGCTACTGCACCAATTATCAGATCAACAAAATTCCATAAATTCTTTCTGACGAGATCGTGACAGAATTTTTTTATAAACATAATACATCAAAAAGTCATACTTACCACTTTTTGATATTGGTCCAAGAAACTCATTTAAATAGAATAGTATCATTGCTACCAATTTGAATAATTTGATTTTTAAATTAGCTGTGCAAATTGCCATCCATTTGTAAATCATAATAATATTGTCTATAAATAAAACATTAATCTTAAAATAAGTTGTATACATATTAAAAGGTTATAGACTTGATTTGAGTTCTTTGTCGTCCGAAGTAAAATACTACGGAAGTCAATGATGGCAACATTTTTCAATTCATTTTCTTATGATGTCCATTTTTCCGAATACGGATAAATACAACACGATACTTTTTATTATCTGTAGCTGAAGACATCACTATAAAGGTACTGGCAGGGTACTGGTATTGCGAATTCTCAAAAAAAAAACTACATACGTACTCCATAAGGTCCAAATATTAGAAAGGGAATATGATAATGAACAGAAGAATCATATTATGAATAGAAGGAATCATACTTACTGATTTAAGGCAAACGCTTACATTCCAATGGAAATTAGACATCAAAGAAGGTTTCATTGTGAATTTATGGTGTGGGACCCTTGGAAACAGGCTGACAGGACCGTTTTTTATCGTGGGTGCGTTAAATATAATCAAAAATATTTCTATTTGCTCTCTACAGAAATAGAAACGTGCTTAGATTGTCTAGGAGAGTTGAACAGGACGGAGCGCCTTCACATAATGCTCAACTAGCTGTAAATAATTTGAATGAGACTTTGGAGATTTTCTGAAAGATAAGATACACACCACTTCACCTGAAGGTTCGAGACGTCGCTTAATTTCCCCCAGAGATTTTGAGAAACGTAACTTCAAGTGTACCAAGGAGATGCCAAATGTGTATCGAACAGAATGGATTACAATTCGAGCCTGTGTTCTGAGAAATTCAGGACTTTTGTTTAGGTTTAATTATTGCATTTAACCAATAAATTTTTTCTCGAGAAAGCAAAAACAAGTACCTATCTGTGTAAAAAAAGAAACTGACGCCTAAAAGAGACGCAATGTGTCATCCATAGCGAAGTTGGGTGCAATTACTATTATTATTATTCTTAGATTTATCAGAAAAAGTTATCATGTATTATATCAACGTAAAAAAACACCATCATAAAATGATAAAAAAATATATGGTGCCATTAAAGAGTAATTAGGTGTCATCAGGCTAGGCAAGGTATGGAATAATACCAGCTTATAGTACCTTTTCCACCACTTTAATTAAATTTTATTTGGTGAAAGTCGGTTTAGAAATAAAGATTTTATGGAACGTGCTTATAAACACGGCGGACAAATTTAATTTATCATTAAAATACACTAAACTGGAATGCAATAAAATCATGTTTCTTTACCGAACTGATGCGGTAAACCTATTATTTTAAGAAAAAAGCCAGCTTTCTGTAGGCCTTCAGTAGGCCGAACCTGGATCTGTTCAAGGACGCTCGCCACCTGATGGTGACTTGCGAAAGTATGTCAAGTTGATGCTTCAAGGTTGTCAGAGCTCAGTGACCTCATTTTGGTGTTGCCACATTTCAAAGTTACCAAAGGTCTGAGACTCAACTTTTTTGCGGAGCCACATAGCTCAAGGTGATGTTCAAAGGTCATTCGGCACTTTGACGTGGCCTTGGAAAGTAGGTCAAGGTAAACCATAGATGTCCGTTTGGTCATTCACCCCTAATCATTTCCTCCTCTAAGGTACCACGTGGAGATTTCGGAAAATGAGTCAAAGCCTTGTTCAATCAGTAGTTTACCCTGAAACTTCTCCCTTCTCACCTCTTGGAACGTTATGTACTTTGCACTAGAACTTTACTCTTTTGTAACCTTAATCTAGTTTTATTGATGTATATACACTTAGTAATTATAAAGCCCCCACATTCATGCGTATCGAATAATATTATATCATTGAAGCTAAAAGGTTGATCACCGTTCTAAGGCCAAAGGTTGGGCGACATTCAAAGTCCAAAGTTTGCTCACCGCTCAAAGTCGAAAGGTTGGTCGCTATTCAACGTCCAAAGTTTGCCCGCCGTACAAAGTGCAAAGGTTGGTCGCCGTTCAAGACCCCATTTTGTGGTACCATATTCCATTTTTATCATCAAAGATCAATTTCATTTTTAAGGTCAATTACTCCTTTTTTGTGGTGTTATAACCCAAACAAAACGTCCGCATGGCGTAGTTTACACAGCATTTTTCTTTTTTCTTTCATTTCTTATCGCCGATGATTTATACTTTGCCGAATTGGTGGTGACATGATGGCACCCTGATATCGCTCTAGAAAATTCGGAGTGTTGCAACGGAGAAATATAAAACCCCATTTTGATCATAAGGTCCAAACCCGTATACAAACAGGTTTCTGGAAGAGGAAGAATGCCTTTGATTAGCGGACTCTTACCGCATGCAGTGCACTTCTGCAGTGGGAATATTCTTTTCCCGTTCCCACACAGGATTGGAGTAAGGGTCCAAAATATAAAACCCTAACATATGTCAAATAGAAGATTGCCTCATTACCTAACGCCCCTTGTTACAGACCAACAATTGCGGGGTGGTATCTAGGCCAGTAGTTTAAAACTGTGATATCATCTTTAAAGGTCTGTTGACAATAAGAGGATGCAGATTAATGGTCATTCTTAAGTTGTGCGACTTCTTGAATAATTACTTCGATTCTCATTAAGGCCCTTACTAACACGTTTTACAAATCCTGCTCTAAAATTTTTGAATTGATTTCTGAAACTCCTAAACTCTTACAGAGTCCTTTGAAGATATAAACGGTCCACGTCTCCGATACATCTGGACTAAGATGGATTGTTTGCGACACTGTTTGAGTGCAATCGAATTTTTCCGATCAAAACAAAATTAAGCCTTCGAAATTATTCTTGTTCAGTCACCTTTTAATACTACTAGTGCGCAATTTATCAATAGGTTTGGCCCTTCTTGACGAATATTACGAAAGGTGCTGATTGATTTAAAAAAAATTGTCCTGAAACAATAAATTGATGTTTAGTTTAAGATAGTTTTAAATTTTTTCAAGAGGCTGTATACAACTTTTATTTTTTAGCACATTTTTTAAGAATAAAAAAAATTAGAAAAATGCTATTGTTAGCGTACTGTCCGTCCGTCTGACCGGACTCACTTCTGCGTTTTGGACTACTTGTAAGGGAATTACCTTAGAGTCCTGGAATTTTTTGCAATAGGTAGCCTATACCTTGAAGGTGTGCCACACCGCATTCAAATTTTGTTGTCTTAAGGGTGAGCTCTCCCTTGACTTATGCTACTATCGCCTTTCGTTTTTCTCCCTTATTAAAATGGAGGGGATGGGAGGACTTGTTTTATCCTCCGTCGTACCCTCATGAAAGATCTTAACGAAACGAATCAATTTCTACCAACCAGAGGTCTTCTCCACGACTTCATATCGTTATCGGTTACAATTTCACATAGCATAAGAGCAGAGTGGCGAATGGTACTCACAAGGGGCGATTGTCACCCGTGGAAGAAGCATATCAATATTGGTAACGCCAAAATTTTATTAAATGCATAGATTCTTTAGAAAACACCGAGGAAAACACTACCTATATGGTTTTTGATGATCAAAGTGGTTTGGGCCGCTGTAGCATTTCTTCTACCACATCTGAAGGAGAAACACCACAAGCACCTTAACACCCTATTAACGTACAGGTTCATGATTTTTTAATAATTACGCGATTTGTTTAGGCTCTTTCTGCATTTCGCAAGAATGGTTAACCCTGATTATTTTATCGTACCATATCGATCGCCACAACATTGGTAATAGGTGCATTTTATAGTAAAAGTGAAACTTGACCTTTATCCTCTAGACCACGACCACGTAGACCATGACATAATAATTTGTTCTTCTCTATTTACCATCGTGTACCTTCGCAGAACGTTATAGAACCAGTTGCGCACCAATCGAAAAAATGTAACAAAAACTTGACAAATGACCATTAGAAAGTCATCCTGTGCAAATTCCCAGATAAATTACCTATCTAAATGCACATTACATAACAAATACGACTTTTAGCATTATATTTATCCAGCGCTTGCCGCAACATAATCGTAAACAAAATTTAATTACAATAAATTTTCTCCTGTATGGCTCGTTTGCCACACATAATGTATGTAATTTTTTTAAATATCCGGTAAACTTTAAGGTCACCATAAGCATTGTCAGCAAATCACATTGCTCAAAGGAGTGAACTAACTTTTTCTGCACTACTGAATCAATTTGTTTAACAGGCTTTTTTTTCTAAAAGTAAAAAGCGAATGGTGAATCCCCCAAAATGGGTATTCCAACATCCTGATTGATATTCTGGAGTTACGAATGTCATTTAACCTCAGCGGTCTTTTGTCTGATCGTCTAATGACTAACTTATCAGACACAATTGGCATTCGCAAAGTGTCACAGTATTTATCTTAGTCACGGTTCTACGTTCGACTTTCGTGAATAACAATCGATACGAGAAAGAAAATGTTTCGTATAGTTTCCTTGACGATCGAACGACATAATTTCCTCTTTCGGCATTGTATCTTTTTAATTTCCGACTTAGAAGTAAACTCACATGTCGATCGACAAGTTATTATTTGCGCCCAAAAGTGTAGGCACGCAACATCAGTTTATGTTTACATCAGATCTTATGCATAAAATCCTCATTTATAATTGTCGACACCTAGTTCTGTTAATTACATAATTGATTTACTGAAAAAAATACCAAATGGGAATGTTCCAGTTCTACATTAGAGGCAAAAGAGGTGAATCCAGTTCTTGCTGGTTTTTCGTAGAGGTGATTCATTTTCTGCGATTTGAGCGATTAAGCACGATTTAAATTATGACATCTATGTCATATAACTCGTTTAGAATAGGTAAACGCTCGTTATTAATAAAACACGGTGTAATTATCTAAAACCTAATTGAACGTCTTTCATTTGTAAACAAAGTCAATATGAGGAAGTAGTACGAATGCACGTGCGCATATTCTAGTATATAGACGTATTTCTATCTATATTAGTATGTCTGTCGCGTATTTACATAAACAATTATAAAAATACGCACAGTATGTAGGAAATAAATTGGTATGGTAAAATTACGTACGTCCGATAAGAAGGAAAGATAAGCTCACCTTCAAATTTGCACACATTACGTAGAGTATTTTCAGAAACCTATGGTAGGTCACTGATGAAAACCAAAAAGTATGAAACACGCCTTCGGGATACAGTTTGAATTTTAATTTCAGAATATCATAAATCGAACATTTACCCCAGTTCTAACGCATATAATGGGCATATCGAAACTAAAACTTCACTAGTTGCCAGTTTTTCCAACCGTCTACCAAAATGGCAATATTTTAGCCACCCTTGAATCATGCACTTCGATTCAATTTTTAGTTGAAACGAAAATTAGATTAGATCATATTAGTTATGTTTTTTTCATGAAAAATGCCTTGGTTCATTTGGACTTAATATTGTTTGAATTTAAATTAGATGACGAAAGGCGCCTTAAGCTCAAAGATTATTAATTAATGTTAATCGTGTAGATTATGACTTCTAAAAATAATGGCGAAAGGAATGTATGTATACTCCCGGTTATGCTTAGGATAGAAACGCTCCCAGCATTTTCGGACTAAATTTCATTATTACTTAACTAATATACGGGTAGGTACCGCTTTTCTTGGTATTATGATGTGAATAGCACCATCCATTATATTAAAAAGTGCGTGGCAGGTATTAACGCATGGTGTTGTAGTAGACCATAATTCAGTAAGCGTATGAGGTTGTAAGTGGAAGGACTTAAAAGGCACCGATTTATGCCCACCAGTTAATAGTGGAAATTTCTTTTCTTAAGGCTACCGCCATTAAATTATTATTGGATATACAAAAGGTGCCAATATTAACACATTGGAATAATTTATTTTAGAGCACACATTGAATTATTGAACATTGAAAGTTTATATACATCCACCCTCTGAATTGTGTTCTTGCGTTCCGTCTTTGTATGTAACAGTTGATGGTATAGAAATGTATAAAATTATAAATATACAGGGTGTTCATTTGAAAACTTCCCACCACGGATTTATCGAAAACCACTGATTAAAGGAAAAAACCCCGAGACACGTCAAAAGATTCGTCGAGGGAGACAACTTTTTAACCGAAAACTACTCCATCCTCTTTCACCCTCTGCCCCTCAGGGTCATTCCCTTAAAAATTTTAAATGACAAGTGGTATCTAGTAATAGCTTGTTTGAAAGGTCTTTTTTACGTTTGATTTTTTAAAATCGGTCGATTCGTTTTCGAGAAAATTTGATAAATCTTTAGTTCATGTATTTAATCGACCTATTTGTTCATATAGAAAACAAAGACAAAACGAAAATGTCACTTATTTGTTGCTATGGGAAAGAAAGAAATTAATTACTGTCATAAATTAGAATAATTTCCACTCTTTCGGCTAGTGTGTAAACCATTTTGGAAGTATAATTTTCACTATCCCAAGATTGTCACAAAGGTAACTGACAGCAAATTTTTTATAATTTGATCAATAACATTAATCCAGAGATCCTACAGCAAATAAGCCTAGTGTGCATTGTTATTTAAAAACATTCAATTGTTTTTCGATATTTATGAAATAAAACAATGGAATGCTGCCTTGTTATGGGAAAATAAAATGCTAAACAGCTTTCATATAGATAAATTTTTAATACAGTCAACATTTACCGAGCTATATATTCTATATTCCATACATAATGGGTACCCTGTACATATACGTCACGTGGTCAGATATTAAAATACTTGAAATTAATGTGATCATTAAATGATATTAAATATGCGATGCGTCGATTGCAAGAAGATACATTCTGCGTGAATGTGGCTGGTGGAATCTTTGAAAATGTCATTTAAATAGAGTTCTATAACAATGTACTATGCAATAAATAATACAAACAAAAAATAAATAAAATTATTAAAAAGCCATCCAAAAAAACATAAACAAATAATGAACTTATAAATAAAATTCTTGAATACAAGCATTATATCAGACAAAAATTGAAGAAGAAACGCAAATTCCACCACTTTTGTAGGGTGACTTCCAAATGAAACACATTTGACCCTCGGTTTATTTGGAAAAAGTGCTTGTTTTGTTCCCATGTACCAACCAATTAAGTAAGACCCTGTATACAATTCGTATGGCTGTAGCATTTCAAAATTTCCGCTTCTGTGGAAAATCAAAATTAGCTGTCTTCGTATTCGATTGATTTCATTGAGATGGCACCACATAGTCGAATTTTAATTTGGGTAATAATGTATGAAATGCGTGTATGAATGTTGATGTATCAGATAATTGTTTAAAAAGAAAAAAATGCTTGTCGTTTGGTATTAACTACCAAAATATCATAACTTTTTGGGTATAGATTATTGTAGATATTAGAATAAGGGTTTTCATAATATTATTGTATGTGTAGGTACCTAAATCTATTGTCAATTGTTGACTCTAGTCTCTCTATACTTATTATTCAGTATTCAGAAAAAATTAAGTGGCGCCCTATAAACACATTATTATTACATCTGTAAATTTATTTTATCAACAAAATACCTACCCCTTGCCCACGACTCTGAGTATTAAGATTGAGCTGCTGGCATTTCTTTTCATTATTAAAATAAGCAAAAAAAAGGGCTATATGGCAAAGTATTTCTAAAATGTTGCAGATTTTTTTTACTCATTAAAATCGAATCTTCACATGTCAAGGTGCATTTAGAATGAAATGTTTTACAATGACACTTTTTGTACCGCAAAATAGTACCTATATTCTATACCTAACTGCAGTCTTTAAATGTGTGTTTTAATCCCGAAAGTGCATTTTGTTAGACGAAACGATATTGAGTTCCGATTCGCAAGAACTTAATACTTGTTTGAAGAAACCTGTGCAGTTCAATTGTTGTTGTGTTGTGTTCTGTAACTTTAAATGATTCTGATGCACATTTTCTTGTTTTTTTTTTGTGAATTTTGTGAGATACTGTAAACTTATCACACTTATTCAAAAGATCCTTCGAAGGAAGAAAATTCCGTCGGTATATGTTGTAACTACCCACATCTTCTTTGGAAGGATAACAAACAAACACGTTAGAAGAGAATAGTGTAAATTAGACCAGCCTCTTGCTAATAATAATCAAGAACCAATCCTTGTACCAATTTAAATATTATAACTAATTAATGGAAGCTTGCTTTGAAATTGCAGCCAAACATAACCATCATCATCAGAAAATTTAAATATTAACGCTTTGGAAGATATTTATTGAGGCACTTATACCAACCCAATTTATTATATAGATTGGGAAAAACAGTTCAGTGATCGCAATCAAATAGTTAATATTCCTCTTATCTACCTGTGCAAAACCGCAAATATTTGATGGAATAACAAAGTGTTTACAGTCTGGATCAAGCTGGGACAGTAACCTATTTATTGCCCAGATTAAAATTGTGGAAGGGTGAATAATAAATTGCTTATGTTTAAAAATAAATAAGGTAGGCGGCAGGAGTAAAATGCAGAATCATTTAAAAACAATTTTTTAGTCCTTAGTCTAAAATTAAAACATTTAATATTTGATAATTTGCAATAAAATTGCTGTGGGATACCTATCTTATTTTCGTGTGTACGTAGATTACACACATCAGCGAAGGCAAATTAATAGTACTGTAAACGTTGAACAACCCATTTGTGTTATCTCCCTTTCTTTTATTCCGACACTGTCCATTCGTATCACTACAAGATTCCAACCAACAAGAGGTACGCTGTCAAAACTGATGGGACCAAGCCCATGATTAGCAATAGAGGCGAAAGTCACTATTGATACTCACAATTCACAATAATAATAATAATAATAATAATGCATTTATTTTCACGTCATAACAACTTAGAAACAAAGACTGAGAGTGTAATAAGGAGACAAATGCATATACCTAAGCTGTATGGTGAAAATCACAGGGGATATTGGTTCAGGCGTTGCAAATAAATGCAAGTTCTGATCTACCACCAATTCCCTGAAAAAAATAAGTGAAAGATTGTTCATCGTGCAAAACTGAACTTGTAAACATTTTGCCAATTAACTTAAATTATGGTGTCAGATGATAATTGGATGAAGGATGTCGGTGCAGCGATGTAAAGATTAATTAGTTATATAACAGGTGGTTATAGTGAAAAGTGTACCTACATATTCTGGGTGAACCCAGACGTGGTAATGTTTGTACGTTTTAATTATTTAAACTGACTGTCTAGCAGATTCTGGCGCATTCTTTTCTTGAAGGTACACAGTGGTAGTGATTTCAGTGGTTCCGAAATAGAGGAATAAATTTTATAAAAGTCATACCTACGTAAAGGATCGTCTAAACAAACTTGTACGATGTATCGGTGGCGTTATTCTCCCTCTAAATCGAATATTAAGATTATGAACGTCAGATCTGAACGTTATTTTATTATACAAGTATGGCGGGGATTTGTCTAGCATTATTTTGTGGTACAAGCATGCCGCATTTAAGAGTCTTCTGTTTGCCATATTGAGCCAAGATAAGTCTTTTACTTTATGTGACACGTGCTGGAACTTCTTTATTCCAAATATTAATCTAATGCAACAGTTCTGAATACGTTGTATTTTGGCCGAAATATTTTGTGTGATACCGGGGCCATAAACTTGGGAACAGTAGTTGAAGTGACTCAGCACTAAGGAATTACAAAGATTTGCTTTTAATGTTTGTGTAAGGTAGTGTCTGTGGGGAAAGATTAATTTAAGGTTGATGATTGCTCGTTGAATGAAATTCATTATTAGTTTCGTATACCTGAAGGTATTATCAACTACTACTCCCAAATTCTTGACTTCATCTGATATGATTATTTGTTGATCACCGATATATAACCTTGAGTGCTCCTTTAGCCTTTCAAGTTTATGTTTGTTGCCAAAAAGTATAGCCATCGATTTTGAGGGGTTGATTACTAATGAATGGTGTAAAGAGCCTGTAGCAAGTGCATTTAGATCACTTTGAATAAGATTTAAAGCTTCAGTGCTATTTTCACTATCAAACGAGTAGTACATTTGTAAATCATCGGCGTACATGTGAACTGAACATGTTTTTACGACGGAAGGTAGGTAGGACGAGTACAAATTGAACAGAAGCGGAGCAAGTATTGACCCTTGTGGGACACCTCTAGTTAGTTTTCGATAATGAGATGTCGAACCCATTAAATGCACGCATTGCGATCGATCTTTTAAATATGTTTGAATTAGAGCAGTTGCGTTGGGCGATAGGCCAAAAGAACGTAGAATTGAGGTCAGAATGTCATGGTCTACAGTATCAAATGCCTTGCTGAAATCCAGAAGTGTTAGCACAGATACCTTGCCTTGGTCAGTCGCTCTTAATATATCGTCACTCGTCAGTGACATGAAGAATAGCAGTGGCACAGCTATGCCCGGCCCTAAACCCAGATTGGTTTTGTAAGAAAGCGTGGTTAGTGTTTAAATACGCGCGTAGCTGTGAATCAATGATTTTTTCTAAAATTTTTGACATTACTGGGAGAATACTGATGGGACGAAGATCTTTGTATTCTTTTGGGTTGGGTATTTTTGCAATCGGTATGACAAGTGCTTTTTCCACGCAGTTGGAAATGTGTTAGTATTGATACATTCGTTAATTATATGCGTTAGATAAGGAAGAATTGTAGGACAAAACAATTTCACAATAGTAATGTTTATACCATCCCAACCAGTGCTATTCGTTTTTATCGAGTTAAGCAGCTTCGCAGCCATGCCGGTATCAATCGATGAAAATTCAAAATTTACATACTTATAATCAGCGCTAAAAAGAGGCTCAATTTTAGACAGATCACTTTGAACAGCAGGAATACTATTTATAAAGTAATCATTGATTTGGTTAGCATGTTGTAGAAAAGGAGGTATGACGTTTTTCCTGTCATGAACGATTTTTAGATTTTTAAGTTCCTTCCATAATACTTTGGGGTCCTTATTATTGAGTTTGTACTCCAAAAACGCTTTCTTCTCCAGTTTTACCGTTTTGTTCACAAGATTACGCAGAGATTTATAATATTCCCAGTGTGCGGGTGATTGCGATTGTTTGAATTTTTTGTACGCTTTATCCCTTAGCCTCATAAGGTATTTGGTGTTGGATGATAACCATTGTGTGTTAGTTTTCCTGTTGCCCGATACAGTAACTATGGGTGCATGCTTGTTAATAATGTTGAGAATGTTATCATTTAGGTAATTTAGTTTCAGATTTACGTCAGCTATGTAAAAAATATGTTGCCAGGCTACTCTTTGTACATCGGCTCGAAATAAGTCTACATCGAAATTTTTAAAACTTCTAATAGCTCTGCGTTCATGATGACTTATTATTTTGTCTAAAACGAGTTCACAAAATATGGTTTCGTGATCAGCAAATAACATACCATTTGTACCAGATTTTTTAACTACAATAGGATTTGAAACAATTATGTGGTCTAAAAGCGACGTACCTAAACGTGTGGCCTTTTCGATGATTTGAGTTAAGCCCAGAGTTTCTAGCATGTTTAGATAATATTTAGTTTCAGTTGAGGATTTATTAAGAATATTAATGTTTACATCCCCTACACAAACAAGACTCTCACATGCCAGCAAAGCTTCTAAGCATACCCCTTCCAATTCGTCACAGAATACTTTGTAGTTTTGATTTGGAGGTCTATAAATAACGCCAACTACCACAGACTGAGTACTTGTTTTAATATTTAACCATAAGTGTTCAATTGTGTATTGATTAGAGACTATAATAGTAAATTTTAATTTATTTTTTATATAAATACAGACTCCACCACCTCTGTTTACCCTATCCTGCCTCACCAGATTATAACCAGGAATAGTAATATGCTCATCGCTCACGTCATTCTTCAACCAGCTTTCGCTGATAGCCATTACATCATATTTTTCGACATCCAAAAAACTTTTAAGAACGTGTAACTTTGGCACCAGGGATCTTATGTTTACATGTGCAATACGCATTGCTACAAAAAAATAACAGAATTAGTACAGAATTAATTGGCAATTATACTTAATACAAAAATAATTAACAAAAATACAATTTTGTAGATAAACGATTAACATAAGCAAGATTGTCCACAGACCAAAAATTCGTGCGATCAAACACTGCATCGATTGCATATTTAACAAAGCCAGTTTATTTATTGTTGACAAGAAGATCCAGCTGTTTATTGGTTGTCGCCTTTTTGATACCATTATCCGTCTTTATACAAATTTTCCCATCGGAGGTCCACACTTTCTTGCTACCGTAACGTTTTATAGCTTCCTTTAATATGAGCAAGCGTCGTTGTGTCAAGTCCTCCCTGATGACGATGGGTGTACCCTTCAGTTTTTTCTTGTTGTAAAAAATGTTGTTTTTTATTTCCCGGCGAACAAATTTTATAATAATTGGTTTATGATTTGCATTATTGGATGGCAATCGGTGGCAAATATCGATGTCAGCTTTGGATATAGGACAGTTCAGTTTATCTGCGATTGTGTTGACTACAACATCTGCAATGTTTTCGTTCGGCTTTTCTGGTATTCCAAAAATGCGTACACTGTTGATACGGGTATATTGTTCGTGAGCATCTAAGGCATCATCCATATCTGAACGTGTTTTTTTCAACTGCTCCTCTAGATTGTTGACTTTGTCTTCGTAAGCTTGAATTGTTGCAGATAATTGTTCTTTTATTGAGGTGTCGATTACGAACTTTAATTTTTCACAGAATAAATCGGAATTTAACATTTTATCAACAACTTTTTGAGCAAGAAGGTCGATGTCACCTAGGCCCCCGCTTTCAGTACTTCTTGTCGTAGGCATTTTCTACACTTGCAACGGAAAACTTATCACTGAATTTAGATAAACACTTATATTTGCAGCGTTATACAAACACGTCTACTCGGTACTGTAGCTCATGCTATATATGTATTACCAACCATGGGAAGCTTCATTTTAATAAAACTTCCCCGCTAATTATTGGAAGTGCGGTTGGGCTAACAGCTGAACCAATCGGAACCAAATTTGGTACACATATTCTTAGATATAAAAAGAAGAACTGAAAATCTTTTGGGCAGAACACACATCCGCACTACTGGTCACTTGTGTTTATTACGCCTGTCTTTCTATTTCAGTGGTTTCAGTAGAGAACCTAAAAATAATTATAAAGTAGCGCGAGGTGCTTTAGCTGTGCTTTTGACTTATTGGAGCGAAGGGATACTGCTAAAATATATAAGTTTAAAATTTTGTATGGACGAAACCTCAATTTTTTAGCCGAAGCGCCCGCCAGTACCAACACGTGATCATCGGCAAATGCAATGGCCGTGGTTGATACTAGCGTGCGATCCAAACCACCCATGGCCCGGAACCAGGTCTCCATGGCGGCTATCCACAGAATCCTTGCGGTCTGACACGCGAGGGGGTTCTCCAGGTAGCCAGATGTTTCTAGTTGTCCCTATTTCCTCTAGTCTATTTATGATCTGACTGGTCTTTGTCAGTTCGCTCTTTTGGAGGTGGCATTCGTCTTGTCATCGCACTTCTTATAAATACCTCACCTTCCTCCTTCTCTCCCATGACTCGCCTTTAAATGTCTACGTTCACTAAAACAGAAAATCACAAGTTAAAAATTTAGGGGGGGTGGCCCCTCTTGGCAACGGCGCCGTGCGGTGCCGACTACCTAATCTGTAGCGGTAGGGCCTGTGGGTACCGTTCGGGCTTGGGAAAGCTGGGTTAGGGGGGTGGAGGGACCAAGGAAACTGCGATGCTAACTCCATCCTAAGCGCCTAGCGTAATTTCTTAGCCTGTTCGAGGATTAACCGAAGTCGGCTTATACCTTGAGCCCTTCCCCAAGGGGCGAGTATGCCTTTGGACAGTCCCCCAAGTTACCACGGGGAGGTGTACCCACGCAGTTAACTAATAAAACATCAATAAGACACACAATCGCACGATGTAAATACGCAGAAGACAACCTCATCGGTTACAATATCGCCACTGCGCAAAGCAAAGCGATACATGCCAGTGAGGTAAAATTATTTCGGACCTTCTGAAAAGAATGTGGTCAAGTTATGTTGAAGTGTTATGATAGTAGAAACTTTGGTAAAGCTGTAACAAATTATCATTTAATCATTAAACAGAAAATTCTCCATAACACGTCTGGAAAACTCACGTTTTCTCTGGATTCAACGCAGTAAAATCGCTCCAGAGAAGAATTTGGGACCATCTCTTGCAAAGAAATACGTTCCGATCAATTTAACCGTAAAACTTGTTGATATTTGCTTTAAAATAAAGTAGTCTCAAAAAGCTCCGATTTAAGCAAATTCAGTTCTTGATAATTCGCTCCCTTGTAAATTTATTTGACAGAAGATTCTCAGACAATGGAAACACGCACAGGTTATTTCTCACCGATAGGTTTGGACCCTAGTCTTCGTCTAAGCAAATAAAACAAAGAGAACTCAAAGGTATAACCCTAATAAATGGTGCTATTGTTAATTGTCAACCCTAAAGAATTTTCTACCATCAAGTTATTTTGCGAGCAGGTTGGTTGCAAATTTAAATAATTAAATTTGAGCATAGCGCAAAATGGTTCGAGATACGGTTATACAAGGCCGCTGATAAGTCTAGAAACTAGTCGAAAATATTATACAATACTTTTAGGGTTCTTCAGCGTCTACTAGGCAGTAATTGTTTGAATTATACAGAGCTATTCATCAAGGGGTGGCATACATAATTGGATATTTCAATTCTTCTCTCAATTTTAAGCAAAATTTGTAAGAGCAGGTTCAATCGTTTCCTGGCTTTGAAAATAAACGCTAGAACAATAATTTAATGACATCGTGTATTTAGTTTGAAAACATTCGGTGGTTATTAAGAGAACCGATTGTTCTTCATTCAATCGTTCAATAAATTAGTATAGAATAGTAGCGTTTATCCTCAAAACTCGACAATCCGGAAACGTTTGATTGCTTCTTACAAATTCTTCTTAAAAATAATAGAGGAATTGAAATGTAGGAGAATGTACGGGGTGTTTCATTAAAAGCAAATGCAATTTTGGTGCGGCACACTTTTATGAACAACCCTGTATATTTAAAATTATTACTACCTAGTAGATATTAATGAACCCTAAAATCTTGTATATTTTTTACCACGATAATCGACTGTTTACAGACTTATCAGCGACCTTGTATAATAGTAACTCTAGGAAGGATGTAAACCTATTTGAATTTAAGATAAACACATCGCAAAATTTCTTGCAAAATTGCGTTATACCAATTAGTGAATCGCGCAGAAAATCTCTGCATATTTTTGAATATTAAAAGACAATTGCGCGATGTTTTCGTCCTTTGAAACTGTATGACACTATTTCATCATTAGTTCTTGAACTAGAACTCGATATGGTAATTAGATAGATTGATAGACCTCATCAAATTGGAATAAAAAATAACTAGACGCATTTTAGTCAGTGGTAATTATTAAGGTCATTTGGCAAACTGATGTTTATTACTTGCAGTCCTACAAATAAATTGCAAGTTGTTCTCGAGAACGTGTAAGCAATACTAAATGCTTACTGCGAAGAGCAATGCTCTGCAAAGTTTGTTGCAAAACTATTTCGCCAAACTATCAGAATTCATAAAACTGGCTGCAATAAATTAGTACTGATGGAAATACTGTCAACAGCATGTGTAATTTAACTACGTTCTGCTTACACGTGTGACGTATGTTATTGTTGACAAATTGGTTTTAACTAGGGGCGATTTTTTAAATTTTTGCTCTTGCATTCCATAACTTGATGTAAATCAATTGCGTCAGATCTATCGCAGTTAAGACTACATTATCACATAAATCGATAAATAGCTTTAGTAAAGTTTCGTGTTACACTTCATGGGACATTTGGGAACCGCTTTGCTGCATTTTGTCATACTCAAAAAGTATACTAAATAGACGCTTCCAAATGTGTTATTTCATTCATTTTTATCAAACACCAAACACTTGCCCCAGAAATTTAAAAAAATTGAATCCAGTAGTTTTAAAAAGTGCAACTCGAAGTCATAAATTGGCATAAACACGGAAATCGTTCAGTTTCTCTTCGAATATGGTATTAAAGTAGACCAAACAAGAAATATTACTCGAAAGGCGGTACACTTACTTAAAAATATTCCGTAGAAGGTGACCGGGTCAAGGTACTTTTTATAATTCCGTACTTTGCAAGTGGTTCGTATACCTATGCAAATTTCATCGCCTCATATCGAATTTTAAACGAACTCTTTGCATAAAGTTATAAATGAATTACAGTCCTAAGAAGTTATTTACATACAATAACTGAGATATCTAAGAAGACGATCTCTAGGCAGTGCGACAAGAAGAAGATCGCTCATTTTTTTGGTATGTTGATAATTAATAAAGTAGGCTGTCATGGTTTGTGAACAAAGAATTTTAGTGTCAATGGCTTTCTCCCATAGAAAATTAAAAGGTGTCGGTCCATTTTTTTGACAAATCCCAGATGAATTGGACGCAAAAAGAGTTCTGACAGTATGTCGTGCCTACTTGATGAATAGCTTGGAATCTTTTACGTACCCTTGACAACAAAATGTACATTATAAGAATATGTGATTTTCATTTAAATAGTCAGGTGTAATGTAGTGTTGTTTTTTTCCATCAGCCATAACAGCTTATTTTGAACAAAGACACTCCTGCATGTATGCAACCCATAATGTAATCAATTACTGTGTTGTTAGGTATCTACCTTATTTTTAGCCATGCTTTGAATACAAGTACGTGAAGAGTACATAACCAACCCCCTTTCTTCTCACCATTTCTACCTAAATACCGTCTCCGAAGGATACATTTTCGAAACTGAGACATGTTCTTAGCTATTCTGAGTTGCTGCCCCTAGAACCTAGGTGAACATTGTGGGTTGCTTTAAAATGTGAACAATTATTCTCGGAAGATTTAAAAGAATCTGAACTTAAAAGTTCTAAAAATTCTATACGGCTTCAAAAAATTCAAGAAGATTCAAAGATCTTAAGCTAACTGCGAAATCCCTGTACAACGTTCTTTAGTGTATCTGAGGTCATAAAATAAACATACAGCAGAGAGTGCGCACGGATAAGTGCTTGATGCCTACAATGGACGCGTGTGTTTTAGTAGTGCTCCTAAAATCCACTGTTTTATTTAATTGTAGCAGGAAAGGAGTCTCACAAAATCCCAACTTCTAAGGTATTTGTACAAACATTCTAAACATTCTAACAATTCCATAGGTACAGATTCTACAAACGATTATTAAAATATTCTGGGAAGATTTATGGAAAATTTGTAGAAATTCCAAAACGATCCGAAGATTCAACGAAAACGTAAAAGATTCTAGGGAGGTTCTAAGGAAATCATGAGATCCTAAGAGGATTTTTAAAACAATCTATACTTTTTGTCTAAGAAGATTCTAATAATGGTTCTGAAGCTGAAGGTTTCAGAAGTTTTGGGGATGCTAATAAAATAACCGATCCTATATATTATAGACTCTGAGAAGATTCTAAACTTCGGAGGTGATTCCAAGCCTGAAGAGTTCTAAGAAGAAGTTCTTGTTCTAAAATTCTAAAAAAAAATCAAAGTCCTCGTGTGAGATCGAAGGGACTTCAGCGCATTTTTGTGTGGCAGATCAGTGTTTTATTAGCCAATATTGGACTCCACCATCAATAAGATCTTGCCGAAAGCTACCACGTTCACTTTGTCGGTACCATTTTCTCACTTACCGTGCACTCGCAATTCGCGTTTGAAGTTTTGACTCCACCATCATTAAAATCCTTTGGGGGTTACCATATTCCCTTTGTCGACACCCACTTCTGATCACCCGCAACAATTCGGATTTGAAGTTTCGACTCCACCATCAGTAAGATCTCGTCGGGGTTTACCACATTCCCTTTGTCGATACACAGTTCCGACGTCCCGTTCATTCGTAATTCACATTTTGGTAGATTTCGCTAAAATCCCGGCATAAAATCGTATTCAACTTTTGGGTACTTCAATAGCTCGACCTTCTATTAGTGACACGAGAAAGAGAGACCGCGATTCGCGCTGTAAGAAACTTTTGGGCGCCCAAAGTCGTCTACCCCTCGAAGCGCGCCGCGCAAAAGGTGGTTTATGTCGCCCCTAGGAAAAAAAAACGAAATTCCGCGACGCAGGAGTTGTGCGCGTTGACAAGATCTTCCCGACGACACCAATTTGAAAACAATCGGAGAAAAACTGTAGAAGAAGATAGATAAAAACTGAAAAATCTCCAGGTTAGTATAATACGCTCGGGGATGGCGTTCAGATGTCGTCGACTCCAAATCTTGTAGCCCCATCCCTAACGTTCTTAATTACACGGCCCCGATAGTTACATGTACACTCCTTGTCTTTTTACAAGCGTTTTTCTACGGGCGCGCATTTACTGCCAGCCAGCCAGCCAGCCAGCCAGCCAGCCAGCCAGCCGACCAGCCAGCCAGCCAGCCAGCCAGCCAAAGTGAGATTAAAAGCTACTTTTTACAAAAAAAATTTTTTGCAAAAATGCGCTAAAAAGATGCAAAAGCCTGTAAGATAAGTACTATTTAAGATACAATGTTATAATCACGTCTTTTAAAGCACGCGGCAAACGAGTTAAGGGCGCGACGCAAAGCGGAAGTGCCTTTAACGGTTGCAAGTGCTATTAAAGACCAATTATAACACGTGGTATCTTATAGTAATTTTTTTATTATACCTGCAGTATAATTTAAAATAGGACAATACAATGAAGTCATATTGACGTTTATACTCGAATACCATGTCTAATTAAGTGGGCTGGTGTGGTTCGTATTTCACGATTGCCATGGAAATGTCACTTGACGTTTTGCTTTATAAAAAATCGTCTTTGTGAATTAAAACGATTTCCGTTGAAAAAAGATAATACACCGTCCATTAAATCGGTTGTTTGTAAATTCTAACAAACCGTTGGTAGTGCTAAAATTCAATCCAGTAAGCCTATTATCAAGAAATTTGAAAAGTTGTTTCCAGGATGAATAGGAAGTTACTTACGAATACAGTTTAAATGCATCGATAATGCTGGCATATATGAAGGAAATGTTCAAAGGTATTTAAATCTTCCATATTTTGGTGGCATTCTTCAAACTTCAAAGCAATACTGCGATTTAAAAAGTGGAACAGATTTGGAAGCATACCGTAAATTACGCGCGTTTGTGAAAAGCTCCAACCAAAGGATAGGTACAAAGCCAAAGAAATGTTCTGCATTTTACAAAGCGACCTAAGAGGATTTTTTATTTCATCAGATAACAGTTTCAAAAGTCATTCACTTGAAGTATCGTACTTAGCACTTTAAAAGCACGTGTGTTTTAAAGGCCTTTTTTCGCAACGCATTTGAGTGTTTAAAAACGGGAGATTGTTGATTCAGGTATAATAAAAAATTTTTTTTCTAACAACTGTCAAAAAAACCTGTCATTTTCTGAACGGATTTTCGAAACGCGAAGTACTAGATTTTAATCGGTTAATTAATAAGTAAGGTTTGCTCTTGACAACGTGCGCGAAATCTGTCAACAGTGAAACAAAGTATTTCGCGCACGGGACAAAGTCTGAACTTAACAGCAATTAATTAAAATAAATCGGTTCAGTATGTGAAAATATTGTATATAAGCTACGCGAAGTTATTTCGCGCATTTGACTGTATTTTACTCGGCTTCGCCTCGTCAAAAAATACTTCCAGTCTCCATGCGCAAATTGAACTTCGCGCTCTTGTTATAATAAATAACTATTATTAAACCTGAATCACAATCTCCGTTTTAAACACTCAAATGCGTGCGAAAAAGGGCCTTTAAAAACAACGTGCTTTAACAGTTGCTAAGTAACGAATACTTCAAGTATGTAACATTTGAAACTGTCATTGGGGCTGAAATAAAGATCCTCTAGGTCGCTTTCTGTAAATGCAGAAACATTCTTTGGCGTGTAACCTAACCTTTTGGGCTGAAGGTTTCACAAACGCGTGGTAATTTAGGATATGCTTTCCCAAATCTGTTCCACTTTTATTCGCAGTATTGTTTGAAGTTTTGAGTTAAATGCACAAAAGATAGGAGATTTAAATACCTTTGACATTCCTTCATATATCCAGCATTATCGATGCATTTAAGACTTTATTCGTAAAGTAACTTTCCTTTCATCCATGGAACAACTTTTCATATCCTTTATAATAGGCTTTACTGATTTGGATTTTACACCTACCAACGTTTGTTTAATTACAACAAGCGATTTAATGACGTGTATTACTCTTTTTTCAACGGAAAGTCGTTTTATTTACATAAGACGAATGATTTTTATAAGCGAACGTCAAGTGACATTTCCATGGCAATCGTGGAAATTTCGAACACCAGCCCACTTAATAAACATGTATTCGAGTATAACGTCAATATGATCATTGTATTTTCCTATTTTTAAATTATGACTGCAGGTATAATAAAATAAAATACTATAGGAGATACACGTGTAATAATTGGTTTTAAAGCACTTGGCACGGTTAAAAGGCACTCCGTTTTGCGTCGTGCGCTTAAACTGTTGCGCGTCTTTAAAGACTTGTTAAGTACACTTTATCTTAATATCTATTGCAAGGATATTGCATGAAGATTGCAAGAAAGTTTCTAGAAGATATCTGTATTTGTTAATTGTAGATGCTCGAAGATTTAAAGATGCTTAATTTATAAATACGCTAAAAAACCTCGAATCGAGGAATAACTAAATTAATACCCGACGTAAAATTCATAAACCTAATTGCATCGTTAAGAAGTTGCGATTTTTTATTGACTAATCTCGTAAGGTGCACGTAAGGGGCTTATTGCTGTACGAGTACCAAGTTAGGGCACAGTCAAATTTGGTATTGAGTCTGTTTTACTAGGAGTGACATTAGTATTAAGTAATTAGAAACCGGCAGTACACAAGATTTGTGCCTAAATTCGAACAACTTTCAAAACATGCAAGTTGTTTTCCTTAGACAGGCGAACACTGCACGTACGCGTCCGGACGAACCCACCCAATAACACTCTCTGTGTTTCTGTTGGAAAGTACTTAAAATCTGTCTGGGACACCAGTGGCACCAAGATCAATGAGGTCGTATGGTATCGTACAACTGTGTCATAATATGCTGCTCATTAAATCCGACAAAAACAACGCATGTGTGTCGGTTTCTACAGATCCACGCTAAAAGAAAATCCGTAGTCAACTACTACTAGAACAAGATTGAACGCCCATTATTATAAGATCCTAAACAAGTTACATAAACCGTCCGCCTGTCCGTCCGTCGTCCGTAGGACTGTGTACATGTCCTATTTTTTATAACTGCATTGTTATTAATTACTAATTATATTTATTGCTTGTGGATAACTAATTGCTATTTGTAAATTTTTGTTATTTTTATTTACTAATCATACTGTAATCATCATTTAATCAATTTTAACTGTGTTTGACGCAGGACGAACGAACTTTTGAAAGGGACTTAAAACGTCGGAATGGATGGTTCGCGTTAGCCACTACGTCTATAAAGTTTTTTCGGATAATCTGAAATCCTGATATCAAATTTCCAATAACACTAATTGGATTGATAGGTATGAAATAAGTATATAAAGTTTTTTCCTTGAGGTTTATCGATTTCGCTACATTTATTTATAGCATTTTCGGACCTTTTGCTAAATCCTATAATAAATGTAGCGAAATCGATAACCTCAAAGGAAAACTTTATTACTTATTTTAATACCTATCAATCCACATAATGAAAAGTAATTACAATTGGAGGAACATACATTAATAATTCCATACACTACTTTCTTATTTCTCATGGGCGCCATATTGGATTTTTACCGGAATGAGACGAGATAAAGAGGAATTCATTTGAAATGCATCGCCATCATAGTCTGTTGATTCAGCAAGATCGAGTTATCGCAGGAAGAAACCAATGTTAAAAAGATATTGATTTTACATTTTATCTGTACATTTTGCTAATGAGTGTTACACGTCATAAGGAAATTTCTGAGTATAAATTCACATTCCTTCGAAAAATGGCCTACAGAAGATGCTTAACGGGAACAGTCCATTCCTACCGTTAAGGGCTAGGGAATGAAAACGAGTCCAAATAACTCAGATTTGCGGTGATATCTCTATTAAATATTGCCCCCATTTAACCTACACCCTATCTCTCAACCGATTAACGTGATCACCCTAAAAAATCTTCAAAGATGCAAAAAACTTCCAAAATTGTGATTTAAGAAATTTGCAAAGTTTCCTCCAAGGATTCTACGAAGACTCAGAAAATTCTAATACTTACTAAGGTTTTAAGACGTTCTGAAGACTCTGAGAAAATCCCCAAGAGGAAATGATTACACAGGACTATTTTAAGAAGGTTGTAGATATCCAACATTCAAAGAAGATTCTTAGAAGTTTTTGAAACTAACGTTCGACTGATTCAATTTCGATCTAAGAATTCCGAATGGTTTCTAAGAATTCCAAAACGTTTGGGAGGTTAATGTGATTCTAATAAACTTCAGGCAGAACTGTAAAATACTGCTGCTAGAAAATTCCAAGGAAATTTGAGAGTAATCTAAGAAAGTCCAAGAAACTTCTTAAGAGATTGTGAAGTGAAGATTATTCAGGCAGATTTTTAAATGGCAGATGGCAGCTATACACGGCCACTGCCTTACTTTATTATTTTATTTATTTTGCTGTATGGTGTTACATACCCGGCAGTGGAGCGAGAAAGAGAGAGTGCGGAGGAATTTTTAAACCCCGGCAGCAGCAGAATAAAGTGCTTTCGATGTTGAGTTGGTTCGAATCTATGTAAAGTTCTCCTCTTTTTTTTTTGCAATTGTATCACAAATATTAATAGGATGCTAGTAATTAGTAGGTGCTTAATATTACAAATTTAATTTGGCAAGGCATAGAATTTAAAAAGGCAAAGGAGATTAGTAAATCACGATTAAATTGGCTTTCAAATAATGTGCCAATTTGCCATAGGATTCCATTTAAAATTTTAGGGTTAAAAGCTCCTACGTGGAGGGGTGAAGACTTGGGTCCGTTGATTTGTATTCCAAAAGTTGTTCCCTCAGAAATAGAAAATTACTTGTTCGAGGATTTTTCGAAATTTCTAAATTTAATACCCCCCCTAAAAGCGCCCTCTGTATAACTTCTCGTTGGGCCACTCTGTATATATTTACGGTGTACTCTAACACTGCCGTTGAACGGCGTGTACTAAAATGCCGTAGCAAGATATGACGTCAATTATGTGATCGCCGGTTTGACATACTAGCAAATTCGTCATCAAATTGACGCATCTTATTATACTGCCGTTACAGCTGTTAGTGCATGTTACTTAATATACTCATTTCGCCGAGAGCGTATTTCAAAGTTAAAGTGGTTGTTGTTATCATTGTTGGACCACCAACTTTTGCCAATATGAACTAAAATCTGATCTGTTGATATAGAATGAGGTAAGTGCTATAGTCCATACGTTTCTATTGCTCTTATCTACTTTTATTAGTTAGGTTTAGATACCGTATTATACATGCCAAGAATGTTAAAAGTTGGAGATAGATTTACCTCATTTGCGGATGCAAAAAAAAGCCATCGCGGAACTTTGGTGACAAATACGTATACGACATTTTGGAACGAGATGCACGTACTATTTGCAAGTAGTAAAATTGCTAACAATAAAAAGTTCTTTACTATATTATCAACTTGTTTATGCCATCAATCATGGTGAGGAAATTCAAGAGCAGTGGTAAGAATAATTCGGCAGGTCCTTGGACATATTAAAGAGATTGTCCTGTTACATGTAAGATTCAAGGCATTCAAATAGATGGAAATGCATGTAGAAGTAACGTCGATTCAAAGCAGCACAATCATGAGCACATCTAAGTAAAGTACCTACATCTTCATAATTCGGATTTTTAGGGTTTAACGATAATGGATTCGGATTGTAAATTACTATAGTTTCTTAGATGAATGAACTTCAAAAAAAAAAATTTTTCATTAAAGTTGTCTATAGCAATCTACATAATCTATAATTGTTGTGCATGCCCCAGCGTATAATTAATTTCCATTTTTTATGCAAATTGTTTTGAAAATCGGTCATTCTTTTCCTAAGGTATTTGAATTTAATGGATAATCTATACTTTTCAGGTCTTTTATATGCACAATACCCTAGTCAAAGAAGCTGCCTAGCCAAATGAAGGAAAGTTTAAAAGATTATTTGAATATGAAAGCAATAGAAAAATGATACAACAAAAATTGAAGAAACACTGGTAAACATTACTTTGCAAGATTCATCAAATTATACCAAAATGACCAAATCAAAACAGAAATCTGGGATAACTGCTTAAAATACTCAAACGCCATATGGTAACCCTGGAGGATTTATTTATTGTGGTAAAGTGTTAAATAATTATCTATTATTTACTTTTTAGGTGCCCATGCACTGTATTGCCGAGCACGTAGACAATAATTTTAGGGGTCTTTTATTCAAAACGCCAGTATGAAAGCCACCATGAATGCATTTCCAGAATTCTTGCGTCATGCACATATAAATTACTTAAAATAGGATTACCGTTTTTCTTATAATTGTAGAAGACGGTAAATGTCAAACTGAAATAGTGGGTGTGTGTATACTGGCATAGAAGAATAGACAATTTCACTGGTTCTTAGAAACCTTTAAAAGTGAGAATCGCAGCATGATTAAACGTGAAATGCAATGACTGACGAAGGACTTACATGAAGAGAAGTAATTAGAAGTTTTCCTAATGTAAACCTTATAATATGCGTGTTCCACACATTGAAAAATTTTATCGTGAAATTTCGTGTCAAAAAAATGGAATTACTCCAAGTCAGCGTACACTTAGTTTAGAACTAATTCACGAAATTGGGTCTACGCTAAGACAGAATGATGACTACGAAAAATACATGCAAGGTTTAAAAGATAGTGTGTCCTCGCACAGTGTAGAGTATTTTATGAAAAACTGGCAACAACCTATAAAGATGAGTGGAATCTAGGGAAAATTTTTAGAACAGTTTTTTAAAAAATAACACAAATACCGTCTGGAATCTTATTAACGGCTAAAACTAAAGTCAGTATAAAACAAAAATAGTCCTTTGGGAACATTTTATAAAGCAGCTGTTTACAATTATTTCAAGTTTGGAGACAGAAAGGGATCAATAAAGCAGTTTATGGTATATTTAAAAAACCTGTCGACATGTTCCCGAAAGATCAGATGAAAGAATTTTCAAACTGCTCACACGTGAAGCTTCAAGCATGTTTTAGGAAATCTCGTATTTCGGTAACAAATCAGAAGTAATACTGTTTTCTGCAGATGGTTTATTACATCATTACTGATAGTCGGGGGTCCCAAAACACAGTTTTCCTTCGTGTAATTGTGTAAGGTATGATGCAATGATTTTTACCCTGCAAGCATATTTTTGCATTGAGGCGGCTTTACATGTAGAGCTTTTTGATAGAATGCTTGTAAACCACAGGTGGACCATGGATTAATATAAAGGCAGCGCGACATTAACGTCTTTGCTTGAAACAATGAAATCGACAGGACATACTTTGCCATGGTACATCTAACTGATAGCACTATATCTGTACTACTGACCACACAAGGGACACCAATATATTCCTATGGCACAAAGAAGAAAAATGTCTCTGTTATGTACTGAACTTGCGACTTAGCAGCACAACGATACGGGCATGTATATTTGAGCAAAGGCTTATCTATTAAAAAATCTCAAAACATTGTGGGCTAATGATACTGCTGTTCTACTTACGCCTATAGACGTTAGAGACGAAATGACGCGGCAATTTATTGTTGAAAGTAATGATGAAGTAGTATTTGAAAATGAACAATTTTTCAGAAGTTTTGTAACGAAGTGTTATCCAGACCTAATATATTAGGGTGACGTAAATCCTCTTCATCTCTGGGCCACACTGAAGTATGAGGAGGTCATATGGAAGAATAAATAATAGAAATAAGTTCTGTTCCCGCCTGATATTAATGTACGTGACTGCAACAACCAATCCCAGCAACTGTTCAAGTAAATGACATTATTTGTCGACTATCAAAATCCATTGCAATAAAGAAACGAGGACGCCCAAAAGGAGCAAGACTTAACAGTAATAAGGATTACGCAAAACGAAGGAAAAGAAAACCCTTGTCGTTTTCAAGAAATCATATCAGGAAAAACAGGATTTTAATACTAATTTCCTTTGTTCAGAATGGTGATATTGTTAAAGATATTAAAAATGGTAAAATTCTTGAAGATTTAGATTCTTAAATCCGTTTCCAGAAGAATATCTGATGCGTTTAGATATAGCGTTGACGTCCACTTGATAAGCTAAGTCTTGCTATAGATTATCTTATGCTTTAATTAATTTTAACTGTGTTTTTTCAGAAACCTTTTTGCACAGACGAAAGCCTTTTAAACAAGATCTTTAACCTAGTGGGAAAAAACGAACTTAAGCAACACTGGGTCTTGCTCTGTGTGTTGTGCAGGCAATCAATAACGACAACAGCAGTTTGTTGTAGTGGTTGCCTTCTGTGGAAACATATTCTTGCTTAGGGATTACTAGGCGGCCTAATCAAACAACAGTGGTTTTGTAAGAAATTGCTACTGAAGAATTATGTATTTTTGTGTTGATACATTTTGGTGTTTTTTTTTTCAATTAAATCACAGTACGTTTGTAATGATTAACAAAAATATTTACGTTAATTTTGCCTCAAGTGTTTGAATAATTGCCATAATTTGGAGCCACGGTAATATAAGAGGATGCGTCAATCTTTGATTACAAAAACTGCTAAGATGACCTAAACGAACGGCAAGCCAAAGTCAATCCGTCAAACGCGTCATATAAAGACGTCATATAATGCTAACGGCATTTTATACACGACCGTTCAACGGAGTTTAAGTACACCGTATATTATATTTATTTTTTTTAATTTGTAGTGGGGAAATGCAACCTTATCGCACACTCCGAAAGCACGTAAGTTTCGGAAAACTTCCCTTGAGTGAGTGCTAGTGACTCCACTAACGAGAGCCATTCATCCTCTCAGCAACTCCCCACCTTAGGATTTCGATAAGTAGATCAGGATAATCAAGGTAGGGTTATAGGATGGAGTTATAGGAATTGGAACAGATTTAAGGTAATTTCAGGACACGGTTGGACTAAGCCGCCTCCTGTCCCAATTGGTCGCCTTCTACGTCCTCCAGGGCGGGAGTGGGTCAATTCTAACTCCGTCCACAGGGGGAATTATATTATATTATATTATATTATATTAATATTATTATGTGTTCGAAATTCCGTATCCTCTATCGGTTGAAACTTAATAAGAAACAAAGATGTTGTCTCCCCAGACAATAATTTATATTTCTGCTTTGGGTGGTACAACATCCGTAACATTACCAAAGCAGAAATATAACCATGCTTTGGGGAAGACAACATCTTGATTTATTGAAACTATTGGTACGTAAGCTTGTATACGCTTGTAAATGTAAAACTATATTCTGGCTTGAACTCAAAAGTTCGATTTGATTGGTTACTGGGCGGTTGAATAATAATATATACAGGGTGTTTTCAATTTAGGGTTCTTGAAGATTTTTGTGTACGCAGTCATCATGCTATGGAACGTTCCACAAATGTATTTTTATATTTAACAACTCGCAGGGAAGCGATTCAATATTCAAGTAACGATTTTTGTTATCAGCTTAATGCGATGGATGGAGGGTTTTTGTGTTATGTGGGGGCGTAATATAATCATGTTTTTTGTTGAATTTGTTTACGATCAGTGTTTTGGTACTATATATTTTGTACATAAATGCCAAATGTGATCAATTGTTCACGACTCCGAAATTTTTATCTTTTTGAATACTGTTATGTTTTGATGGGCCTCAAACCTGCTCTGTAGGTAACATCTCGAAATTGTTACCGAAGTTGCTCGGAAAAGTAGAAAATTAGTTGCTAGAAATGAAAAGAAGTATCAGGCATAAAGATTTATGGGAGTCAATCCGTTAAAACCACCTTTAACAACCTTAATGACTACTAGCATGATGAAGGTAAAAGTGGCGAAGGGCAAGAGGCTTGAACAATTACTATGCAGCTCTGAGCTAGACAGAAATAGAATAAAACGGTAGTTCACTACTACGAACCAAAGTCCAAGCAGAAATTCGACACCGCTCCGAATTTTCTCCAATTATACGGCACTCCGTAGATGAACCCATATTCCAGTGCTATTCATTAAGAAGTAGACATAGAGGGATTTTATGTGTTTTATGTTTTTCCCTACCTCTACTTTAAAATGGACAAAACATCCTTCTGAAGGGCGCTCATTTTGGCACCAAAAAACCATCTAAAGAATAAAATGATCTGGCTGTCACATTAACTAATTTGAATATTGTTGTTTTGGGTTCTGTATCTTTATTTTAGTTCGTTTTGCGAACTATATTCCAACTGTAGAAGAAGTTATATTGTCAGTTGGTATAGGTGCCCGGAAACAGTTTAAGAAGCGTAAAAAGATTTAGATTAGGCGTCTTCAAGAAGCCGATTTTTGTCCTTTTGAAAGTGACATAGAGAAAAGCACACGTAAATCCCATGTCTTAACTTCTTAATAGATATCACTGAAAATTTCAATGGAAGAGATACCCTAGTTCCTGTTCTATTATGTACTACGAGAGCATGTCTTGTTTAGACTGATCGGTATAGTTTTAAACAAAAGCAATTGAAAACAGTTTTCCTCGCAGAATCCTCTCGGAACGCGGAAATTTATTGATATGATCATTTTCTCTTGAAGAGTAATTAAATTCAATTAGTCCAATTCTCCACTCCCTGGTTCTTCGGTGGTTTGGTTTGTTCAATTTACTTGCTTATTTATGTTGCGATTGTATAATTACCACTGAACAGCAACAATATCTGTCCTCACGAACCGCACAGCTTTCCCTACGGCAATATTTAAAATAGATTTATTGAACTTACAGAGTAATTTTTTCAGATAGGTAAATTATTAGTATATGTACACAATAACTTGCAAAAATCACAACTCTCACGATCAAATTGAACAGTTTTAAGTACAGATATTAAAGAAGATATCGCATTAGCAATGGAGGCCGACATTGAAAATAATAAAAGCACGTAACCTATAATGCAATCTGATCCTTCCTTGCGCCTTTGTTTAATTAAAACGGTTATGCTTTTATTTGTACAAATTATTTCTGCGCATCAAATGAATTCAAGCACATATCGAAACTGGGCAGTGTTTTTTACGTAACAGTGAAATAGAATACTGATTGGTAGCTAACCATACTTTACATTTATGTGGCGGATTCATGCGGAACCCAATGGAACAATTAAAATCGCGCGAAAGTCCTCAAAATTAACTAAGCGGCCCTAGTAATTCTAAATCTTGCGGTGAGTGTTCGTCTAGTGGTATTGACGACGCT